>NW_027183992.1:2090000-2390000 GCF_041296385.1 Aphelocoma coerulescens | reverse complement strand
ACAGCGGGGCCTCATGGAAACAAGGGGACCATTGTGGCAAAGCAGGGCCTAATGGAAGCATGGAGAGCATTGTGACACTAAGGAAACTCCTGGAACCAAGATGACCACTGGCACATAATGGAACCTCATGGAAGCAAGCCTCCACAATGACTTTGGAGGGCCTCAGGGACCACAGGACCCATTGTGACACAGCAGGACCTGGTGGAACCAAGGAGCCTTTGTGATACTCCAGATCCACATGGAAGCCAGGGTGCACTGAGACACAGCGGGGCCTTGTGGGAACCAAAGACACCTCTGCAAAAAGCAGGCTAGCTCATAGAAGCAAGGAGTCCATTGTTACAACGTAAAAGCTATGGAAGCAAGGGACCATTGTGACACTGCGGGGCCTCATGGAACCAATTGTCCATGATGACAATGCGGATCAAAGGAGACCATGGTGACACTGCGGAACCTGATGGAACCAAGGAGCCATTGTGACACAGTGGGGCCTCATGGAATCAAGGAGACCATTGTGACCCAGGTGTTGCATGGGAAGGCAAGGAGCCATTGTGACACTTTGGGCTTCTTCCCTTGAGCTCTGCAGCTGGCTGTCCCAGCCCAGCGCACCATGTGCCACCTGCTCTCCTCAGGGCTCTGCCTGCACACAGCCCCAGGAGAAGTTTTCCTGTTTGGAAGGAAAGAATGGAAAAGCCTGAGCAGGTTTCCTAAACAACAAACCCCACTCAGGAGCCACATACTCAGTACAGGCTGCCTGGAACGATGTCCCCTTTCTACAAGGGTCAGTGTGAGCAGGAATGAATGATCTCTGGGAGCAGAATTCTCGGAGTCTTTCCACTGAATTCTCTGTCCCTGTGTCTTGGGGTGACTTTATTGTGTGTATCCCCTATTGCTGCTCTATGCCCAGAAGTGAACTTTGTGCATTTCTGTGCCTTTCAACTGAGCCTGAGAGGGGGGAGAGGAAAAAAAAGCCAGACAAACTTCTCAGAGCGTTTGTTCAAGGACACACATACACACTCCTCTGCATCCTGCTTGCAGCAAGAGCAGAGGAAGCAACTTTGTTTCTTTTTAGCCAGTTTTCAGCTCCTTTTCTCTGGGGGGAGATGGAGAGTTGAACTTTGTTTTCCTGGGACTTTGGGGGTTTTTTCCCCTTCTCTTCTTGACTCTTTCAACATCAGAGCACATTGGGAGAATTTTCTCCCGAGGTGGGGGCCCTGAATGTGGGCCCATGAGCCAGCTGCAAGGAGGAGGAGAGAGACTACACCTACGGAAGTGTTGGGGTTCCTCCCCCCTGCCATGAGGTCATGGGAGAGGGGACCCTGGGGTAGAGGCATGGCCTGGGCACGGGGTCTCCCTGCTCCCTGCTCACATGTGCCCTAATCCTGTTCAGCACTGCTTATTTTGTGTTGCCCTGTGCCAGGAGGGCCCTGGTTGTGCCGTGATTGCTCAGTTCTTTGGCAGTGCCCCGCCCATGTGGCTGGAGAAGAAAGAGCTCTGAAACTTCTCTCAAGAATCGCTCCCTGTTTCTTTGCACGGGCCTCGCTGTCTATGGATGTTTCAGGAGACCCCACCGAAACACAGTAGGACTCTCAAATTATCCCAGCTTTCTCTGCACAGCGAGAGCTTTTAATATTTAGCATTGCTATCCTTTTCCTGTGTGTTTGTTAAAAAAATAGTTTTTATCTCTTTCACTTTCTTCCCAGGAAAGTTCTTTTTTCCAAAAACCTGGTGGGGGAGGGCTGGGTGTAACCTGCCTTCTATCAGAGTATATTTTCCTCCACATTTGTCCAAACCGGCACAGCCTGTCCTTTCCTGGGTCTCTGTTGCAGATGGAAGCTGCTGGTGCCATTGTCAGCTTGAAGCACTCTTTTGATGCAAGCAGATGTTGCCAGGTGTGTTCAGCAGCTGTTGCTCAATGCTTATGCCAAGCTATTGTGTTCCTCATGGAACCAAGGAGCCATTGTGACACTGCAGGGGCTGATGGCATCAAGGAGGCAATTGTGACAGTACAGAACCTCCTAGAAACAAGGCTCCATTGTGACACCGTGGGGAATCATGGAATCAAGGAGCCCATTGTGACACAGCCAGGCTGCATGGAACCAATGGTCCATGGTTACACGGCGGATTCAAGAAGAGCACGGTGACACCACGCAACATCATGGAACCATAGGTCCATTGTGACACAGCGGGGCCTCATGGAAACAAGGGGACCATTGTGGCAAAGCAGGGCCTAATGGAAGCATGGAGAGCATTGTGACACTAAGGAAACTCCTGGAACCAAGATGACCACTGGCACATAATGGAACCTCATGGAAGCAAGCCTCCACAATGACTTTGGAGGGCCTCAGGGACCACAGGACCCATTGTGACACAGCAGGACCTGGTGGAACCAAGGAGCCTTTGTGATACTCCAGATCCACATGGAAGCCAGGGTGCACTGAGACACAGCGGGGCCTTGTGGGAACCAAAGACACCTCTGCAAAAAGCAGGCTAGCTCATAGAAGCAAGGAGTCCATTGTTACAACGTAAAAGCTATGGAAGCAAGGGACCATTGTGACACTGCGGGGCCTCATGGAACCAATTGTCCATGATGACAATGCGGATCAAAGGAGACCATGGTGACACTGCGGAACCTGATGGAACCAAGGAGCCATTGTGACACAGTGGGGCCTCATGGAATCAAGGAGACCATTGTGACCCAGGTGTTGCATGGGAAGGCAAGGAGCCATTGTGACACTTTGGGCTTCTTCCCTTGAGCTCTGCAGCTGGCTGTCCCAGCCCAGCGCACCATGTGCCACCTGCTCTCCTCAGGGCTCTGCCTGCACACAGCCCCAGGAGAAGTTTTCCTGTTTGGAAGGAAAGAATGGAAAAGCCTGAGCAGGTTTCCTAAACAACAAACCCCACTCAGGAGCCACATACTCAGTACAGGCTGCCTGGAACGATGTCCCCTTTCTACAAGGGTCAGTGTGAGCAGGAATGAATGATCTCTGGGAGCAGAATTCTCGGAGTCTTTCCACTGAATTCTCTGTCCCTGTGTCTTGGGGTGACTTTATTGTGTGTATCCCCTATTGCTGCTCTATGCCCAGAAGTGAACTTTGTGCATTTCTGTGCCTTTCAACTGAGCCTGAGAGGGGGGAGAGGAAAAAAAAGCCAGACAAACTTCTCAGAGCGTTTGTTCAAGGACACACATACACACTCCTCTGCATCCTGCTTGCAGCAAGAGCAGAGGAAGCAACTTTGTTTCTTTTTAGCCAGTTTTCAGCTCCTTTTCTCTGGGGGGAGATGGAGAGTTGAACTTTGTTTTCCTGGGACTTTGGGGGTTTTTTCCCCTTCTCTTCTTGACTCTTTCAACATCAGAGCACATTGGGAGAATTTTCTCCCGAGGTGGGGGCCCTGAATGTGGGCCCATGAGCCAGCTGCAAGGAGGAGGAGAGAGACTACACCTACGGAAGTGTTGGGGTTCCTCCCCCCTGCCATGAGGTCATGGGAGAGGGGACCCTGGGGTAGAGGCATGGCCTGGGCACGGGGTCTCCCTGCTCCCTGCTCACATGTGCCCTAATCCTGTTCAGCACTGCTTATTTTGTGTTGCCCTGTGCCAGGAGGGCCCTGGTTGTGCCGTGATTGCTCAGTTCTTTGGCAGTGCCCCGCCCATGTGGCTGGAGAAGAAAGAGCTCTGAAACTTCTCTCAAGAATGGCTCCCTGTTTCTTTGCACGGGCCTCGCTGTCTATGGATGTTTCAGGAGACCCCACCGAAACACAGAAGGACTCTCAAATTATCCCAGCTTTCTCTGCACAGCGAGAGCTTTTAATATTTAGCATTGCTATCCTTTTCCTGTGTGTTTGTTAAAAAAATAGTTTTTATCTCTTTCACTTTCTTCCCAGGAAAGTTCTTTTTTCCAAAAACCTGGTGGGGGAGGGCTGGGTGTAACCTGCCTTCTATCAGAGGATATTTTCCTCCACATTTGTCCAAACCGGCACAGCCTGTCCTTTCCTGGGTCTCTGTTGCAGATGGAAGCTGCTGGTGCCATTGTCAGCTTGAAGCACTCTTTTGATGCAAGCAGATGTTGCCAGGTGTGTTCAGCAGCTGTTGCTCAATGCTTATGCCAAGCTATTGTGTTCCTCATGGAACCAAGGAGCCATTGTGACACTGCAGGGGCTGATGGCATCAAGGAGGCAATTGTGACAGTACAGAACCTCCTAGAAACAAGGCTCCATTGTGACACCGTGGGGAATCATGGAATCAAGGAGCCCATTGTGACACAGCCAGGCTGCATGGAACCAATGGTCCATGGTTACACGGCGGATTCAAGAAGAGCACGGTGACACCACGCAACATCATGGAACCATAGGTCCATTGTGACACAGCGGGGCCTCATGGAAACAAGGGGACCATTGTGGCAAAGCAGGGCCTAATGGAAGCATGGAGAGCATTGTGACACTAAGGAAACTCCTGGAACCAAGATGACCACTGGCACATAATGGAACCTCATGGAAGCAAGCCTCCACAATGACTTTGGAGGGCCTCAGGGACCACAGGACCCATTGTGACACAGCAGGACCTGGTGGAACCAAGGAGCCTTTGTGATACTCCAGATCCACATGGAAGCCAGAGTGCACTGAGACACAGCGGGGCCTTGTGGGAACCAAAGACACCTCTGCAAAAAGCAGGCTAGCTCATAGAAGCAAGGAGTCCATTGTTACAACGTAAAAGCTATGGAAGCAAGGGACCATTGTGACACTGCGGGGCCTCATGGAACCAATTGTCCATGATGACAATGCGGATCAAAGGAGACCATGGTGACACTGCGGAACCTGATGGAACCAAGGAGCCATTGTGACACAGTGGGGCCTCATGGAATCAAGGAGACCATTGTGACCCAGGTGTTGCATGGGAAGGCAAGGAGCCATTGTGACACTTTGGGCTTCTTCCCTTGAGCTCTGCAGCTGGCTGTCCCAGCCCAGCGCACCATGTGCCACCTGCTCTCCTCAGGGCTCTGCCTGCACACAGCCCCAGGAGAAGTTTTCCTGTTTGGAAGGAAAGAATGGAAAAGCCTGAGCAGGTTTCCTAAACAACAAACCCCACTCAGGAGCCACATGCTCAGTACAGGCTGCCTGGAACGATGTCCCCTTTCTACAAGGGTCAGTGTGAGCAGGAATGAATGATCTCTGGGAGCAGAATTCTCGGAGTCTTTCCACTGAATTCTCTGTCCCTGTGTCTTGGGGTGACTTTATTGTGTGTATCCCCTATTGCTGCTCTATGCCCAGAAGTGAACTTTGTGCATTTCTGTGCCTTTCAACTGAGCCTGAGAGGGGGGAGAGGAAAAAAAAGCCAGACAAACTTCTCAGAGCGTTTGTTCAAGGACACACATACACACTCCTCTGCATCCTGCTTGCAGCAAGAGCAGAGGAAGCAACTTTGTTTCTTTTTAGCCAGTTTTCAGCTCCTTTTCTCTGGGGGGAGATGGAGAGTTGAACTTTGTTTTCCTGGGACTTCGGGGGTTTTTTTTCCCTTCTTCTCTTCTTGACTCTTTCAACATCAGAGCACATTGGGAGAATTTTCTCCCGAGGTGGGGGCCCTGAATGTGGGCCCATGAGCCAGCTGCAAGGAGGAGGAGAGAGACTACACCTACGGAAGTGTTGGGGTTCCTCCCCCCTGCCATGAGGTCATGGGAGAGGGGACCCTGGGGTAGAGGTATGGCCTGGGCACGGGGTCTCCCTGCTCCCTGCTCACATGTGCCCTAATCCTGTTCAGCACTGCTTATTTTGTGTTGCCCTGTGCGAGGAGGGCCCTGGTTGTGCCGTGATTGCTCAGTTCTTTGGCAGTGCCCCGCCCATGTGGCTGGAGAAGAAAGAGCTCTGCAACTTCTCTCAAGAATCGCTCCCTGTTTCTTTGCACGGGCCTCGCTGTCTATGGATGTTTCAGGAGACCCCACCGAAACACGGAAGGACTCTCAAATTATCCCAGCTTTCTCTGCACAGCGAGAGCTTTTAATATTTAGCATTGCTATCCTTTTCCTGTGTGTTTGTTAAAAAAATAGTTTTTATCTCTTTCACTTTCTTCCCAGGAAAGTTCTTTTTTCCAAAAACCTGGTGGGGGAGGGCTGGGTGTAACCTGCCTTCTATCAGAGGATATTTTCCTCCACATTTGTCCAAACCGGCACAGCCTGTCCTTTCCTGGGTCTCTGTTGCAGATGGAAGCTGCTGGTGCCATTGTCAGCTTGAAGCACTCTTTTGATGCAAGCAGATGTTGCCAGGTGTGTTCAGCAGCTGTTGCTCAATGCTTATGCCAAGCTATTGTGTTCCTCATGGAACCAAGGAGCCATTGTGACACTGCAGGGGCTGATGGCATCAAGGAGGCAATTGTGACAGTACAGAACCTCCTAGAAACAAGGCTCCATTGTGACACCGTGGGGAATCATGGAATCAAGGAGCCCATTGTGACACGGCTGCATGGAACCAATGGTCCATGGTTACACTGCGGATTCAAGAAGAGCACGGTGACACCACGCAACATCATGGAACCATAGGTCCATTGTGACACAGCGGGGCCTCATGGAAACAAGGGGACCATTGTGGGAAAGCAGGGCCTAATGGAAGCATGGAGAGCATTGTGACACTAAGGAAACTCCTGGAACCAAGATGACCACTGGCACATAATGGAACCTCATGGAAGCAAGCCTCCACAATGACTTTGGAGGGCCTCAGGGACCACAGGACCCATTGTGACACAGCAGGACCTGGTGGAACCAAGGAGCCTTTGTGATACTCCAGATCCACATGGAAGCCAGGGTGCACTGAGACACAGCGGGGCCTTGTGGGAACCAAAGACACCTCTGCAAAAAGCAGGCTAGCTCATAGAAGCAAGGAGTCCATTGTTACAACGTAAAAGCTATGGAAGCAAGGGACCATTGTGACACTGCGGGGCCTCATGGAACCAATTGTCCATGATGACAATGCGGATCAAAGGAGACCATGGTGACACTGCGGAACCTGATGGAACCAAGGAGCCATTGTGACACAGTGGGGCCTCATGGAATCAAGGAGACCATTGTGACCCAGGTGTTGCATGGGAAGGCAAGGAGCCATTGTGACACTTTGGGCTTCTTCCCTTGAGCTCTGCAGCTGGCTGTCCCAGCCCAGCGCACCATGTGCCACCTGCTCTCCTCAGGGCTCTGCCTGCACACAGCCCCAGGAGAAGTTTTCCTGTTTGGAAGGAAAGAATGGAAAAGCCTGAGCAGGTTTCCTAAACAACAAACCCCACTCAGGAGCCACATACTCAGTACAGGCTGCCTGGAACGATGTCCCCTTTCTACAAGGGTCAGTGTGAGCAGGAATGAATGATCTCTGGGAGCAGAATTCTCGGAGTCTTTCCACTGAATTCTCTGTCCCTGTGTCTTGGGGTGACTTTATTGTGTGTATCCCCTATTGCTGCTCTATGCCCAGAAGTGAACTTTGTGCATTTCTGTGCCTTTCAACTGAGCCTGAGAGGGGGGAGAGGAAAAAAAAGCCAGACAAACTTCTCAGAGCGTTTGTTCAAGGACACACATACACACTCCTCTGCATCCTGCTTGCAGCAAGAGCAGAGGAAGCAACTTTGTTTCTTTTTAGCCAGTTTTCAGCTCCTTTTCTCTGGGGGGAGATGGAGAGTTGAACTTTGTTTTCCTGGGACTTTGGGGGTTTTTTCCCCTTCTCTTCTTGACTCTTTCAACATCAGAGCACATTGGGAGAATTTTCTCCCGAGGTGGGGGCCCTGAATGTGGGCCCATGAGCCAGCTGCAAGGAGGAGGAGAGAGACTACACCTACGGAAGTGTTGGGGTTCCTCCCCCCTGCCATGAGGTCATGGGAGAGGGGACCCTGGGGTAGAGGCATGGCCTGGGCACGGGGTCTCCCTGCTCCCTGCTCACATGTGCCCTAATCCTGTTCAGCACTGCTTATTTTGTGTTGCCCTGTGCCAGGAGGGCCCTGGTTGTGCCGTGATTGCTCAGTTCTTTGGCAGTGCCCCGCCCATGTGGCTGGAGAAGAAAGAGCTCTGAAACTTCTCTCAAGAATGGCTCCCTGTTTCTTTGCACGGGCCTCGCTGTCTATGGATGTTTCAGGAGACCCCACCGAAACACAGAAGGACTCTCAAATTATCCCAGCTTTCTCTGCACAGCGAGAGCTTTTAATATTTAGCATTGCTATCCTTTTCCTGTGTGTTTGTTAAAAAAATAGTTTTTATCTCTTTCACTTTCTTCCCAGGAAAGTTCTTTTTTCCAAAAACCTGGTGGGGGAGGGCTGGGTGTAACCTGCCTTCTATCAGAGGATATTTTCCTCCACATTTGTCCAAACCGGCACAGCCTGTCCTTTCCTGGGTCTCTGTTGCAGATGGAAGCTGCTGGTGCCATTGTCAGCTTGAAGCACTCTTTTGATGCAAGCAGATGTTGCCAGGTGTGTTCAGCAGCTGTTGCTCAATGCTTATGCCAAGCTATTGTGTTCCTCATGGAACCAAGGAGCCATTGTGACACTGCAGGGGCTGATGGCATCAAGGAGGCAATTGTGACAGTACAGAACCTCCTAGAAACAAGGCTCCATTGTGACACCGTGGGGAATCATGGAATCAAGGAGCCCATTGTGACACGGCTGCATGGAACCAATGGTCCATGGTTACACGGCGGATTCAAGAAGAGCACGGTGACACCACGCAACATCATGGAACCATAGGTCCATTGTGACACAGCGGGGCCTCATGGAAACAAGGGGACCATTGTGGCAAAGCAGGGCCTAATGGAAGCATGGAGAGCATTGTGACACTAAGGAAACTCCTGGAACCAAGATGACCACTGGCACATAATGGAACCTCATGGAAGCAAGCCTCCACAATGACTTTGGAGGGCCTCAGGGACCACAGGACCCATTGTGACACAGCAGGACCTGGTGGAACCAAGGAGCCTTTGTGATACTCCAGATCCACATGGAAGCCAGGGTGCACTGAGACACAGCGGGGCCTTGTGGGAACCAAAGACACCTCTGCAAAAAGCAGGCTAGCTCATAGAAGCAAGGAGTCCATTGTTACAACGTAAAAGCTATGGAAGCAAGGGACCATTGTGACACTGCGGGGCCTCATGGAACCAATTGTCCATGATGACAATGCGGATCAAAGGAGACCATGGTGACACTGCGGAACCTGATGGAACCAAGGAGCCATTGTGACACAGTGGGGCCTCATGGAATCAAGGAGACCATTGTGACCCAGGTGTTGCATGGGAAGGCAAGGAGCCATTGTGACACTTTGGGCTTCTTCCCTTGAGCTCTGCAGCTGGCTGTCCCAGCCCAGCGCACCATGTGCCACCTGCTCTCCTCAGGGCTCTGCCTGCACACAGCCCCAGGAGAAGTTTTCCTGTTTGGAAGGAAAGAATGGAAAAGCCTGAGCAGGTTTCCTAAACAACAAACCCCACTCAGGAGCCACATGCTCAGTACAGGCTGCCTGGAACGATGTCCCCTTTCTACAAGGGTCAGTGTGAGCAGGAATGAATGATCTCTGGGAGCAGAATTCTCGGAGTCTTTCCACTGAATTCTCTGTCCCTGTGTCTTGGGGTGACTTTATTGTGTGTATCCCCTATTGCTGCTCTATGCCCAGAAGTGAACTTTGTGCATTTCTGTGCCTTTCAACTGAGCCTGAGAGGGGGGAGAGGAAAAAAAAGCCAGACAAACTTCTCAGAGCGTTTGTTCAAGGACACACATACACACTCCTCTGCATCCTGCTTGCAGCAAGAGCAGAGGAAGCAACTTTGTTTCTTTTTAGCCAGTTTTCAGCTCCTTTTCTCTGGGGGGAGATGGAGAGTTGAACTTTGTTTTCCTGGGACTTCGGGGGTTTTTTTTCCCTTCTTCTCTTCTTGACTCTTTCAACATCAGAGCACATTGGGAGAATTTTCTCCCGAGGTGGGGGCCCTGAATGTGGGCCCATGAGCCAGCTGCAAGGAGGAGGAGAGAGACTACACCTACGGAAGTGTTGGGGTTCCTCCCCCCTGCCATGAGGTCATGGGAGAGGGGACCCTGGGGTAGAGGTATGGCCTGGGCACGGGGTCTCCCTGCTCCCTGCTCACATGTGCCCTAATCCTGTTCAGCACTGCTTATTTTGTGTTGCCCTGTGCGAGGAGGGCCCTGGTTGTGCCGTGATTGCTCAGTTCTTTGGCAGTGCCCCGCCCATGTGGCTGGAGAAGAAAGAGCTCTGCAACTTCTCTCAAGAATCGCTCCCTGTTTCTTTGCACGGGCCTCGCTGTCTATGGATGTTTCAGGAGACCCCACCGAAACACGGAAGGACTCTCAAATTATCCCAGCTTTCTCTGCACAGCGAGAGCTTTTAATATTTAGCATTGCTATCCTTTTCCTGTGTGTTTGTTAAAAAAATAGTTTTTATCTCTTTCACTTTCTTCCCAGGAAAGTTCTTTTTTCCAAAAACCTGGTGGGGGAGGGCTGGGTGTAACCTGCCTTCTATCAGAGGATATTTTCCTCCACATTTGTCCAAACCGGCACAGCCTGTCCTTTCCTGGGTCTCTGTTGCAGATGGAAGCTGCTGGTGCCATTGTCAGCTTGAAGCACTCTTTTGATGCAAGCAGATGTTGCCAGGTGTGTTCAGCAGCTGTTGCTCAATGCTTATGCCAAGCTATTGTGTTCCTCATGGAACCAAGGAGCCATTGTGACACTGCAGGGGCTGATGGCATCAAGGAGGCAATTGTGACAGTACAGAACCTCCTAGAAACAAGGCTCCATTGTGACACCGTGGGGAATCATGGAATCAAGGAGCCCATTGTGACACGGCTGCATGGAACCAATGGTCCATGGTTACACTGCGGATTCAAGAAGAGCACGGTGACACCACGCAACATCATGGAACCATAGGTCCATTGTGACACAGCGGGGCCTCATGGAAACAAGGGGACCATTGTGGCAAAGCAGGGCCTAATGGAAGCATGGAGAGCATTGTGACACTAAGGAAACTCCTGGAACCAAGATGACCACTGGCACATAATGGAACCTCATGGAAGCAAGCCTCCACAATGACTTTGGAGGGCCTCAGGGACCACAGGACCCATTGTGACACAGCAGGACCTGGTGGAACCAAGGAGCCTTTGTGATACTCCAGATCCACATGGAAGCCAGGGTGCACTGAGACACAGCGGGGCCTTGTTGGAACCAAAGACACCTCTGCAAAAAGCAGGCTAGCTCATAGAAGCAAGGAGTCCATTGTTACAACGTAAAAGCTATGGAAGCAAGGGACCATTGTGACACTGCGGGGCCTCATGGAACCAATTGTCCATGATGACAGTGCGGATCAAAGGAGACCATGGTGACACTGCGGAACCTGATGGAACCAAGGAGCCATTGTGACACAGTGGGGCCTCATGGAATCAAGGAGACCATTGTGACCCAGGTGTTGCATGTGAAGGCAAGGAGCCATTGTGACACTTTGGGCTTCTTCCCTTGAGCTCTGCAGCTGGCTGTCCCAGCCCAGCGCACCATGTGCCACCTGCTCTCCTCAGGGCTCTGCCTGCACACAGCCCCAGGAGAAGTTTTCCTGTTTGGAAGGAAAGAATGGAAAAGCCGGAGCAGGTTTCCTAAACAACAAACCCCACTCAGGAGCCACATGCTCAGTACAGGCTGCCTGGAACGATGTCCCCTTTCTACAAGGGTCAGTGTGAGCAGGAATGAATGATCTCTGGGAGCAGAATTCTCGGAGTCTTTCCACTGAATTCTCTGTCCCTGTGTCTTGGGGTGACTTTATTGTGTGTATCCCCTATTGCTGCTCTATGCCCAGAAGTGAACTTTGTGCATTTCTGTGCCTTTCAACTGAGCCTGAGAGGGGGGAGAGGAAAAAAAAGCCAGACAAACTTCTCAGAGCGTTTGTTCAAGGACACACATACACACTCCTCTGCATCCTGCTTGCAGCAAGAGCAGAGGAAGCAACTTTGTTTCTTTTTAGCCAGTTTTCAGCTCCTTTTCTCTGGGGGGAGATGGAGAGTTGAACTTTGTTTTCCTGGGACTTTGGGGGTTTTTTCCCCTTCTCTTCTTGACTCTTTCAACATCAGAGCACATTGGGAGAATTTTCTCCCGAGGTGGGGGCCCTGAATGTGGGCCCATGAGCCAGCTGCAAGGAGGAGGAGAGAGACTACACCTACGGAAGTGTTGGGGTTCCTCCCCCCTGCCATGAGGTCATGGGAGAGGGGACCCTGGGGTAGAGGCATGGCCTGGGCACGGGGTCTCCCTGCTCCCTGCTCACATGTGCCCTAATCCTGTTCAGCACTGCTTATTTTGTGTTGCCCTGTGCCAGGAGGGCCCTGGTTGTGCCGTGATTGCTCAGTTCTTTGGCAGTGCCCCGCCCATGTGGCTGGAGAAGAAAGAGCTCTGCAACTTCTCTCAAGAATCGCTCCCTGTTTCTTTGCACGGGCCTCGCTGTCTATGGATGTTTCAGGAGACCCCACCGAAACACGGAAGGACTCTCAAATTATCCCAGCTTTCTCTGCACAGCGAGAGCTTTTAATATTTAGCATTGCTATCCTTTTCCTGTGTGTTTGTTAAAAAAATAGTTTTTATCTCTTTCACTTTCTTCCCAGGAAAGTTCTTTTTTCCAAAAACCTGGTGGGGGAGGGCTGGGTGTAACCTGCCTTCTATCAGAGGATATTTTCCTCCACATTTGTCCAAACCGGCACAGCCTGTCCTTTCCTGGGTCTCTGTTGCAGATGGAAGCTGCTGGTGCCATTGTCAGCTTGAAGCACTCTTTTGATGCAAGCAGATGTTGCCAGGTGTGTTCAGCAGCTGTTGCTCAATGCTTATGCCAAGCTATTGTGTTCCTCATGGAACCAAGGAGCCATTGTGACACTGCAGGGGCTGATGGCATCAAGGAGGCAATTGTGACAGTACAGAACCTCCTAGAAACAAGGCTCCATTGTGACACCGTGGGGAATCATGGAATCAAGGAGCCCATTGTGACACGGCTGCATGGAACCAATGGTCCATGGTTACACTGCGGATTCAAGAAGAGCACGGTGACACCACGCAACATCACGGAACCATAGGTCCATTGTGACACAGCGGGGCCTCATGGAAACAAGGGGACCATTGTGGCAAAGCAGGGCCTAATGGAAGCATGGAGAGCATTGTGACACTAAGGAAACTCCTGGAACCAAGATGACCACTGGCACATAATGGAACCTCATGGAAGCAAGCCTCCACAATGACTTTGGAGGGCCTCAGGGACCACAGGACCCATTGTGACACAGCAGGACCTGGTGGAACCAAGGAGCCTTTGTGATACTCCAGATCCACATGGAAGCCAGGGTGCACTGAGACACAGCGGGGCCTTGTGGGAACCAAAGACACCTCTGCAAAAAGCAGGCTAGCTCATAGAAGCAAGGAGTCCATTGTTACAACGTAAAAGCTATGGAAGCAAGGGACCATTGTGACACTGCGGGGCCTCATGGAACCAATTGTCCATGATGACAATGCGGATCAAAGGAGACCATGGTGACACTGCGGAACCTGATGGAACCAAGGAGCCATTGTGACACAGTGGGGCCTCATGGAATCAAGGAGACCATTGTGACCCAGGTGTTGCATGGGAAGGCAAGGAGCCATTGTGACACTTTGGGCTTCTTCCCTTGAGCTCTGCAGCTGGCTGTCCCAGCCCAGCGCACCATGTGCCACCTGCTCTCCTCAGGGCTCTGCCTGCACACAGCCCCAGGAGAAGTTTTCCTGTTTGGAAGGAAAGAATGGAAAAGCCGGAGCAGGTTTCCTAAACAACAAACCCCACTCAGGAGCCACATGCTCAGTACAGGCTGCCTGGAACGATGTCCCCTTTCTACAAGGGTCAGTGTGAGCAGGAATGATCTCTGGGAGCAGAATTCTCGGAGTCTTTCCACTGAATTCTCTGTCCCTGTGTCTTGGGGTGACTTTATCGTGTGTATCCCCTATTGCTGCTCTATGCCCAGAAGTGAACTTTGTGCGTTTCTGTGCCTTTCAACTGAGCCTGAGAGGGGGGAGAGGAAAAAAACCGGACAAACTTCTCAGAGCGTTTTTTCAAGGACACACATACACACTCCTCTGCATCCTGCTTGCAGCAAGAGCAGAGGAAGCAACTTTGTTTCTTTTTAGCCAGTTTTCAGCTCCTTTTCTCTGGGGGGAGATGGAGAGTTGAACTTTGTTTTCCTGGGACTTTGGGGGTTTTTTCCCCTTCTCTTCTTGACTCTTTCAACATCAGAGCACATTGGGAGAATTTTCTCCCGAGGTGGGGGCCCTGAATGTGGGCCCATGAGCCAGCTGCAAGGAGGAGGAGAGAGACTACACCTACGGAAGTGTTGGGGTTCCTCCCCCCTGCCATGAGGTCATGGGAGAGGGGACCCTGGGGTAGAGGCATGGCCTGGGCACGGGGTCTCCCTGCTCCCTGCTCACATGTGCCCTAATCCTGTTCAGCACTGCTTATTTTGTGTTGCCCTGTGCGAGGAGGGCCCTGGTTGTGCTGTGATTGCTCAGTTCTTTGGCAGTGCCCCGCCCATGTGGCTGGAGAAGAAAGAGCTCTGAAACTTCTCTCAAGAATCGCTCCCTGTTTCTTTGCACGGGCCTCGCTGTCTATGGATGTTTCAGGAGACCCCACCGAAACACAGTAGGACTCTCAAATTATCCCAGCTTTCTCTGCACAGCGAGAGCTTTTAATATTTAGCATTGCTATCCTTTTCCTGTGTGTTTGTTAAAAAAATAGTTTTTATCTCTTTCACTTTCTTCCCAGGAAAGTTCTTTTTTCCAAAAACCTGGTGGGGGAGGGCTGGGTGTAACCTGCCTTCTATCAGAGGATATTTTCCTCCACATTTGTCCAAACCGGCACAGCCTGTCCTTTCCTGGGTCTCTGTTGCAGATGGAAGCTGCTGGTGCCATTGTCAGCTTGAAGCACTCTTTTGATGCAAGCAGATGTTGCCAGGTGTGTTCAGCAGCTGTTGCTCAATGCTTATGCCAAGCTATTGTGTTCCTCATGGAACCAAGGAGCCATTGTGACACTGCAGGGGCTGATGGCATCAAGGAGGCAATTGTGACAGTACAGAACCTCCTAGAAACAAGGCTCCATTGTGACACCGTGGGGAATCATGGAATCAAGGAGCCCATTGTGACACGGCTGCATGGAACCAATGGTCCATGGTTACACTGCGGATTCAAGAAGAGCACGGTGACACCACGCAACATCATGGAACCATAGGTCCATTGTGACACAGCGGGGCCTCATGGAAACAAGGGGACCATTGTGGCAAAGCAGGGCCTAATGGAAGCATGGAGAGCATTGTGACACTAAGGAAACTCCTGGAACCAAGATGACCACTGGCACATAATGGAACCTCATGGAAGCAAGCCTCCACAATGACTTTGGAGGGCCTCAGGGACCACAGGACCCATTGTGACACAGCAGGACCTGGTGGAACCAAGGAGCCTTTGTGATACTCCACATCCACATGGAAGCCAGGGTGCACTGAGACACAGCGGGGCCTTGTTGGAACCAAAGACACCTCTGCAAAAAGCAGGCTAGCTCATAGAAGCAAGGAGTCCATTGTTACAACGTAAAAGCTATGGAAGCAAGGGACCATTGTGACACTGCAGGGCCTCATGGAACCAATTGTCCATGATGACAGTGCGGATCAAAGGAGACCATGGTGACACTGCGGAACCTGATGGAACCAAGGAGCCATTGTGACACAGTGGGGCCTCATGGAATCAAGGAGACCATTGTGACCCAGGTGTTGCATGTGAAGGCAAGGAGCCATTGTGACACTTTGGGCTTCTTCCCTTGAGCTCTGCAGCTGGCTGTCCCAGCCCAGCGCACCATGTGCCACCTGCTCTCCTCAGGGCTCTGCCTGCACACAGCCCCAGGAGAAGTTTTCCTGTTTGGAAGGAAAGAATGGAAAAGCCGGAGCAGGTTTCCTAAACAACAAACCCCACTCAGGAGCCACATGCTCAGTACAGGCTGCCTGGAACGATGTCCCCTTTCTACAAGGGTCAGTGTGAGCAGGAATGAATGATCTCTGGGAGCAGAATTCTCGGAGTCTTTCCACTGAATTCTCTGTCCCTGTGTCTTGGGGTGACTTTATTGTGTGTATCCCCTATTGCTGCTCTATGCCCAGAAGTGAACTTTGTGCATTTCTGTGCCTTTCAACTGAGCCTGAGAGGGGGGAGAGGAAAAAAAAGCCAGACAAACTTCTCAGAGCGTTTGTTCAAGGACACACATACACACTCCTCTGCATCCTGCTTGCAGCAAGAGCAGAGGAAGCAACTTTGTTTCTTTTTAGCCAGTTTTCAGCTCCTTTTCTCTGGGGGGAGATGGAGAGTTGAACTTTGTTTTCCTGGGACTTCGGGGGTTTTTTTTCCCTTCTTCTCTTCTTGACTCTTTCAACATCAGAGCACATTGGGAGAATTTTCTCCCGAGGTGGGGGCCCTGAATGTGGGCCCATGAGCCAGCTGCAAGGAGGAGGAGAGAGACTACACCTACGGAAGTGTTGGGGTTCCTCCCCCCTGCCATGAGGTCATGGGAGAGGGGACCCTGGGGTAGAGGCATGGCCTGGGCACGGGGGGTCTCCCTGCTCCCTGCTCACATGTGCCCTAATCCTGTTCAGCACTGCTTATTTTGTGTTGCCCTGTGCCAGGAGGGCCCTGGTTGTGCCGTGATTGCTCAGTTCTTTGGCAGTGCCCCGCCCATGTGGCTGGAGAAGAAAAAGCTCTGAAACTTCTCTCAAGAATGGCTCCCTGTTTCTTTGCACGGGCCTCGCTGTCTATGGATGTTTCAGGAGACCCCACCGAAACACAGAAGGACTCTCAAATTATCCCGGCTTTCTCTGCACAGCGAGAGGTTTTAATATTTAGCATTGTTATCCTTTTCCTGTGTGTTTGTTAAAAAAGTAGTTTTTATCTCTTTCACTTTCTTCCCAGGAAAATTCTTTTTTCCCGAAGCTGGTGGGGGAGGGCTGGGTGTAACCTGCCTTCTATCAGAGGATATTTTCCTCCACATTTGTCCAAACCGGCACAGCCTGTCCTTTCCCTGGGTGTCTGTTGCAGATGGAAGCTGCTGGTGCCATTGTCAGCTTGAAGCCCTCTTTTGATGCAAGCAGATGTTGCCAGGTGTGTTCAGCAGCTGTTGCTCAATGCTTATGCCAAGCTATTGTGTTCCTCATGGAACCAAGGAGCCATTGTGACACTGCAGGGGCTGATGGCATCAAGGAGGCAATTGTGACAGTACAGAACCTCCTAGAAACAAGGCTCCATTGTGACACCGTGGGGAATCATGGAATCAAGGAGCCCATTGTGACACGGCTGCATGGAACCAATGGTCCATGGTTACACGGCGGATTCAAGAAGAGCACGGTGACACCACGCAACATCATGGAACCATAGGTCCATTGTGACACAGCGGGGCCTCATGGAAACAAGGGGACCATTGTGGCAAAGCAGGGCCTAATGGAAGCATGGAGAGCATTGTGACACTAAGGAAACTCCTGGAACCAAGATGACCACTGGCACATAATGGAACCTCATGGAAGCAAGCCTCCACAATGACTTTGGAGGGCCTCAGGGACCACAGGACCCATTGTGACACAGCAGGACCTGGTGGAACCAAGGAGCCTTTGTGATACTCCACATCCACATGGAAGCCAGGGTGCAGTGAGACACAGCGGGGCCTTGTGGGAACCAAAGACACCTCTGCAAAAAGCAGGCTAGCTCATAGAAGCAAGGAGTCCATTGTTACAACGTAAAAGCTATGGAAGCAAGGGACCATTGTGACACTGCGGGGCCTCATGGAACCAATTGTCCATGATGACAATGCGGATCAAAGGAGACCATGGTGACACTGCGGAACCCGATGGAACCAAGGAGCCATTGTGACACAGTGGGGCCTCATGGAATCAAGGAGACCATTGTGACCCAGGTGTTGCATGGGAAGGCAAGGAGCCATTGTGACACTTTGGGCTTCTTCCCTTGAGCTCTGCAGCTGGCTGTCCCAGCCCAGCGCACCATGTGCCACCTGCTCTCCTCAGGGCTCTGCCTGCACACAGCCCCAGGAGAAGTTTTCCTGTTTGGAAGGAAAGAATGGAAAAGCCGGAGCAGGTTTCCTAAACAACAAACCCCACTCAGGAGCCACATGCTCAGTACAGGCTGCCTGGAACGATGTCCCCTTTCTACAAGGGTCAGTGTGAGCAGGAATGAATGATCTCTGGGAGCAGAATTCTCGGAGTCTTTCCACTGAATTCTCTGTCCCTGTGTCTTGGGGTGACTTTATCGTGTGTATCCCCTATTGCTGCTCTATGCCCAGAAGTGAACTTTGTGCATTTCTGTGCCTTTCAACTGAGCCTGAGAGGGGGGAGAGGAAAAAAACCGGACAAACTTCTCAGAGCGTTTGTTCAAGGACACACATACACACTCCTCTGCATCCTGCTTGCAGCAAGAGCAGAGGAAGCAACTTTGTTTCTTTTTAGCCAGTTTTCAGCTCCTTTTCTCTGGGGGGAGATGGAGAGTTGAACTTTGTTTTCCTGGGACTTCGGGGGTTTTTTCCCCTTCTCTTCTTGACTCTTTCAACATCAGAGCACATTGGGAGAATTTTCTCCCGAGGTGGGGGCCCTGAATGTGGGCCCATGAGCCAGCTGCAAGGAGGAGGAGAGAGACTACACCTACGGAAGTGTTGGGGTTCCTCCCCCCTGCCATGAGGTCATGGGAGAGGGGACCCTGGGGTAGAGGCATGGCCTGGGCACGGGGTCTCCCTGCTCCCTGCTCACATGTGCCCTAATCCTGTTCAGCACTGCTTATTTTGTGTTGCCCTGTGCGAGGAGGGCCCTGGTTGTGCTGTGATTGCTCAGTTCTTTGGCAGTGCCCCGCCCATGTGGCTGGAGAAGAAAGAGCTCTGCAACTTCTCTCAAGAATCGCTCCCTGTTTCTTTGCACGGGCCTCGCTGTCTATGGATGTTTCAGGAGACCCCACCGAAACACGGAAGGACTCTCAAATTATCCCAGCTTTCTCTGCACAGCGAGAGCTTTTAATATTTAGCATTGCTATCCTTTTCCTGTGTGTTTGTTAAAAAAATAGTTTTTATCTCTTTCACTTTCTTCCCAGGAAAGTTCTTTTTTCCAAAAACCTGGTGGGGGAGGGCTGGGTGTAACCTGCCTTCTATCAGAGGATATTTTCCTCCACATTTGTCCAAACCGGCACAGCCTGTCCTTTCCTGGGTCTCTGTTGCAGATGGAAGCTGCTGGTGCCATTGTCAGCTTGAAGCACTCTTTTGATGCAAGCAGATGTTGCCAGGTGTGTTCAGCAGCTGTTGCTCAATGCTTATGCCAAGCTATTGTGTTCCTCATGGAACCAAGGAGCCATTGTGACACTGCAGGGGCTGATGGCATCAAGGAGGCAATTGTGACAGTACAGAACCTCCTAGAAACAAGGCTCCATTGTGACACCGTGGGGAATCATGGAATCAAGGAGCCCATTGTGACACGGCTGCATGGAACCAATGGTCCATGGTTACACTGCGGATTCAAGAAGAGCACGGTGACACCACGCAACATCATGGAACCATAGGTCCATTGTGACACAGCGGGGCCTCATGGAAACAAGGGGACCATTGTGGCAAAGCAGGGCCTAATGGAAGCATGGAGAGCATTGTGACACTAAGGAAACTCCTGGAACCAAGATGACCACTGGCACATAATGGAACCTCATGGAAGCAAGCCTCCACAATGACTTTGGAGGGCCTCAGGGACCACAGGACCCATTGTGACACAGCAGGACCTGGTGGAACCAAGGAGCCTTTGTGATACTCCACATCCACATGGAAGCCAGGGTGCACTGAGACACAGCGGGGCCTTGTTGGAACCAAAGACACCTCTGCAAAAAGCAGGCTAGCTCATAGAAGCAAGGAGTCCATTGTTACAACGTAAAAGCTATGGAAGCAAGGGACCATTGTGACACTGCAGGGCCTCATGGAACCAATTGTCCATGATGACAGTGCGGATCAAAGGAGACCATGGTGACACTGCGGAACCTGATGGAACCAAGGAGCCATTGTGACACAGTGGGGCCTCATGGAATCAAGGAGACCATTGTGACCCAGGTGTTGCATGTGAAGGCAAGGAGCCATTGTGACACTTTGGGCTTCTTCCCTTGAGCTCTGCAGCTGGCTGTCCCAGCCCAGCGCACCATGTGCCACCTGCTCTCCTCAGGGCTCTGCCTGCACACAGCCCCAGGAGAAGTTTTCCTGTTTGGAAGGAAAGAATGGAAAAGCCGGAGCAGGTTTCCTAAACAACAAACCCCACTCAGGAGCCACATGCTCAGTACAGGCTGCCTGGAACGATGTCCCCTTTCTACAAGGGTCAGTGTGAGCAGGAATGAATGATCTCTGGGAGCAGAATTCTCGGAGTCTTTCCACTGAATTCTCTGTCCCTGTGTCTTGGGGTGACTTTATCGTGTGTATCCCCTATTGCTGCTCTATGCCCAGAAGTGAACTTTGTGCGTTTCTGTGCCTTTCAACTGAGCCTGAGAGAGGGGAGAGGAAAAAAACCGGACAAACTTCTCAGAGCGTTTTTTCAAGGACACACATACACGCTCCTCTGCATCCTGCTTGCAGCAAGAGCAGAGGAAGCAACTTGGTTTCTTTTTTGCCAGTTTTCAGTTCCTTTTCTCTGGGTGGAGATGGAGAGTTGAACTTTGTTTTCCTGGGACTTCGGGGGTTTTTTTTCCCTTCTTCTCTTCTTGACTCTTTCAACATCAGAGCACATTGGGAGAATTTTCTCCCGAGGTGGGGGCCCTGAATGTGGGCCCATGAGCCAGCTGCAAGGAGGAGGAGAGAGACTACACCTACGGAAGTGTTGGGGTTCCTCCCCCCTGCCATGAGGTCATGGGAGAGGGGACCCTGGGGTAGAGGCATGGCCTGGGCACGGGGTCTCCCTGCTCCCTGCTCACATGTGCCCTAATCCTGTTCAGCACTGCTTATTTTGTGTTGCCCTGTGTGAGGAGGGCCCTGGTTGTCCCTTGATTGCTCAGTTCTTTGGCAGTGCCCCGCCCATGTGGCTGGAGAAGAAAGAGCTCTGCAACTTCTCTCAAGAATGGCTCCCTGTTTCTTTGCACGGGCCTCGCTGTCTATGGATGTTTCAGGAGACCCCACCGAAACACAGAAGGACTCTTAAATTATCCCAGCTTTCTCTGCACAGCGAGAGCTTTTAATATTTAGCATTGCTATCCTTTTCCTGTGTGTTTGTTAAAAAAATAGTTTTTATCTCTTTCACTTTCTTCCCAAGAAAGTTCTTTTTTCCAAAAACCTGGTGGGGGAGGGCTGGGTGTAACCTGCCTTCTATCAGAGGATATTTTCCTCCACATTTGTCCAAACCGGCACAGCCTGTCCTTTCCTGGGTCTCTGTTGCAGATGGAAGCTGCTGGTGCCATTGTCAGCTTGAAGCACTCTTTTGATGCAAGCAGATGTTGCCAGGTGTGTTCAGCAGCTGTTGCTCAATGCTTATGCCAAGCTATTGTGTTCCTCATGGAACCAAGGAGCCATTGTGACACTGCAGGGGCTGATGGCATCAAGGAGGCAATTGTGACAGTACAGAACCTCCTAGAAACAAGGCTCCATTGTGACACCGTGGGGAATCATGGAATCAAGGAGCCCATTGTGACACGGCTGCATGGAACCAATGGTCCATGGTTACACTGCGGATTCAAGAAGAGCACGGTGACACCACGCAACATCATGGAACCATAGGTCCATTGTGACACAGCGGGGCCTCATGGAAACAAGGGGACCATTGTGGCAAAGCAGGGCCTAATGGAAGCATGGAGAGCATTGTGACACTAAGGAAACTCCTGGAACCAAGATGACCACTGGCACATAATGGAACCTCATGGAAGCAAGCCTCCACAATGACTTTGGAGGGCCTCAGGGACCACAGGACCCATTGTGACACAGCAGGACCTGGTGGAACCAAGGAGCCTTTGTGATACTCCACATCCACATGGAAGCCAGGGTGCACTGAGACACAGCGGGGCCTTGTTGGAACCAAAGACACCTCTGCAAAAAGCAGGCTAGCTCATAGAAGCAAGGAGTCCATTGTTACAACGTAAAAGCTATGGAAGCAAGGGACCATTGTGACACTGCAGGGCCTCATGGAACCAATTGTCCATGATGACAGTGCGGATCAAAGGAGACCATGGTGACACTGCGGAACCTGATGGAACCAAGGAGCCATTGTGACACAGTGGGGCCTCATGGAATCAAGGAGACCATTGTGACCCAGGTGTTGCATGTGAAGGCAAGGAGCCATTGTGACACTTTGGGCTTCTTCCCTTGAGCTCTGCAGCTGGCTGTCCCAGCCCAGCGCACCATGTGCCACCTGCTCTCCTCAGGGCTCTGCCTGCACACAGCCCCAGGAGAAGTTTTCCTGTTTGGAAGGAAAGAATGGAAAAGCCGGAGCAGGTTTCCTAAACAACAAACCCCACTCAGGAGCCACATGCTCAGTACAGGCTGCCTGGAACGATGTCCCCTTTCTACAAGGGTCAGTGTGAGCAGGAATGAATGATCTCTGGGAGCAGAATTCTCGGAGTCTTTCCACTGAATTCTCTGTCCCTGTGTCTTGGGGTGACTTTATTGTGTGTATCCCCTATTGCTGCTCTATGCCCAGAAGTGAACTTTGTGCATTTCTGTGCCTTTCAACTGAGCCTGAGAGGGGGGAGAGGAAAAAAAAGCCAGACAAACTTCTCAGAGCGTTTGTTCAAGGACACACATACACACTCCTCTGCATCCTGCTTGCAGCAAGAGCAGAGGAAGCAACTTTGTTTCTTTTTAGCCAGTTTTCAGCTCCTTTTCTCTGGGGGGAGATGGAGAGTTGAACTTTGTTTTCCTGGGACTTCGGGGGTTTTTTTTCCCTTCTTCTCTTCTTGACTCTTTCAACATCAGAGCACATTGGGAGAATTTTCTCCCGAGGTGGGGGCCCTGAATGTGGGCCCATGAGCCAGCTGCAAGGAGGAGGAGAGAGACTACACCTACGGAAGTGTTGGGGTTCCTCCCCCCTGCCATGAGGTCATGGGAGAGGGGACCCTGGGGTAGAGGCATGGCCTGGGCACGGGGGGTCTCCCTGCTCCCTGCTCACATGTGCCCTAATCCTGTTCAGCACTGCTTATTTTGTGTTGCCCTGTGCCAGGAGGGCCCTGGTTGTGCCGTGATTGCTCAGTTCTTTGGCAGTGCCCCGCCCATGTGGCTGGAGAAGAAAGAGCTCTGAAACTTCTCTCAAGAATGGCTCCCTGTTTCTTTGCACGGGCCTCGCTGTCTATGGATGTTTCAGGAGACCCCACCGAAACACAGAAGGACTCTCAAATTATCCCGGCTTTCTCTGCACAGCGAGAGGTTTTAATATTTAGCATTGTTATCCTTTTCCTGTGTGTTTGTTAAAAAAGTAGTTTTTATCTCTTTCACTTTCTTCCCAGGAAAATTCTTTTTTCCCGAAGCTGGTGGGGGAGGGCTGGGTGTAACCTGCCTTCTATCAGAGGATATTTTCCTCCACATTTGTCCAAACCGGCACAGCCTGTCCTTTCCCTGGGTGTCTGTTGCAGATGGAAGCTGCTGGTGCCATTGTCAGCTTGAAGCCCTCTTTTGATGCAAGCAGATGTTGCCAGGTGTGTTCAGCAGCTGTTGCTCAATGCTTATGCCAAGCTATTGTGTTCCTCATGGAACCAAGGAGCCATTGTGACACTGCAGGGGCTGATGGCATCAAGGAGGCAATTGTGACAGTACAGAACCTCCTAGAAACAAGGCTCCATTGTGACACCGTGGGGAATCATGGAATCAAGGAGCCCATTGTGACACGGCTGCATGGAACCAATGGTCCATGGTTACACGGCGGATTCAAGAAGAGCACGGTGACACCACGCAACATCATGGAACCATAGGTCCATTGTGACACAGCGGGGCCTCATGGAAACAAGGGGACCATTGTGGCAAAGCAGGGCCTAATGGAAGCATGGAGAGCATTGTGACACTAAGGAAACTCCTGGAACCAAGATGACCACTGGCACATAATGGAACCTCATGGAAGCAAGCCTCCACAATGACTTTGGAGGGCCTCAGGGACCACAGGACCCATTGTGACACAGCAGGACCTGGTGGAACCAAGGAGCCTTTGTGATACTCCACATCCACATGGAAGCCAGGGTGCACTGAGACACAGCGGGGCCTTGTGGGAACCAAAGACACCTCTGCAAAAAGCAGGCTAGCTCATAGAAGCAAGGAGTCCATTGTTACAACGTAAAAGCTATGGAAGCAAGGGACCATTGTGACACTGCGGGGCCTCATGGAACCAATTGTCCATGATGACAATGCGGATCAAAGGAGACCATGGTGACACTGCGGAACCCGATGGAACCAAGGAGCCATTGTGACACAGTGGGGCCTCATGGAATCAAGGAGACCATTGTGACCCAGGTGTTGCATGGGAAGGCAAGGAGCCATTGTGACACTTTGGGCTTCTTCCCTTGAGCTCTGCAGCTGGCTGTCCCAGCCCAGCGCACCATGTGCCACCTGCTCTCCTCAGGGCTCTGCCTGCACACAGCCCCAGGAGAAGTTTTCCTGTTTGGAAGGAAAGAATGGAAAAGCCGGAGCAGGTTTCCTAAACAACAAACCCCACTCAGGAGCCACATGCTCAGTACAGGCTGCCTGGAACGATGTCCCCTTTCTACAAGGGTCAGTGTGAGCAGGAATGAATGATCTCTGGGAGCAGAATTCTCGGAGTCTTTCCACTGAATTCTCTGTCCCTGTGTCTTGGGGTGACTTTATCGTGTGTATCCCCTATTGCTGCTCTATGCCCAGAAGTGAACTTTGTGCATTTCTGTGCCTTTCAACTGAGCCTGAGAGGGGGGAGAGGAAAAAAACCGGACAAACTTCTCAGAGCGTTTGTTCAAGGACACACATACACACTCCTCTGCATCCTGCTTGCAGCAAGAGCAGAGGAAGCAACTTTGTTTCTTTTTAGCCAGTTTTCAGCTCCTTTTCTCTGGGGGGAGATGGAGAGTTGAACTTTGTTTTCCTGGGACTTTGGGGGTTTTTTCCCCTTCTCTTCTTGACTCTTTCAACATCAGAGCACATTGGGAGAATTTTCTCCCGAGGTGGGGGCCCTGAATGTGGGCCCATGAGCCAGCTGCAAGGAGGAGGAGAGAGACTACACCTACGGAAGTGTTGGGGTTCCTCCCCCCTGCCATGAGGTCATGGGAGAGGGGACCCTGGGGTAGAGGCATGGCCTGGGCACGGGGTCTCCCTGCTCCCTGCTCACATGTGCCCTAATCCTGTTCAGCACTGCTTATTTTGTGTTGCCCTGTGCGAGGAGGGCCCTGGTTGTGCTGTGATTGCTCAGTTCTTTGGCAGTGCCCCGCCCATGTGGCTGGAGAAGAAAGAGCTCTGCAACTTCTCTCAAGAATCGCTCCCTGTTTCTTTGCACGGGCCTCGCTGTCTATGGATGTTTCAGGAGACCCCACCGAAACACGGAAGGACTCTCAAATTATCCCAGCTTTCTCTGCACAGCGAGAGCTTTTAATATTTAGCATTGCTATCCTTTTCCTGTGTGTTTGTTAAAAAAATAGTTTTTATCTCTTTCACTTTCTTCCCAGGAAAGTTCTTTTTTCCAAAAACCTGGTGGGGGAGGGCTGGGTGTAACCTGCCTTCTATCAGAGGATATTTTCCTCCACATTTGTCCAAACCGGCACAGCCTGTCCTTTCCTGGGTCTCTGTTGCAGATGGAAGCTGCTGGTGCCATTGTCAGCTTGAAGCACTCTTTTGATGCAAGCAGATGTTGCCAGGTGTGTTCAGCAGCTGTTGCTCAATGCTTATGCCAAGCTATTGTGTTCCTCATGGAACCAAGGAGCCATTGTGACACTGCAGGGGCTGATGGCATCAAGGAGGCAATTGTGACAGTACAGAACCTCCTAGAAACAAGGCTCCATTGTGACACCGTGGGGAATCATGGAATCAAGGAGCCCATTGTGACACGGCTGCATGGAACCAATGGTCCATGGTTACACGGCGGATTCAAGAAGAGCACGGTGACACCACGCAACATCATGGAACCATAGGTCCATTGTGACACAGCGGGGCCTCATGGAAACAAGGGGACCATTGTGGCAAAGCAGGGCCTAATGGAAGCATGGAGAGCATTGTGACACTAAGGAAACTCCTGGAACCAAGATGACCACTGGCACATAATGGAACCTCATGGAAGCAAGCCTCCACAATGACTTTGGAGGGCCTCAGGGACCACAGGACCCATTGTGACACAGCAGGACCTGGTGGAACCAAGGAGCCTTTGTGATACTCCACATCCACATGGAAGCCAGGGTGCACTGAGACACAGCGGGGCCTTGTTGGAACCAAAGACACCTCTGCAAAAAGCAGGCTAGCTCATAGAAGCAAGGAGTCCATTGTTACAACGTAAAAGCTATGGAAGCAAGGGACCATTGTGACACTGCAGGGCCTCATGGAACCAATTGTCCATGATGACAGTGCGGATCAAAGGAGACCATGGTGACACTGCGGAACCTGATGGAACCAAGGAGCCATTGTGACACAGTGGGGCCTCATGGAATCAAGGAGACCATTGTGACCCAGGTGTTGCATGTGAAGGCAAGGAGCCATTGTGACACTTTGGGCTTCTTCCCTTGAGCTCTGCAGCTGGCTGTCCCAGCCCAGCGCACCATGTGCCACCTGCTCTCCTCAGGGCTCTGCCTGCACACAGCCCCAGGAGAAGTTTTCCTGTTTGGAAGGAAAGAATGGAAAAGCCGGAGCAGGTTTCCTAAACAACAAACCCCACTCAGGAGCCACATGCTCAGTACAGGCTGCCTGGAACGATGTCCCCTTTCTACAAGGGTCAGTGTGAGCAGGAATGAATGATCTCTGGGAGCAGAATTCTCGGAGTCTTTCCACTGAATTCTCTGTCCCTGTGTCTTGGGGTGACTTTATCGTGTGTATCCCCTATTGCTGCTCTATGCCCAGAAGTGAACTTTGTGCGTTTCTGTGCCTTTCAACTGAGCCTGAGAGAGGGGAGAGGAAAAAAACCGGACAAACTTCTCAGAGCGTTTTTTCAAGGACACACATACACGCTCCTCTGCATCCTGCTTGCAGCAAGAGCAGAGGAAGCAACTTGGTTTCTTTTTTGCCAGTTTTCAGTTCCTTTTCTCTGGGGGGAGATGGAGAGTTGAACTTTGTTTTCCTGGGACTTCGGGGGTTTTTTTTCCCTTCTTCTCTTCTTGACTCTTTCAACATCAGACCACATTGGGAGAATTTTCTCCCGAGGTGGGGGCCCTGAATGTGGGCCCATGAGCCAGCTGCAAGGAGGAGGAGAGAGACTACACCTACGGAAGTGTTGGGGTTCCTCCCCCCTGCCATGAGGTCATGGGAGAGGGGACCCTGGGGTAGAGGCATGGCCTGGGCACGGGGTCTCCCTGCTCCCTGCTCACATGTGCCCTAATCCTGTTCAGCACTGCTTATTTTGTGTTGCCCTGTGTGAGGAGGGCCCTGGTTGTCCCTTGATTGCTCAGTTCTTTGGCAGTGCCCCGCCCATGTGGCTGGAGAAGAAAGAGCTCTGCAACTTCTCTCAAGAATCGCTCCCTGTTTCTTTGCACGGGCCTCGCTGTCTATGGATGTTTCAGGAGACCCCACCGAAACACAGAAGGACTCTTAAATTATCCCAGCTTTCTCTGCACAGCGAGAGCTTTTAATATTTAGCATTGCTATCCTTTTCCTGTGTGTTTGTTAAAAAAATAGTTTTTATCTCTTTCACTTTCTTCCCAGGAAAGTTCTTTTTTCCAAAAACCTGGTGGGGGAGGGCTGGGTGTAACCTGCCTTCTATCAGAGGATATTTTCCTCCACATTTGTCCAAACCGGCACAGCCTGTCCTTTCCTGGGTCTCTGTTGCAGATGGAAGCTGCTGGTGCCATTGTCAGCTTGAAGCCCTCTTTTGATGCAAGCAGATGTTGCCAGGTGTGTTCAGCAGCTGTTGCTCAATGCTTATGCCAAGCTATTGTGTTCCTCATGGAACCAAGGAGCCATTGTGACACTGCAGGGGCTGATGGCATCAAGGAGGCAATTGTGACAGTACAGAACCTCCTAGAAACAAGGCTCCATTGTGACACCGTGGGGAATCATGGAATCAAGGAGCCCATTGTGACACGGCTGCATGGAACCAATGGTCCATGGTTACACTGCGGATTCAAGAAGAGCACGGTGACACCACGCAACATCATGGAACCATAGGTCCATTGTGACACAGCGGGGCCTCATGGAAACAAGGGGACCATTGTGGCAAAGCAGGGCCTAATGGAAGCATGGAGAGCATTGTGACACTAAGGAAACTCCTGGAACCAAGATGACCACTGGCACATAATGGAACCTCATGGAAGCAAGCCTCCACAATGACTTTGGAGGGCCTCAGGGACCACAGGACCCATTGTGACACAGCAGGACCTGGTGGAACCAAGGAGCCTTTGTGATACTCCACATCCACATGGAAGCCAGGGTGCACTGAGACACAGCGGGGCCTTGTTGGAACCAAAGACACCTCTGCAAAAAGCAGGCTAGCTCATAGAAGCAAGGAGTCCATTGTTACAACGTAAAAGCTATGGAAGCAAGGGACCATTGTGACACTGCGGGGCCTCATGGAACCAATTGTCCATGATGACAATGCGGATCAAAGGAGACCATGGTGACACTGCGGAACCTGATGGAACCAAGGAGCCATTGTGACACAGTGGGGCCTCATGGAATCAAGGAGACCATTGTGACCCAGGTGTTGCATGGGAAGGCAAGGAGCCATTGTGACACTTTGGGCTTCTTCCCTTGAGCTCTGCAGCTGGCTGTCCCAGCCCAGCGCACCATGTGCCACCTGCTCTCCTCAGGGCTCTGCCTGCACACAGCCCCAGGAGAAGTTTTCCTGTTTGGAAGGAAAGAATGGAAAAGCCGGAGCAGGTTTCCTAAACAACAAACCCCACTCAGGAGCCACATGCTCAGTACAGGCTGCCTGGAACGATGTCCCCTTTCTACAAGGGTCAGTGTGAGCAGGAATGAATGATCTCTGGGAGCAGAATTCTCGGAGTCTTTCCACTGAATTCTCTGTCCCTGTGGCTTGGGGTGACTTTATCGTGTGTATCCCCTATTGCTGCTCTATGCCCAGAAGTGAACTTTGTGCATTTCTGTGCCTTTCAACTGAGCCTGAGAGGGGGGAGAGGAAAAAAAACCGGACAAACTTCTCAGAGCGTTTGTTCAAGGACACACATACACACTCCTCTGCATCCTGCTTGCAGCAAGAGCAGAGGAAGCAACTTTGTTTCTTTTTAGCCAGTTTTCAGCTCCTTTTCTCTGGGGGGAGATGGAGAGTTGAACTTTGTTTTCCTGGGACTTCGGGGGTTTTTTTTCCCTTCTTCTCTTCTTGACTCTTTCAACATCAGAGCACATTGGGAGAATTTTCTCCCGAGGTGGGGGCCCTGAATGTGGGCCCATGAGCCAGCTGCAAGGAGGAGGAGAGAGACTACACCTACGGAAGTGTTGGGGTTCCTCCCCCCTGCCATGAGGTCATGGGAGAGGGGACCCTGGGGTAGAGGCATGGCCTGGGCACGGGGGGTCTCCCTGCTCCCTGCTCACATGTGCCCTAATCCTGTTCAGCACTGCTTATTTTGTGTTGCCCTGTGCCAGGAGGGCCCTGGTTGTGCCGTGATTGCTCAGTTCTTTGGCAGTGCCCCGCCCATGTGGCTGGAGAAGAAAGAGCTCTGAAACTTCTCTCAAGAATGGCTCCCTGTTTCTTTGCACAGGCCTCGCTGTCTATGGATGTTTCAGGAGACCCCACCGAAACACAGAAGGACTCTCAAATTATCCCGGCTTTCTCTGCACAGCGAGAGGTTTTAATATTTAGCATTGTTATCCTTTTCCTGTGTGTTTGTTAAAAAAGTAGTTTTTATCTCTTTCACTTTCTTCCCAGGAAAATTCTTTTTTCCCGAAGCTGGTGGGGGAGGGCTGGGTGTAACCTGCCTTCTATCAGAGGATATTTTCCTCCACATTTGTCCAAACCGGCACAGCCTGTCCTTTCCCTGGGTGTCTGTTGCAGATGGAAGCTGCTGGTGCCATTGTCAGCTTGAAGCCCTCTTTTGATGCAAGCAGATGTTGCCAGGTGTGTTCAGCAGCTGTTGCTCAATGCTTATGCCAAGCTATTGTGTTCCTCATGGAACCAAGGAGCCATTGTGACACTGCAGGGGCTGATGGCATCAAGGAGGCAATTGTGACAGTACAGAACCTCCTAGAAACAAGGCTCCATTGTGACACCGTGGGGAATCATGGAATCAAGGAGCCCATTGTGACACGGCTGCATGGAACCAATGGTCCATGGTTACACGGCGGATTCAAGAAGAGCACGGTGACACCACGCAACATCATGGAACCATAGGTCCATTGTGACACAGCGGGGCCTCATGGAAACAAGGGGACCATTGTGGCAAAGCAGGGCCTAATGGAAGCATGGAGAGCATTGTGACACTAAGGAAACTCCTGGAACCAAGATGACCACTGGCACATAATGGAACCTCATGGAAGCAAGCCTCCACAATGACTTTGGAGGGCCTCAGGGACCACAGGACCCATTGTGACACAGCAGGACCTGGTGGAACCAAGGAGCCTTTGTGATACTCCACATCCACATGGAAGCCAGGGTGCACTGAGACACAGCGGGGCCTTGTTGGAACCAAAGACACCTCTGCAAAAAGCAGGCTAGCTCATAGAAGCAAGGAGTCCATTGTTACAACGTAAAAGCTATGGAAGCAAGGGACCATTGTGACACTGCGGGGCCTCATGGAACCAATTGTCCATGATGACAATGCGGATCAAAGGAGACCATGGTGACACTGCGGAACCTGATGGAACCAAGGAGCCATTGTGACACAGTGGGGCCTCATGGAATCAAGGAGACCATTGTGACCCAGGTGTTGCATGGGAAGGCAAGGAGCCATTGTGACACTTTGGGCTTCTTCCCTTGAGCTCTGCAGCTGGCTGTCCCAGCCCAGCGCACCATGTGCCACCTGCTCTCCTCAGGGCTCTGCCTGCACACAGCCCCAGGAGAAGTTTTCCTGTTTGGAAGGAAAGAATGGAAAAGCCAGAGCAGGTTTCCTAAACAACAAACCCCACTCAGGAGCCACATGCTCAGTACAGGCTGCCTGGAACGATGTCCCCTTTCTACAAGGGTCAGTGTGAGCAGGAATGAATGATCTCTGGGAGCAGAATTCTCGGAGTCTTTCCACTGAATTCTCTGTCCCTGTGTCTTGGGGTGACTTTATCGTGTGTATCCCCTATTGCTGCTCTATGCCCAGAAGTGAACTTTGTGCGTTTCTGTGCCTTTCAACTGAGCCTGAGAGGGGGGAGAGGAAAAAAACCGGACAAACTTCTCAGAGCATTTTTTCAAGGACACACATACACGCTCCTCTGCATCCTGCTTGCAGCAAGAGCAGAGGAAGCAACTTGGTTTCTTTTTTGCCAGTTTTCAGTTCCTTTTCTCTGGGGGGAGATGGAGAGTTGAACTTTGTTTTCCTGGGACTTCGGGGGTTTTTTTTCCCTTCTTCTCTTCTTGACTCTTTCAACATCAGAGCACATTGGGAGAATTTTCTCCCGAGGTGGGGGCCCTGAATGTGGGCCCATGAGCCAGCTGCAAGGAGGAGGAGAGAGACTACACCTACGGAAGTGTTGGGGTTCCTCCCCCCTGCCATGAGGTCATGGGAGAGGGGACCCTGGGGTAGAGGCATGGCCTGGGCACGGGGTCTCCCTGCTCCCTGCTCACATGTGCCCTAATCCTGTTCAGCACTGCTTATTTTGTGTTGCCCTGTGTGAGGAGGGCCCTGGTTGTCCCTTGATTGCTCAGTTCTTTGGCAGTGCCCCGCCCATGTGGCTGGAGAAGAAAGAGCTCTGCAACTTCTCTCAAGAATGGCTCCCTGTTTCTTTGCACGGGCCTCGCTGTCTATGGATGTTTCAGGAGACCCCACCGAAACACAGAAGGACTCTTAAATTATCCCAGCTTTCTCTGCACAGCGAGAGCTTTTAATATTTAGCATTGCTATCCTTTTCCTGTGTGTTTGTTAAAAAAATAGTTTTTATCTCTTTCACTTTCTTCCCAGGAAAGTTCTTTTTTCCAAAAACCTGGTGGGGGAGGGCTGGGTGTAACCTGCCTTCTATCAGAGGATATTTTCCTCCACATTTGTCCAAACTGGCACAGCCTGTCTTTTCCTGGGTCTCTGTTGCAGATGGAAGCTGCTGGTGCCATTGTCAGCTTGAAGCACTCTTTTGATGCAAGCAGATGTTGCTAGGTGTGTTCAGCAGCTGTTGCTCAATGCTTATGCCAAGCTATTGTGTTCCTCATGGAACCAAGGAGCCATTGTGACACTGCAGGGGCTGATGGCATCAAGGAGGCAATTGTGACAGTACAGAACCTCCTAGAAACAAGGCTCCATTGTGACACCGTGGGGAATCATGGAATCAAGGAGCCCATTGTGACACAGCCAGGCTGCATGGAACCAATCGTCCATGGTTACACGGCGGATTCAAGAAGAGCACGGTGACACCACGCAACATCATGGAACCGTGCGTCCATTGTGACACAGCGGGGCCTCATGGAAACAAGGGGACCATTGTGGCAAAGCAGGGCCTAATGGAAGCATGGAGAGCATTGTGACACTAAGGAAACTCCTGGAACCAAGATGACCACTGGCACATAATGGAACCTCATGGAAGCAAGCCTCCACAATGACTTTGGAGGGCCTCAGGGACCACAGGACCCATTGTGACACAGCAGGACCTGGTGGAACCAAGGAGCCTTTGTGATACTCCAGATCCACATGGAAGCCAGGGTGCACTGAGACACAGCGGGGCCTTGTTGGAACCAAAGACACCTCTGCAAAAAGCAGGCTAGCTCATAGAAGCAAGGAGTCCATTGTTACAACGTAAAAGCTATGGAAGCAAGGGACCATTGTGACACTGCGGGGCCTCATGGAACCAATTGTCCATGATGACAATGCGGATCAAAGGAGACCATGGTGACACTGCGGAACCTGATGGAACCAAGGAGCCATTGTGACACAGTGGGGCCTCATGGAATCAAGGAGACCATTGTGACCCAGGTGTTGCATGTGAAGGCAAGGAGCCATTGTGACACTTTGGGCTTCTTCCCTTGAGCTCTGCAGCTGGCTGTCCCAGCCCAGCGCACCATGTGCCACCTGCTCTCCTCAGGGCTCTGCCTGCACACAGCCCCAGGAGAAGTTTTCCTGTTTGGAAGGAAAGAATGGAAAAGCCGGAGCAGGTTTCCTAAACAACAAAGCCCACTCAGGAGCCACATGCTCAGTACAGGCTGCCTGGAACGATGTCCCCTTTCTACAAGGGTCAGTGTGAGCAGGAATGATCTCTGGGAGCAGAATTCTCGGAGTCTTTCCACTGAATTCTCTGTCCCTGTGTCTTGGGGTGACTTTATCATGTGTATCCCCTATTGCTGCTCTATGCCCAGAAGTGAACTTTGTGCATTTCTGTGCCTTTCAACTGAGCCTGAGAGGGGGGAGAGGAAAAAAACCGGACAAACTTCTCAGAGCGTTTTTTCAAGGACACACATACACGCTCCTCTGCATCCTGCTTGCAGCAAGAGCAGAGGAAGCAACTTTGTTTCTTTTTAGCCAGTTTTCAGCTCCTTTTCTCTGGGGGGAGATGGAGAGTTGAACTTTGTTTTCCTGGGACTTTGGGGGTTTTTTCCCCTTCTCTTCTTGACTCTTTCAACATCAGAGCACATTGGGAGAATTTTCTCCCGAGGTGGGGGCCCTGAATGTGGGCCCATGAGCCAGCTGCAAGGAGGAGGAGAGAGACTACACCTACGGAAGTGTTGGGGTTCCTCCCCCCTGCCATGAGGTCATGGGAGAGGGGACCCTGGGGTAGAGGCATGGCCTGGGCACGGGGTCTCCCTGCTCCCTGCTCACATGTGCCCTAATCCTGTTCAGCACTGCTTATTTTGTGTTGCCCTGTGCCAGGAGGGCCCTGGTTGTGCTGTGATTGCTCAGTTCTTTGGCAGTGCCCCGCCCATGTGGCTGGAGAAGAAAGAGCTCTGAAACTTCTCTCAAGAATCGCTCCCTGTTTCTTTGCACGGGCCTCGCTGTCTATGGATGTTTCAGGAGACCCCACCGAAACACGGAAGGACTCTCAAATTATCCCAGCTTTCTCTGCACAGCGAGAGCTTTTAATATTTAGCATTGCTATCCTTTTCCTGTGTGTTTGTTAAAAAAATAGTTTTTATCTCTTTCACTTTCTTCCCAGGAAAGTTCTTTTTTCCAAAAACCTGGTGGGGGAGGGCTGGGTGTAACCTGCCTTCTATCAGAGGATATTTTCCTCCACATTTGTCCAAACCGGCACAGCCTGTCCTTTCCTGGGTCTCTGTTGCAGATGGAAGCTGCTGGTGCCATTGTCAGCTTGAAGCACTCTTTTGATGCAAGCAGATGTTGCCAGGTGTGTTCAGCAGCTGTTGCTCAATGCTTATGCCAAGCTATTGTGTTCCTCATGGAACCAAGGAGCCATTGTGACACTGCAGGGGCTGATGGCATCAAGGAGGCAATTGTGACAGTACAGAACCTCCTAGAAACAAGGCTCCATTGTGACACCGTGGGGAATCATGGAATCAAGGAGCCCATTGTGACACGGCTGCATGGAACCAATGGTCCATGGTTACACTGCGGATTCAAGAAGAGCACGGTGACACCACGCAACATCATGGAACCATAGGTCCATTGTGACACAGCGGGGCCTCATGGAAACAAGGGGACCATTGTGGCAAAGCAGGGCCTAATGGAAGCATGGAGAGCATTGTGACACTAAGGAAACTCCTGGAACCAAGATGACCACTGGCACATAATGGAACCTCATGGAAGCAAGCCTCCACAATGACTTTGGAGGGCCTCAGGGACCACAGGACCCATTGTGACACAGCAGGACCTGGTGGAACCAAGGAGCCTTTGTGATACTCCACATCCACATGGAAGCCAGGGTGCACTGAGACACAGCGGGGCCTTGTTGGAACCAAAGACACCTCTGCAAAAAGCAGGCTAGCTCATAGAAGCAAGGAGTCCATTGTTACAACGTAAAAGCTATGGAAGCAAGGGACCATTGTGACACTGCGGGGCCTCATGGAACCAATTGTCCATGATGACAGTGCGGATCAAAGGAGACCATGGTGACACTGCGGAACCTGATGGAACCAAGGAGCCATTGTGACACAGTGGGGCCTCATGGAATCAAGGAGACCATTGTGACCCAGGTGTTGCATGGGAAGGCAAGGAGCCATTGTGACACTTTGGGCTTCTTCCCTTGAGCTCTGCAGCTGGCTGTCCCAGCCCAGCGCACCATGTGCCACCTGCTCTCCTCAGGGCTCTGCCTGCACACAGCCCCAGGAGAAGTTTTCCTGTTTGGAAGGAAAGAATGGAAAAGCCGGAGCAGGTTTCCTAAACAACAAAGCCCACTCAGGAGCCACATGCTCAGTACAGGCTGCCTGGAACGATGTCCCCTTTCTACAAGGGTCAGTGTGAGCAGGAATGAATGATCTCTGGGAGCAGAATTCTCGGAGTCTTTCCACTGAATTCTCTGTCCCTGTGTCTTGGGGTGACTTTATCGTGTGTATCCCCTATTGCTGCTCTATGCCCAGAAGTGAACTTTGTGCATTTCTGTGCCTTTCAACTGAGCCTGAGAGGGGGGAGAGGAAAAAAAAGCCAGACAAACTTCTCAGAGCGTTTGTTCAAGGACACACATACACACTCCTCTGCATCCTGCTTGCAGCAAGAGCAGAGGAAGCAACTTTGTTTCTTTTTAGCCAGTTTTCAGCTCCTTTTCTCTGGGGGGAGATGGAGAGTTGAACTTTGTTTTCCTGGGACTTTGGGGGTTTTTTCCCCTTCTCTTCTTGACTCTTTCAACATCAGAGCACATTGGGAGAATTTTCTCCCGAGGTGGGGGCCCTGAATGTGGGCCCATGAGCCAGCTGCAAGGAGGAGGAGAGAGACTACACCTACGGAAGTGTTGGGGTTCCTCCCCCCTGCCATGAGGTCATGGGAGAGGGGACCCTGGGGTAGAGGCATGGCCTGGGCACGGGGTCTCCCTGCTCCCTGCTCACATGTGCCCTAATCCTGTTCAGCACTGCTTATTTTGTGTTGCCCTGTGCGAGGAGGGCCCTGGTTGTGCCGTGATTGCTCAGTTCTTTGGCAGTGCCCCGCCCATGTGGCTGGAGAAGAAAGAGCTCTGAAACTTCTCTCAAGAATGGCTCCCTGTTTCTTTGCACGGGCCTCGCTGTCTATGGATGTTTCAGGAGACCCCACCGAAACACAGAAGGACTCTCAAATTATCCCGGCTTTCTCTGCACAGCGAGAAGTTTTAATATTTAGCATTGTTATCCTTTTCCTGTGTGTTTGTTAAAAAAGTAGTTTTTATCTCTTTCACTTTCTTCCCAGGAAAATTCTTTTTTCCCGAAGCTGGTGGGGGAGGGCTGGGTGTAACCTGCCTTCTATCAGAGGATATTTTCCTCCACATTTGTCCAAACCGGCACAGCCTGTCCTTTCCTGGGTCTCTGTTGCAGATGGAAGCTGCTGGTGCCATTGTCAGCTTGAAGCCCTCTTTTGATGCAAGCAGATGTTGCCAGGTGTGTTCAGCAGCTGTTGCTCAATGCTTATGCCAAGCTATTGTGTTCCTCATGGAACCAAGGAGCCATTGTGACACTGCAGGGGCTGATGGCATCAAGGAGGCAATTGTGACAGTACAGAACCTCCTAGAAACAAGGCTCCATTGTGACACCGTGGGGAATCATGGAATCAAGGAGCCCATTGTGACACAGCCAGGCTGCATGGAACCAATGGTCCATGGTTACACGGCGGATTCAAGAAGAGCACGGTGACACCACGCAACATCATGGAACCATAGGTCCATTGTGACACAGCGGGGCCTCATGGAAACAAGGGGACCATTGTGGGAAAGCAGGGCCTAATGGAAGCATGGAGAGCATTGTGACACTAAGGAAACTCCTGGAACCAAGATGACCACTGGCACATAATGGAACCTCATGGAAGCAAGCCTCCACAATGACTTTGGAGGGCCTCAGGGACCACAGGACCCATTGTGACACAGCAGGACCTGGTGGAACCAAGGAGCCTTTGTGATACTCCAGATCCACATGGAAGCCAGGGTGCACTGAGACACAGCGGGGCCTTGTGGGAACCAAAGACACCTCTGCAAAAAGCAGGCTAGCTCATAGAAGCAAGGAGTCCATTGTTACAACGTAAAAGCTATGGAAGCAAGGGACCATTGTGACACTGCGGGGCCTCATGGAACCAATTGTCCATGATGACAATGCGGATCAAAGGAGACCATGGTGACACTGCGGAACCCGATGGAACCAAGGAGCCATTGTGACACAGTGGGGCCTCATGGAATCAAGGAGACCATTGTGACCCAGGTGTTGCATGGGAAGGCAAGGAGCCATTGTGACACTTTGGGCTTCTTCCCTTGAGCTCTGCAGCTGGCTGTCCCAGCCCAGCGCACCATGTGCCACCTGCTCTCCTCAGGGCTCTGCCTGCACACAGCCCCAGGAGAAGTTTTCCTGTTTGGAAGGAAAGAATGGAAAAGCCGGAGCAGGTTTCCTAAACAACAAACCCCACTCAGGAGCCACATGCTCAGTACAGGCTGCCTGGAACGATGTCCCCTTTCTACAAGGGTCAGTGTGAGCAGGAATGAATGATCTCTGGGAGCAGAATTCTCGGAGTCTTTCCACTGAATTCTCTGTCCCTGTGTCTTGGGGTGACTTTATCATGTGTATCCCCTATTGCTGCTCTATGCCCAGAAGTGAACTTTGTGCATTTCTGTGCCTTTCAACTGAGCCTGAGAGGGGGGAGAGGAAAAAAACCGGACAAACTTCTCAGAGCGTTTGTTCAAGGACACACATACACACTCCTCTGCATCCTGCTTGCAGCAAGAGCAGAGGAAGCAACTTTGTTTCTTTTTAGCCAGTTTTCAGCTCCTTTTCTCTGGGGGGAGATGGAGAGTTGAACTTTGTTTTCCTGGGACTTTGGGGGTTTTTTTCCCTTCTTCTCTTCTTGACTCTTTCAACATCAGAGCACATTGGGAGAATTTTCTCCCGAGGTGGGGGCCCTGAATGTGGGCCCATGAGCCAGCTGCAAGGAGGAGGAGAGAGACTACACCTACGGAAGTGTTGGGGTTCCTCCCCCCTGCCATGAGGTCATGGGAGAGGGGACCCTGGGGTAGAGGCATGGCCTGGGCACGGGGGGTCTCCCTGCTCCCTGCTCACATGTGCCCTAATCCTGTTCAGCACTGCTTATTTTGTGTTGCCCTGTGCGAGGAGGGCCCTGGTTGTGCTGTGATTGCTCAGTTCTTTGGCAGTGCCCCGCCCATGTGGCTGGAGAAGAAAGAGCTCTGAAACTTCTCTCAAGAATCGCTCCCTGTTTCTTTGCACGGGCCTCGCTGTCTATGGATGTTTCAGGAGACCCCACCGAAACACGGAAGGACTCTCAAATTATCCCAGCTTTCTCTGCACAGCGAGAGCTTTTAATATTTAGCATTGCTATCCTTTTCCTGTGTGTTTGTTAAAAAAATAGTTTTTATCTCTTTCACTTTCTTCCCAGGAAAGTTCTTTTTTCCAAAAACCTGGTGGGGGAGGGCTGGGTGTAACCTGCCTTCTATCAGAGGATATTTTCCTCCACATTTGTCCAAACCGGCACAGCCTGTCCTTTCCTGGGTCTCTGTTGCAGATGGAAGCTGCTGGTGCCATTGTCAGCTTGAAGCCCTCTTTTGATGCAAGCAGATGTTGCCAGGTGTGTTCAGCAGCTGTTGCTCAATGCTTATGCCAAGCTATTGTGTTCCTCATGGAACCAAGGAGCCATTGTGACACTGCAGGGGCTGATGGCATCAAGGAGGCAATTGTGACAGTACAGAACCTCCTAGAAACAAGGCTCCATTGTGACACCGTGGGGAATCATGGAATCAAGGAGCCCATTGTGACACGGCTGCATGGAACCAATGGTCCATGGTTACACTGCGGATTCAAGAAGAGCACGGTGACACCACGCAACATCATGGAACCATAGGTCCATTGTGACACAGCGGGGCCTCATGGAAACAAGGGGACCATTGTGGCAAAGCAGGGCCTAATGGAAGCATGGAGAGCATTGTGACACTAAGGAAACTCCTGGAACCAAGATGACCACTGGCACATAATGGAACCTCATGGAAGCAAGCCTCCACAATGACTTTGGAGGGCCTCAGGGACCACAGGACCCATTGTGACACAGCAGGACCTGGTGGAACCAAGGAGCCTTTGTGATACTCCACATCCACATGGAAGCCAGGGTGCACTGAGACACAGCGGGGCCTTGTTGGAACCAAAGACACCTCTGCAAAAAGCAGGCTAGCTCATAGAAGCAAGGAGTCCATTGTTACAACGTAAAAGCTATGGAAGCAAGGGACCATTGTGACACTGCAGGGCCTCATGGAACCAATTGTCCATGATGACAGTGCGGATCAAAGGAGACCATGGTGACACTGCGGAACCTGATGGAACCAAGGAGCCATTGTGACACAGTGGGGCCTCATGGAATCAAGGAGACCATTGTGACCCAGGTGTTGCATGTGAAGGCAAGGAGCCATTGTGACACTTTGGGCTTCTTCCCTTGAGCTCTGCAGCTGGCTGTCCCAGCCCAGCGCACCATGTGCCACCTGCTCTCCTCAGGGCTCTGCCTGCACACAGCCCCAGGAGAAGTTTTCCTGTTTGGAAGGAAAGAATGGAAAAGCCAGAGCAGGTTTCCTAAACAACAAACCCCACTCAGGAGCCACATGCTCAGTACAGGCTGCCTGGAACGATGTCCCCTTTCTACAAGGGTCAGTGTGAGCAGGAATGAATGATCTCTGGGAGCAGAATTCTCGGAGTCTTTCCACTGAATTCTCTGTCCCTGTGTCTTGGGGTGACTTTATCGTGTGTATCCCCTATTGCTGCTCTATGCCCAGAAGTGAACTTTGTGCGTTTCTGTGCCTTTCAACTGAGCCTGAGAGGGGGGAGAGGAAAAAAACCGGACAAACTTCTCAGAGCATTTTTTCAAGGACACACATACACGCTCCTCTGCATCCTGCTTGCAGCAAGAGCAGAGGAAGCAACTTGGTTTCTTTTTTGCCAGTTTTCAGTTCCTTTTCTCTGGGGGGAGATGGAGAGTTGAACTTTGTTTTCCTGGGACTTCGGGGGTTTTTTTTCCCTTCTTCTCTTCTTGACTCTTTCAACATCAGAGCACATTGGGAGAATTTTCTCCCGAGGTGGGGGCCCTGAATGTGGGCCCATGAGCCAGCTGCAAGGAGGAGGAGAGAGACTACACCTACGGAAGTGTTGGGGTTCCTCCCCCCTGCCATGAGGTCATGGGAGAGGGGACCCTGGGGTAGAGGCATGGCCTGGGCACGGGGTCTCCCTGCTCCCTGCTCACATGTGCCCTAATCCTGTTCAGCACTGCTTATTTTGTGTTGCCCTGTGTGAGGAGGGCCCTGGTTGTCCCTTGATTGCTCAGTTCTTTGGCAGTGCCCCGCCCATGTGGCTGGAGAAGAAAGAGCTCTGCAACTTCTCTCAAGAATGGCTCCCTGTTTCTTTGCACGGGCCTCGCTGTCTATGGATGTTTCAGGAGACCCCACCGAAACACAGAAGGACTCTTAAATTATCCCAGCTTTCTCTGCACAGCGAGAGCTTTTAATATTTAGCATTGCTATCCTTTTCCTGTGTGTTTGTTAAAAAAATAGTTTTTATCTCTTTCACTTTCTTCCCAGGAAAGTTCTTTTTTCCAAAAACCTGGTGGGGGAGGGCTGGGTGTAACCTGCCTTCTATCAGAGGATATTTTCCTCCACATTTGTCCAAACTGGCACAGCCTGTCTTTTCCTGGGTCTCTGTTGCAGATGGAAGCTGCTGGTGCCATTGTCAGCTTGAAGCACTCTTTTGATGCAAGCAGATGTTGCTAGGTGTGTTCAGCAGCTGTTGCTCAATGCTTATGCCAAGCTATTGTGTTCCTCATGGAACCAAGGAGCCATTGTGACACTGCAGGGGCTGATGGCATCAAGGAGGCAATTGTGACAGTACAGAACCTCCTAGAAACAAGGCTCCATTGTGACACCGTGGGGAATCATGGAATCAAGGAGCCCATTGTGACACAGCCAGGCTGCATGGAACCAATCGTCCATGGTTACACGGCGGATTCAAGAAGAGCACGGTGACACCACGCAACATCATGGAACCGTGCGTCCATTGTGACACAGCGGGGCCTCATGGAAACAAGGGGACCATTGTGGCAAAGCAGGGCCTAATGGAAGCATGGAGAGCATTGTGACACTAAGGAAACTCCTGGAACCAAGATGACCACTGGCACATAATGGAACCTCATGGAAGCAAGCCTCCACAATGACTTTGGAGGGCCTCAGGGACCACAGGACCCATTGTGACACAGCAGGACCTGGTGGAACCAAGGAGCCTTTGTGATACTCCAGATCCACATGGAAGCCAGGGTGCACTGAGACACAGCGGGGCCTTGTTGGAACCAAAGACACCTCTGCAAAAAGCAGGCTAGCTCATAGAAGCAAGGAGTCCATTGTTACAACGTAAAAGCTATGGAAGCAAGGGACCATTGTGACACTGCGGGGCCTCATGGAACCAATTGTCCATGATGACAATGCGGATCAAAGGAGACCATGGTGACACTGCGGAACCTGATGGAACCAAGGAGCCATTGTGACACAGTGGGGCCTCATGGAATCAAGGAGACCATTGTGACCCAGGTGTTGCATGTGAAGGCAAGGAGCCATTGTGACACTTTGGGCTTCTTCCCTTGAGCTCTGCAGCTGGCTGTCCCAGCCCAGCGCACCATGTGCCACCTGCTCTCCTCAGGGCTCTGCCTGCACACAGCCCCAGGAGAAGTTTTCCTGTTTGGAAGGAAAGAATGGAAAAGCCGGAGCAGGTTTCCTAAACAACAAAGCCCACTCAGGAGCCACATGCTCAGTACAGGCTGCCTGGAACGATGTCCCCTTTCTACAAGGGTCAGTGTGAGCAGGAATGATCTCTGGGAGCAGAATTCTCGGAGTCTTTCCACTGAATTCTCTGTCCCTGTGTCTTGGGGTGACTTTATCATGTGTATCCCCTATTGCTGCTCTATGCCCAGAAGTGAACTTTGTGCATTTCTGTGCCTTTCAACTGAGCCTGAGAGGGGGGAGAGGAAAAAAACCGGACAAACTTCTCAGAGCGTTTTTTCAAGGACACACATACACGCTCCTCTGCATCCTGCTTGCAGCAAGAGCAGAGGAAGCAACTTTGTTTCTTTTTAGCCAGTTTTCAGCTCCTTTTCTCTGGGGGGAGATGGAGAGTTGAACTTTGTTTTCCTGGGACTTTGGGGGTTTTTTCCCCTTCTCTTCTTGACTCTTTCAACATCAGAGCACATTGGGAGAATTTTCTCCCGAGGTGGGGGCCCTGAATGTGGGCCCATGAGCCAGCTGCAAGGAGGAGGAGAGAGACTACACCTACGGAAGTGTTGGGGTTCCTCCCCCCTGCCATGAGGTCATGGGAGAGGGGACCCTGGGGTAGAGGCATGGCCTGGGCACGGGGTCTCCCTGCTCCCTGCTCACATGTGCCCTAATCCTGTTCAGCACTGCTTATTTTGTGTTGCCCTGTGCCAGGAGGGCCCTGGTTGTGCTGTGATTGCTCAGTTCTTTGGCAGTGCCCCGCCCATGTGGCTGGAGAAGAAAGAGCTCTGAAACTTCTCTCAAGAATCGCTCCCTGTTTCTTTGCACGGGCCTCGCTGTCTATGGATGTTTCAGGAGACCCCACCGAAACACGGAAGGACTCTCAAATTATCCCAGCTTTCTCTGCACAGCGAGAGCTTTTAATATTTAGCATTGCTATCCTTTTCCTGTGTGTTTGTTAAAAAAATAGTTTTTATCTCTTTCACTTTCTTCCCAGGAAAGTTCTTTTTTCCAAAAACCTGGTGGGGGAGGGCTGGGTGTAACCTGCCTTCTATCAGAGGATATTTTCCTCCACATTTGTCCAAACCGGCACAGCCTGTCCTTTCCTGGGTCTCTGTTGCAGATGGAAGCTGCTGGTGCCATTGTCAGCTTGAAGCACTCTTTTGATGCAAGCAGATGTTGCCAGGTGTGTTCAGCAGCTGTTGCTCAATGCTTATGCCAAGCTATTGTGTTCCTCATGGAACCAAGGAGCCATTGTGACACTGCAGGGGCTGATGGCATCAAGGAGGCAATTGTGACAGTACAGAACCTCCTAGAAACAAGGCTCCATTGTGACACCGTGGGGAATCATGGAATCAAGGAGCCCATTGTGACACGGCTGCATGGAACCAATGGTCCATGGTTACACTGCGGATTCAAGAAGAGCACGGTGACACCACGCAACATCATGGAACCATAGGTCCATTGTGACACAGCGGGGCCTCATGGAAACAAGGGGACCATTGTGGCAAAGCAGGGCCTAATGGAAGCATGGAGAGCATTGTGACACTAAGGAAACTCCTGGAACCAAGATGACCACTGGCACATAATGGAACCTCATGGAAGCAAGCCTCCACAATGACTTTGGAGGGCCTCAGGGACCACAGGACCCATTGTGACACAGCAGGACCTGGTGGAACCAAGGAGCCTTTGTGATACTCCACATCCACATGGAAGCCAGGGTGCACTGAGACACAGCGGGGCCTTGTTGGAACCAAAGACACCTCTGCAAAAAGCAGGCTAGCTCATAGAAGCAAGGAGTCCATTGTTACAACGTAAAAGCTATGGAAGCAAGGGACCATTGTGACACTGCGGGGCCTCATGGAACCAATTGTCCATGATGACAGTGCGGATCAAAGGAGACCATGGTGACACTGCGGAACCTGATGGAACCAAGGAGCCATTGTGACACAGTGGGGCCTCATGGAATCAAGGAGACCATTGTGACCCAGGTGTTGCATGGGAAGGCAAGGAGCCATTGTGACACTTTGGGCTTCTTCCCTTGAGCTCTGCAGCTGGCTGTCCCAGCCCAGCGCACCATGTGCCACCTGCTCTCCTCAGGGCTCTGCCTGCACACAGCCCCAGGAGAAGTTTTCCTGTTTGGAAGGAAAGAATGGAAAAGCCGGAGCAGGTTTCCTAAACAACAAAGCCCACTCAGGAGCCACATGCTCAGTACAGGCTGCCTGGAACGATGTCCCCTTTCTACAAGGGTCAGTGTGAGCAGGAATGAATGATCTCTGGGAGCAGAATTCTCGGAGTCTTTCCACTGAATTCTCTGTCCCTGTGTCTTGGGGTGACTTTATCGTGTGTATCCCCTATTGCTGCTCTATGCCCAGAAGTGAACTTTGTGCATTTCTGTGCCTTTCAACTGAGCCTGAGAGGGGGGAGAGGAAAAAAAAGCCAGACAAACTTCTCAGAGCGTTTGTTCAAGGACACACATACACACTCCTCTGCATCCTGCTTGCAGCAAGAGCAGAGGAAGCAACTTTGTTTCTTTTTAGCCAGTTTTCAGCTCCTTTTCTCTGGGGGGAGATGGAGAGTTGAACTTTGTTTTCCTGGGACTTTGGGGGTTTTTTCCCCTTCTCTTCTTGACTCTTTCAACATCAGAGCACATTGGGAGAATTTTCTCCCGAGGTGGGGGCCCTGAATGTGGGCCCATGAGCCAGCTGCAAGGAGGAGGAGAGAGACTACACCTACGGAAGTGTTGGGGTTCCTCCCCCCTGCCATGAGGTCATGGGAGAGGGGACCCTGGGGTAGAGGCATGGCCTGGGCACGGGGTCTCCCTGCTCCCTGCTCACATGTGCCCTAATCCTGTTCAGCACTGCTTATTTTGTGTTGCCCTGTGCGAGGAGGGCCCTGGTTGTGCCGTGATTGCTCAGTTCTTTGGCAGTGCCCCGCCCATGTGGCTGGAGAAGAAAGAGCTCTGAAACTTCTCTCAAGAATGGCTCCCTGTTTCTTTGCACGGGCCTCGCTGTCTATGGATGTTTCAGGAGACCCCACCGAAACACAGAAGGACTCTCAAATTATCCCGGCTTTCTCTGCACAGCGAGAAGTTTTAATATTTAGCATTGTTATCCTTTTCCTGTGTGTTTGTTAAAAAAGTAGTTTTTATCTCTTTCACTTTCTTCCCAGGAAAATTCTTTTTTCCCGAAGCTGGTGGGGGAGGGCTGGGTGTAACCTGCCTTCTATCAGAGGATATTTTCCTCCACATTTGTCCAAACCGGCACAGCCTGTCCTTTCCTGGGTCTCTGTTGCAGATGGAAGCTGCTGGTGCCATTGTCAGCTTGAAGCCCTCTTTTGATGCAAGCAGATGTTGCCAGGTGTGTTCAGCAGCTGTTGCTCAATGCTTATGCCAAGCTATTGTGTTCCTCATGGAACCAAGGAGCCATTGTGACACTGCAGGGGCTGATGGCATCAAGGAGGCAATTGTGACAGTACAGAACCTCCTAGAAACAAGGCTCCATTGTGACACCGTGGGGAATCATGGAATCAAGGAGCCCATTGTGACACGGCTGCATGGAACCAATGGTCCATGGTTACACGGCGGATTCAAGAAGAGCACGGTGACACCACGCAACATCATGGAACCATAGGTCCATTGTGACACAGCGGGGCCTCATGGAAACAAGGGGACCATTGTGGGAAAGCAGGGCCTAATGGAAGCATGGAGAGCATTGTGACACTAAGGAAACTCCTGGAACCAAGATGACCACTGGCACATAATGGAACCTCATGGAAGCAAGCCTCCACAATGACTTTGGAGGGCCTCAGGGACCACAGGACCCATTGTGACACAGCAGGACCTGGTGGAACCAAGGAGCCTTTGTGATACTCCAGATCCACATGGAAGCCAGGGTGCACTGAGACACAGCGGGGCCTTGTGGGAACCAAAGACACCTCTGCAAAAAGCAGGCTAGCTCATAGAAGCAAGGAGTCCATTGTTACAACGTAAAAGCTATGGAAGCAAGGGACCATTGTGACACTGCGGGGCCTCATGGAACCAATTGTCCATGATGACAATGCGGATCAAAGGAGACCATGGTGACACTGCGGAACCCGATGGAACCAAGGAGCCATTGTGACACAGTGGGGCCTCATGGAATCAAGGAGACCATTGTGACCCAGGTGTTGCATGGGAAGGCAAGGAGCCATTGTGACACTTTGGGCTTCTTCCCTTGAGCTCTGCAGCTGGCTGTCCCAGCCCAGCGCACCATGTGCCACCTGCTCTCCTCAGGGCTCTGCCTGCACACAGCCCCAGGAGAAGTTTTCCTGTTTGGAAGGAAAGAATGGAAAAGCCGGAGCAGGTTTCCTAAACAACAAACCCCACTCAGGAGCCACATGCTCAGTACAGGCTGCCTGGAACGATGTCCCCTTTCTACAAGGGTCAGTGTGAGCAGGAATGAATGATCTCTGGGAGCAGAATTCTCGGAGTCTTTCCACTGAATTCTCTGTCCCTGTGTCTTGGGGTGACTTTATCATGTGTATCCCCTATTGCTGCTCTATGCCCAGAAGTGAACTTTGTGCATTTCTGTGCCTTTCAACTGAGCCTGAGAGGGGGGAGAGGAAAAAAACCGGACAAACTTCTCAGAGCGTTTGTTCAAGGACACACATACACACTCCTCTGCATCCTGCTTGCAGCAAGAGCAGAGGAAGCAACTTTGTTTCTTTTTAGCCAGTTTTCAGCTCCTTTTCTCTGGGGGGAGATGGAGAGTTGAACTTTGTTTTCCTGGGACTTTGGGGGTTTTTTTCCCTTCTTCTCTTCTTGACTCTTTCAACATCAGAGCACATTGGGAGAATTTTCTCCCGAGGTGGGGGCCCTGAATGTGGGCCCATGAGCCAGCTGCAAGGAGGAGGAGAGAGACTACACCTACGGAAGTGTTGGGGTTCCTCCCCCCTGCCATGAGGTCATGGGAGAGGGGACCCTGGGGTAGAGGCATGGCCTGGGCACGGGGGGTCTCCCTGCTCCCTGCTCACATGTGCCCTAATCCTGTTCAGCACTGCTTATTTTGTGTTGCCCTGTGCGAGGAGGGCCCTGGTTGTGCTGTGATTGCTCAGTTCTTTGGCAGTGCCCCGCCCATGTGGCTGGAGAAGAAAGAGCTCTGAAACTTCTCTCAAGAATCGCTCCCTGTTTCTTTGCACGGGCCTCGCTGTCTATGGATGTTTCAGGAGACCCCACCGAAACACGGAAGGACTCTCAAATTATCCCAGCTTTCTCTGCACAGCGAGAGCTTTTAATATTTAGCATTGCTATCCTTTTCCTGTGTGTTTGTTAAAAAAATAGTTTTTATCTCTTTCACTTTCTTCCCAGGAAAGTTCTTTTTTCCAAAAACCTGGTGGGGGAGGGCTGGGTGTAACCTGCCTTCTATCAGAGGATATTTTCCTCCACATTTGTCCAAACCGGCACAGCCTGTCCTTTCCTGGGTCTCTGTTGCAGATGGAAGCTGCTGGTGCCATTGTCAGCTTGAAGCCCTCTTTTGATGCAAGCAGATGTTGCCAGGTGTGTTCAGCAGCTGTTGCTCAATGCTTATGCCAAGCTATTGTGTTCCTCATGGAACCAAGGAGCCATTGTGACACTGCAGGGGCTGATGGCATCAAGGAGGCAATTGTGACAGTACAGAACCTCCTAGAAACAAGGCTCCATTGTGACACCGTGGGGAATCATGGAATCAAGGAGCCCATTGTGACACGGCTGCATGGAACCAATGGTCCATGGTTACACTGCGGATTCAAGAAGAGCACGGTGACACCACGCAACATCATGGAACCATAGGTCCATTGTGACACAGCGGGGCCTCATGGAAACAAGGGGACCATTGTGGCAAAGCAGGGCCTAATGGAAGCATGGAGAGCATTGTGACACTAAGGAAACTCCTGGAACCAAGATGACCACTGGCACATAATGGAACCTCATGGAAGCAAGCCTCCACAATGACTTTGGAGGGCCTCAGGGACCACAGGACCCATTGTGACACAGCAGGACCTGGTGGAACCAAGGAGCCTTTGTGATACTCCACATCCACATGGAAGCCAGGGTGCACTGAGACACAGCGGGGCCTTGTTGGAACCAAAGACACCTCTGCAAAAAGCAGGCTAGCTCATAGAAGCAAGGAGTCCATTGTTACAACGTAAAAGCTATGGAAGCAAGGGACCATTGTGACACTGCGGGGCCTCATGGAACCAATTGTCCATGATGACAGTGCGGATCAAAGGAGACCATGGTGACACTGCGGAACCTGATGGAACCAAGGAGCCATTGTGACACAGTGGGGCCTCATGGAATCAAGGAGACCATTGTGACCCAGGTGTTGCATGGGAAGGCAAGGAGCCATTGTGACACTTTGGGCTTCTTCCCTTGAGCTCTGCAGCTGGCTGTCCCAGCCCAGCGCACCATGTGCCACCTGCTCTCCTCAGGGCTCTGCCTGCACACAGCCCCAGGAGAAGTTTTCCTGTTTGGAAGGAAAGAATGGAAAAGCCGGAGCAGGTTTCCTAAACAACAAAGCCCACTCAGGAGCCACATGCTCAGTACAGGCTGCCTGGAACGATGTCCCCTTTCTACAAGGGTCAGTGTGAGCAGGAATGAATGATCTCTGGGAGCAGAATTCTCGGAGTCTTTCCACTGAATTCTCTGTCCCTGTGTCTTGGGGTGACTTTATCGTGTGTATCCCCTATTGCTGCTCTATGCCCAGAAGTGAACTTTGTGCATTTCTGTGCCTTTCAACTGAGCCTGAGAGGGGGGAGAGGAAAAAAAAGCCAGACAAACTTCTCAGAGCGTTTGTTCAAGGACACACATACACACTCCTCTGCATCCTGCTTGCAGCAAGAGCAGAGGAAGCAACTTTGTTTCTTTTTAGCCAGTTTTCAGCTCCTTTTCTCTGGGGGGAGATGGAGAGTTGAACTTTGTTTTCCTGGGACTTTGGGGGTTTTTTCCCCTTCTCTTCTTGACTCTTTCAACATCAGACCACATTGGGAGAATTTTCTCCCGAGGTGGGGGCCCTGAATGTGGGCCCATGAGCCAGCTGCAAGGAGGAGGAGAGAGACTACACCTACAGAAGTGTTGGGGTTCCTCCCCCCTGCCATGAGGTCATGGGAGAGGGGACCCTGGGGTAGAGGCATGGCCTGGGCACGGGGTCTCCCTGCTCCCTGCTCACATGTGCCCTAATCCTGTTCAGCACTGCTTATTTTGTGTTGCCCTGTGCGAGGAGGGCCCTGGTTGTGCCGTGATTGCTCAGTTCTTTGGCAGTGCCCCGCCCATGTGGCTGGAGAAGAAAGAGCTCTGCAACTTCTCTCAAGAATCGCTCCCTGTTTCTTTGCACGGGCCTCGCTGTCTATGGATGTTTCAGGAGACCCCACCGAAACACGGAAGGACTCTCAAATTATCCCAGCTTTCTCTGCACAGCGAGAGCTTTTAATATTTAGCATTGCTATCCTTTTCCTGTGTGTTTGTTAAAAAAATAGTTTTTATCTCTTTCACTTTCTTCCCAAGAAAGTTCTTTTTTCCAAAAACCTGGTGGGGGAGGGCTGGGTGTAACCTGCCTTCTATCAGAGGATATTTTCCTCCACATTTGTCCAAACCGGCACAGCCTGTCCTTTCCTGGGTCTCTGTTGCAGATGGAAGCTGCTGGTGCCATTGTCAGCTTGAAGCACTCTTTTGATGCAAGCAGATGTTGCCAGGTGTGTTCAGCAGCTGTTGCTCAATGCTTATGCCAAGCTATTGTGTTCCTCATGGAACCAAGGAGCCATTGTGACACTGCAGGGGCTGATGGCATCAAGGAGGCAATTGTGACAGTACAGAACCTCCTAGAAACAAGGCTCCATTGTGACACCGTGGGGAATCATGGAATCAAGGAGCCCATTGTGACACGGCTGCATGGAACCAATGGTCCATGGTTACACTGCGGATTCAAGAAGAGCACGGTGACACCACGCAACATCATGGAACCATAGGTCCATTGTGACACAGCGGGGCCTCATGGAAACAAGGGGACCATTGTGGCAAAGCAGGGCCTAATGGAAGCATGGAGAGCATTGTGACACTAAGGAAACTCCTGGAACCAAGATGACCACTGGCACATAATGGAACCTCATGGAAGCAAGCCTCCACAATGACTTTGGAGGGCCTCAGGGACCACAGGACCCATTGTGACACAGCAGGACCTGGTGGAACCAAGGAGCCTTTGTGATACTCCAGATCCACATGGAAGCCAGGGTGCACTGAGACACAGCGGGGCCTTGTGGGAACCAAAGACACCTCTGCAAAAAGCAGGCTAGCTCATAGAAGCAAGGAGTCCATTGTTACAACGTAAAAGCTATGGAAGCAAGGGACCATTGTGACACTGCGGGGCCTCATGGAACCAATTGTCCATGATGACAATGCGGATCAAAGGAGACCATGGTGACACTGCGGAACCTGATGGAACCAAGGAGCCATTGTGACACAGTGGGGCCTCATGGAATCAAGGAGACCATTGTGACCCAGGTGTTGCATGGGAAGGCAAGGAGCCATTGTGACACTTTGGGCTTCTTCCCTTGAGCTCTGCAGCTGGCTGTCCCAGCCCAGCGCACCATGTGCCACCTGCTCTCCTCAGGGCTCTGCCTGCACACAGCCCCAGGAGAAGTTTTCCTGTTTGGAAGGAAAGAATGGAAAAGCCGGAGCAGGTTTCCTAAACAACAAACCCCACTCAGGAGCCACATGCTCAGTACAGGCTGCCTGGAACGATGTCCCCTTTCTACAAGGGTCAGTGTGAGCAGGAATGATCTCTGGGAGCAGAATTCTCGGAGTCTTTCCACTGAATTCTCTGTCCCTGTGTCTTGGGGTGACTTTATCGTGTGTATCCCCTATTGCTGCTCTATGCCCAGAAGTGAACTTTGTGCGTTTCTGTGCCTTTCAACTGAGCCTGAGAGGGGGGAGAGGAAAAAAACCGGACAAACTTCTCAGAGCGTTTGTTCAAGGACACACATACACGCTCCTCTGCATCCTGCTTGCAGCAAGAGCAGAGGAAGCAACTTTGTTTCTTTTTAGCCAGTTTTCAGCTCCTTTTCTCTGGGGGGAGATGGAGAGTTGAACTTTGTTTTCCTGGGACTTTGGGGGTTTTTTCCCCTTCTCTTCTTGACTCTTTCAACATCAGAGCACATTGGGAGAATTTTCTCCCGAGGTGGGGGCCCTGAATGTGGGCCCATGAGCCAGCTGCAAGGAGGAGGAGAGAGACTACACCTACGGAAGTGTTGGGGTTCCTCCCCCCTGCCATGAGGTCATGGGAGAGGGGACCCTGGGGTAGAGGCATGGCCTGGGCACGGGGTCTCCCTGCTCCCTGCTCACATGTGCCCTAATCCTGTTCAGCACTGCTTATTTTGTGTTGCCCTGTGCCAGGAGGGCCCTGGTTGTGCCGTGATTGCTCAGTTCTTTGGCAGTGCCCCGCCCATGTGGCTGGAGAAGAAAGAGCTCTGCAACTTCTCTCAAGAATCGCTCCCTGTTTCTTTGCACGGGCCTCGCTGTCTATGGATGTTTCAGGAGACCCCACCGAAACACGGAAGGACTCTCAAATTATCCCAGCTTTCTCTGCACAGCGAGAGCTTTTAATATTTAGCATTGCTATCCTTTTCCTGTGTGTTTGTTAAAAAAATAGTTTTTATCTCTTTCACTTTCTTCCCAGGAAAGTTCTTTTTTCCAAAAACCTGGTGGGGGAGGGCTGGGTGTAACCTGCCTTCTATCAGAGGATATTTTCCTCCACATTTGTCCAAACCGGCACAGCCTGTCCTTTCCTGGGTCTCTGTTGCAGATGGAAGCTGCTGGTGCCATTGTCAGCTTGAAGCACTCTTTTGATGCAAGCAGATGTTGCCAGGTGTGTTCAGCAGCTGTTGCTCAATGCTTATGCCAAGCTATTGTGTTCCTCATGGAACCAAGGAGCCATTGTGACACTGCAGGGGCTGATGGCATCAAGGAGGCAATTGTGACAGTACAGAACCTCCTAGAAACAAGGCTCCATTGTGACACCGTGGGGAATCATGGAATCAAGGAGCCCATTGTGACACGGCTGCATGGAACCAATGGTCCATGGTTACACTGCGGATTCAAGAAGAGCACGGTGACACCACGCAACATCACGGAACCATAGGTCCATTGTGACACAGCGGGGCCTCATGGAAACAAGGGGACCATTGTGGCAAAGCAGGGCCTAATGGAAGCATGGAGAGCATTGTGACACTAAGGAAACTCCTGGAACCAAGATGACCACTGGCACATAATGGAACCTCATGGAAGCAAGCCTCCACAATGACTTTGGAGGGCCTCAGGGACCACAGGACCCATTGTGACACAGCAGGACCTGGTGGAACCAAGGAGCCTTTGTGATACTCCAGATCCACATGGAAGCCAGGGTGCACTGAGACACAGCGGGGCCTTGTGGGAACCAAAGACACCTCTGCAAAAAGCAGGCTAGCTCATAGAAGCAAGGAGTCCATTGTTACAACGTAAAAGCTATGGAAGCAAGGGACCATTGTGACACTGCGGGGCCTCATGGAACCAATTGTCCATGATGACAATGCGGATCAAAGGAGACCATGGTGACACTGCGGAACCTGATGGAACCAAGGAGCCATTGTGACACAGTGGGGCCTCATGGAATCAAGGAGACCATTGTGACCCAGGTGTTGCATGGGAAGGCAAGGAGCCATTGTGACACTTTGGGCTTCTTCCCTTGAGCTCTGCAGCTGGCTGTCCCAGCCCAGCGCACCATGTGCCACCTGCTCTCCTCAGGGCTCTGCCTGCACACAGCCCCAGGAGAAGTTTTCCTGTTTGGAAGGAAAGAATGGAAAAGCCGGAGCAGGTTTCCTAAACAACAAACCCCACTCAGGAGCCACATGCTCAGTACAGGCTGCCTGGAACGATGTCCCCTTTCTACAAGGGTCAGTGTGAGCAGGAATGATCTCTGGGAGCAGAATTCTCGGAGTCTTTCCACTGAATTCTCTGTCCCTGTGTCTTGGGGTGACTTTATCGTGTGTATCCCCTATTGCTGCTCTATGCCCAGAAGTGAACTTTGTGCGTTTCTGTGCCTTTCAACTGAGCCTGAGAGGGGGGAGAGGAAAAAAAAGCCAGACAAACTTCTCAGAGCGTTTGTTCAAGGACACACATACACACTCCTCTGCATCCTGCTTGCAGCAAGAGCAGAGGAAGCAACTTTGTTTCTTTTTAGCCAGTTTTCAGCTCCTTTTCTCTGGGGGGAGATGGAGAGTTGAACTTTGTTTTCCTGGGACTTTGGGGGTTTTTTCCCCTTCTCTTCTTGACTCTTTCAACATCAGACCACATTGGGAGAATTTTCTCCCGAGGTGGGGGCCCTGAATGTGGGCCCATGAGCCAGCTGCAAGGAGGAGGAGAGAGACTACACCTACAGAAGTGTTGGGGTTCCTCCCCCCTGCCATGAGGTCATGGGAGAGGGGACCCTGGGGTAGAGGCATGGCCTGGGCACGGGGTCTCCCTGCTCCCTGCTCACATGTGCCCTAATCCTGTTCAGCACTGCTTATTTTGTGTTGCCCTGTGCGAGGAGGGCCCTGGTTGTGCCGTGATTGCTCAGTTCTTTGGCAGTGCCCCGCCCATGTGGCTGGAGAAGAAAGAGCTCTGCAACTTCTCTCAAGAATCGCTCCCTGTTTCTTTGCACGGGCCTCGCTGTCTATGGATGTTTCAGGAGACCCCACCGAAACACGGAAGGACTCTCAAATTATCCCAGCTTTCTCTGCACAGCGAGAGCTTTTAATATTTAGCATTGCTATCCTTTTCCTGTGTGTTTGTTAAAAAAATAGTTTTTATCTCTTTCACTTTCTTCCCAGGAAAGTTCTTTTTTCCAAAAACCTGGTGGGGGAGGGCTGGGTGTAACCTGCCTTCTATCAGAGGATATTTTCCTCCACATTTGTCCAAACCGGCACAGCCTGTCCTTTCCTGGGTCTCTGTTGCAGATGGAAGCTGCTGGTGCCATTGTCAGCTTGAAGCACTCTTTTGATGCAAGCAGATGTTGCCAGGTGTGTTCAGCAGCTGTTGCTCAATGCTTATGCCAAGCTATTGTGTTCCTCATGGAACCAAGGAGCCATTGTGACACTGCAGGGGCTGATGGCATCAAGGAGGCAATTGTGACAGTACAGAACCTCCTAGAAACAAGGCTCCATTGTGACACCGTGGGGAATCATGGAATCAAGGAGCCCATTGTGACACGGCTGCATGGAACCAATGGTCCATGGTTACACGGCGGATTCAAGAAGAGCACGGTGACACCACGCAACATCATGGAACCATAGGTCCATTGTGACACAGCGGGGCCTCATGGAAACAAGGGGACCATTGTGGCAAAGCAGGGCCTAATGGAAGCATGGAGAGCATTGTGACACTAAGGAAACTCCTGGAACCAAGATGACCACTGGCACATAATGGAACCTCATGGAAGCAAGCCTCCACAATGACTTTGGAGGGCCTCAGGGACCACAGGACCCATTGTGACACAGCAGGACCTGGTGGAACCAAGGAGCCTTTGTGATACTCCAGATCCACATGGAAGCCAGGGTGCACTGAGACACAGCGGGGCCTTGTGGGAACCAAAGACACCTCTGCAAAAAGCAGGCTAGCTCATAGAAGCAAGGAGTCCATTGTTACAACGTAAAAGCTATGGAAGCAAGGGACCATTGTGACACTGCGGGGCCTCATGGAACCAATTGTCCATGATGACAGTGCGGATCAAAGGAGACCATGGTGACACTGCGGAACCTGATGGAACCAAGGAGCCATTGTGACACAGTGGGGCCTCATGGAATCAAGGAGACCATTGTGACCCAGGTGTTGCATGGGAAGGCAAGGAGCCATTGTGACACTTTGGGCTTCTTCCCTTGAGCTCTGCAGCTGGCTGTCCCAGCCCAGCGCACCATGTGCCACCTGCTCTCCTCAGGGCTCTGCCTGCACACAGCCCCAGGAGAAGTTTTCCTGTTTGCAAGGAAAGAATGGAAAAGCCGGAGCAGGTTTCCTAAACAACAAACCCCACTCAGGAGCCACATGCTCAGTACAGGCTGCCTGGAACGATGTCCCCTTTCTACAAGGGTCAGTGTGAGCAGGAATGATCTCTGGGAGCAGAATTCTCGGAGTCTTTCCACTGAATTCTCTGTCCCTGTGTCTTGGGGTGACTTTATCGTGTGTATCCCCTATTGCTGCTCTATGCCCAGAAGTGAACTTTGTGCGTTTCTGTGCCTTTCAACTGAGCCTGAGAGGGGGGAGAGGAAAAAAAAGCCAGACAAACTTCTCAGAGCGTTTGTTCAAGGACACACATACACACTCCTCTGCATCCTGCTTGCAGCAAGAGCAGAGGAAGCAACTTTGTTTCTTTTTAGCCAGTTTTCAGCTCCTTTTCTCTGGGGGGAGATGGAGAGTTGAACTTTGTTTTCCTGGGACTTTGGGGGTTTTTTCCCCTTCTCTTCTTGACTCTTTCAACATCAGACCACATTGGGAGAATTTTCTCCCGAGGTGGGGGCCCTGAATGTGGGCCCATGAGCCAGCTGCAAGGAGGAGGAGAGAGACTACACCTACGGAAGTGTTGGGGTTCCTCCCCCCTGCCATGAGGTCATGGGAGAGGGGACCCTGGGGTAGAGGCATGGCCTGGGCACGAGGTCTCCCTGCTCCCTGCTCACATGTGCCCTAATCCTGTTCAGCACTGCTTATTTTGTGTTGCCCTGTGCGAGGAGGGCCCTGGTTGTGCTGTGATTGCTCAGTTCTTTGGCAGTGCCCCGCCCATGTGGCTGGAGAAGAAAGAGCTCTGCAACTTCTCTCAAGAATGGCTCCCTGTTTCTTTGCACGGGCCTCGCTGTCTATGGATGTTTCAGGAGACCCCACCGAAACACGGAAGGACTCTCAAATTATCCCAGCTTTCTCTGCACAGCGAGAGCTTTTAATATTTAGCATTGCTATCCTTTTCCTGTGTGTTTGTTAAAAAAATAGTTTTTATCTCTTTCACTTTCTTCCCAGGAAAGTTCTTTTTTCCAAAAACCTGGTGGGGGAGGGCTGGGTGTAACCTGCCTTCTATCAGAGGATATTTTCCTCCACATTTGTCCAAACCGGCACAGCCTGTCCTTTCCTGGGTCTCTGTTGCAGATGGAAGCTGCTGGTGCCATTGTCAGCTTGAAGCACTCTTTTGATGCAAGCAGATGTTGCCAGGTGTGTTCAGCAGCTGTTGCTCAATGCTTATGCCAAGCTATTGTGTTCCTCATGGAACCAAGGAGCCATTGTGACACTGCAGGGGCTGATGGCATCAAGGAGGCAATTGTGACAGTACAGAACCTCCTAGAAACAAGGCTCCATTGTGACACCGTGGGGAATCATGGAATCAAGGAGCCCATTGTGACACGGCTGCATGGAACCAATGGTCCATGGTTACACTGCGGATTCAAGAAGAGCACGGTGACACCACGCAACATCATGGAACCATAGGTCCATTGTGACACAGCGGGGCCTCATGGAAACAAGGGGACCATTGTGGCAAAGCAGGGCCTAATGGAAGCATGGAGAGCATTGTGACACTAAGGAAACTCCTGGAACCAAGATGACCACTGGCACATAATGGAACCTCATGGAAGCAAGCCTCCACAATGACTTTGGAGGGCCTCAGGGACCACAGGACCCATTGTGACACAGCAGGACCTGGTGGAACCAAGGAGCCTTTGTGATACTCCAGATCCACATGGAAGCCAGGGTGCACTGAGACACAGCGGGGCCTTGTGGGAACCAAAGACACCTCTGCAAAAAGCAGGCTAGCTCATAGAAGCAAGGAGTCCATTGTTACAACGTAAAAGCTATGGAAGCAAGGGACCATTGTGACACTGCGGGGCCTCATGGAACCAATTGTCCATGATGACAATGCGGATCAAAGGAGACCATGGTGACACTGCGGAACCTGATGGAACCAAGGAGCCATTGTGACACAGTGGGGCCTCATGGAATCAAGGAGACCATTGTGACCCAGGTGTTGCATGTGAAGGCAAGGAGCCATTGTGACACTTTGGGCTTCTTCCCTTGAGCTCTGCAGCTGGCTGTCCCAGCCCAGCGCACCATGTGCCACCTGCTCTCCTCAGGGCTCTGCCTGCACACAGCCCCAGGAGAAGTTTTCCTGTTTGGAAGGAAAGAATGGAAAAGCCTGAGCAGGTTTCCTAAACAACAAACCCCACTCAGGAGCCACATACTCAGTACAGGCTGCCTGGAACGATGTCCCCTTTCTACAAGGGTCAGTGTGAGCAGGAATGAATGATCTCTGGGAGCAGAATTCTCGGAGTCTTTCCACTGAATTCTCTGTCCCTGTGTCTTGGGGTGACTTTATTGTGTGTATCCCCTATTGCTGCTCTATGCCCAGAAGTGAACTTTGTGCATTTCTGTGCCTTTCAACTGAGCCTGAGAGGGGGGAGAGGAAAAAAAAGCCAGACAAACTTCTCAGAGCGTTTGTTCAAGGACACACATACACACTCCTCTGCATCCTGCTTGCAGCAAGAGCAGAGGAAGCAACTTTGTTTCTTTTTAGCCAGTTTTCAGCTCCTTTTCTCTGGGGGGAGATGGAGAGTTGAACTTTGTTTTCCTGGGACTTTGGGGGTTTTTTCCCCTTCTCTTCTTGACTCTTTCAACATCAGAGCACATTGGGAGAATTTTCTCCCGAGGTGGGGGCCCTGAATGTGGGCCCATGAGCCAGCTGCAAGGAGGAGGAGAGAGACTACACCTACGGAAGTGTTGGGGTTCCTCCCCCCTGCCATGAGGTCATGGGAGAGGGGACCCTGGGGTAGAGGCATGGCCTGGGCACGGGGTCTCCCTGCTCCCTGCTCACATGTGCCCTAATCCTGTTCAGCACTGCTTATTTTGTGTTGCCCTGTGCGAGGAGGGCCCTGGTTGTGCCGTGATTGCTCAGTTCTTTGGCAGTGCCCCGCCCATGTGGCTGGAGAAGAAAGAGCTCTGAAACTTCTCTCAAGAATCGCTCCCTGTTTCTTTGCACGGGCCTCGCTGTCTATGGATGTTTCAGGAGACCCCACCGAAACACGGAAGGACTCTCAAATTATCCCAGCTTTCTCTGCACAGCGAGAGCTTTTAATATTTAGCATTGCTATCCTTTTCCTGTGTGTTTGTTAAAAAAATAGTTTTTATCTCTTTCACTTTCTTCCCAAGAAAGTTCTTTTTTCCAAAAACCTGGTGGGGGAGGGCTGGGTGTAACCTGCCTTCTATCAGAGTATATTTTCCTCCACATTTGTCCAAACCGGCACAGCCTGTCCTTTCCTGGGTCTCTGTTGCAGATGGAAGCTGCTGGTGCCATTGTCAGCTTGAAGCACTCTTTTGATGCAAGCAGATGTTGCCAGGTGTGTTCAGCAGCTGTTGCTCAATGCTTATGCCAAGCTATTGTGTTCCTCATGGAACCAAGGAGCCATTGTGACACTGCAGGGGCTGATGGCATCAAGGAGGCAATTGTGACAGTACAGAACCTCCTAGAAACAAGGCTCCATTGTGACACCGTGGGGAATCATGGAATCAAGGAGCCCATTGTGACACAGCCAGGCTGCATGGAACCAATGGTCCATGGTTACACGGCGGATTCAAGAAGAGCACGGTGACACCACGCAACATCATGGAACCATAGGTCCATTGTGACACAGCGGGGCCTCATGGAAACAAGGGGACCATTGTGGCAAAGCAGGGCCTAATGGAAGCATGGAGAGCATTGTGACACTAAGGAAACTCCTGGAACCAAGATGACCACTGGCACATAATGGAACCTCATGGAAGCAAGCCTCCACAATGACTTTGGAGGGCCTCAGGGACCACAGGACCCATTGTGACACAGCAGGACCTGGTGGAACCAAGGAGCCTTTGTGATACTCCAGATCCACATGGAAGCCAGGGTGCACTGAGACACAGCGGGGCCTTGTGGGAACCAAAGACACCTCTGCAAAAAGCAGGCTAGCTCATAGAAGCAAGGAGTCCATTGTTACAACGTAAAAGCTATGGAAGCAAGGGACCATTGTGACACTGCGGGGCCTCATGGAACCAATTGTCCATGATGACAGTGCGGATCAAAGGAGACCATGGTGACACTGCGGAACCTGATGGAACCAAGGAGCCATTGTGACACAGTGGGGCCTCATGGAATCAAGGAGACCATTGTGACCCAGGTGTTGCATGGGAAGGCAAGGAGCCATTGTGACACTTTGGGCTTCTTCCCTTGAGCTCTGCAGCTGGCTGTCCCAGCCCAGCGCACCATGTGCCACCTGCTCTCCTCAGGGCTCTGCCTGCACACAGCCCCAGGAGAAGTTTTCCTGTTTGCAAGGAAAGAATGGAAAAGCCGGAGCAGGTTTCCTAAACAACAAACCCCACTCAGGAGCCACATGCTCAGTACAGGCTGCCTGGAACGATGTCCCCTTTCTACAAGGGTCAGTGTGAGCAGGAATGATCTCTGGGAGCAGAATTCTCGGAGTCTTTCCACTGAATTCTCTGTCCCTGTGTCTTGGGGTGACTTTATCGTGTGTATCCCCTATTGCTGCTCTATGCCCAGAAGTGAACTTTGTGCGTTTCTGTGCCTTTCAACTGAGCCTGAGAGGGGGGAGAGGAAAAAAAAGCCAGACAAACTTCTCAGAGCGTTTGTTCAAGGACACACATACACACTCCTCTGCATCCTGCTTGCAGCAAGAGCAGAGGAAGCAACTTTGTTTCTTTTTAGCCAGTTTTCAGCTCCTTTTCTCTGGGGGGAGATGGAGAGTTGAACTTTGTTTTCCTGGGACTTTGGGGGTTTTTTCCCCTTCTCTTCTTGACTCTTTCAACATCAGACCACATTGGGAGAATTTTCTCCCGAGGTGGGGGCCCTGAATGTGGGCCCATGAGCCAGCTGCAAGGAGGAGGAGAGAGACTACACCTACGGAAGTGTTGGGGTTCCTCCCCCCTGCCATGAGGTCATGGGAGAGGGGACCCTGGGGTAGAGGCATGGCCTGGGCACGAGGTCTCCCTGCTCCCTGCTCACATGTGCCCTAATCCTGTTCAGCACTGCTTATTTTGTGTTGCCCTGTGCGAGGAGGGCCCTGGTTGTGCTGTGATTGCTCAGTTCTTTGGCAGTGCCCCGCCCATGTGGCTGGAGAAGAAAGAGCTCTGCAACTTCTCTCAAGAATGGCTCCCTGTTTCTTTGCACGGGCCTCGCTGTCTATGGATGTTTCAGGAGACCCCACCGAAACACGGAAGGACTCTCAAATTATCCCAGCTTTCTCTGCACAGCGAGAGCTTTTAATATTTAGCATTGCTATCCTTTTCCTGTGTGTTTGTTAAAAAAATAGTTTTTATCTCTTTCACTTTCTTCCCAGGAAAGTTCTTTTTTCCAAAAACCTGGTGGGGGAGGGCTGGGTGTAACCTGCCTTCTATCAGAGGATATTTTCCTCCACATTTGTCCAAACCGGCACAGCCTGTCCTTTCCTGGGTCTCTGTTGCAGATGGAAGCTGCTGGTGCCATTGTCAGCTTGAAGCACTCTTTTGATGCAAGCAGATGTTGCCAGGTGTGTTCAGCAGCTGTTGCTCAATGCTTATGCCAAGCTATTGTGTTCCTCATGGAACCAAGGAGCCATTGTGACACTGCAGGGGCTGATGGCATCAAGGAGGCAATTGTGACAGTACAGAACCTCCTAGAAACAAGGCTCCATTGTGACACCGTGGGGAATCATGGAATCAAGGAGCCCATTGTGACACGGCTGCATGGAACCAATGGTCCATGGTTACACTGCGGATTCAAGAAGAGCACGGTGACACCACGCAACATCATGGAACCATAGGTCCATTGTGACACAGCGGGGCCTCATGGAAACAAGGGGACCATTGTGGCAAAGCAGGGCCTAATGGAAGCATGGAGAGCATTGTGACACTAAGGAAACTCCTGGAACCAAGATGACCACTGGCACATAATGGAACCTCATGGAAGCAAGCCTCCACAATGACTTTGGAGGGCCTCAGGGACCACAGGACCCATTGTGACACAGCAGGACCTGGTGGAACCAAGGAGCCTTTGTGATACTCCAGATCCACATGGAAGCCAGGGTGCACTGAGACACAGCGGGGCCTTGTGGGAACCAAAGACACCTCTGCAAAAAGCAGGCTAGCTCATAGAAGCAAGGAGTCCATTGTTACAACGTAAAAGCTATGGAAGCAAGGGACCATTGTGACACTGCGGGGCCTCATGGAACCAATTGTCCATGATGACAATGCGGATCAAAGGAGACCATGGTGACACTGCGGAACCTGATGGAACCAAGGAGCCATTGTGACACAGTGGGGCCTCATGGAATCAAGGAGACCATTGTGACCCAGGTGTTGCATGTGAAGGCAAGGAGCCATTGTGACACTTTGGGCTTCTTCCCTTGAGCTCTGCAGCTGGCTGTCCCAGCCCAGCGCACCATGTGCCACCTGCTCTCCTCAGGGCTCTGCCTGCACACAGCCCCAGGAGAAGTTTTCCTGTTTGGAAGGAAAGAATGGAAAAGCCTGAGCAGGTTTCCTAAACAACAAACCCCACTCAGGAGCCACATACTCAGTACAGGCTGCCTGGAACGATGTCCCCTTTCTACAAGGGTCAGTGTGAGCAGGAATGAATGATCTCTGGGAGCAGAATTCTCGGAGTCTTTCCACTGAATTCTCTGTCCCTGTGTCTTGGGGTGACTTTATTGTGTGTATCCCCTATTGCTGCTCTATGCCCAGAAGTGAACTTTGTGCATTTCTGTGCCTTTCAACTGAGCCTGAGAGGGGGGAGAGGAAAAAAAAGCCAGACAAACTTCTCAGAGCGTTTGTTCAAGGACACACATACACACTCCTCTGCATCCTGCTTGCAGCAAGAGCAGAGGAAGCAACTTTGTTTCTTTTTAGCCAGTTTTCAGCTCCTTTTCTCTGGGGGGAGATGGAGAGTTGAACTTTGTTTTCCTGGGACTTTGGGGGTTTTTTCCCCTTCTCTTCTTGACTCTTTCAACATCAGAGCACATTGGGAGAATTTTCTCCCGAGGTGGGGGCCCTGAATGTGGGCCCATGAGCCAGCTGCAAGGAGGAGGAGAGAGACTACACCTACGGAAGTGTTGGGGTTCCTCCCCCCTGCCATGAGGTCATGGGAGAGGGGACCCTGGGGTAGAGGCATGGCCTGGGCACGGGGTCTCCCTGCTCCCTGCTCACATGTGCCCTAATCCTGTTCAGCACTGCTTATTTTGTGTTGCCCTGTGCGAGGAGGGCCCTGGTTGTGCCGTGATTGCTCAGTTCTTTGGCAGTGCCCCGCCCATGTGGCTGGAGAAGAAAGAGCTCTGAAACTTCTCTCAAGAATCGCTCCCTGTTTCTTTGCACGGGCCTCGCTGTCTATGGATGTTTCAGGAGACCCCACCGAAACACAGTAGGACTCTCAAATTATCCCAGCTTTCTCTGCACAGCGAGAGCTTTTAATATTTAGCATTGCTATCCTTTTCCTGTGTGTTTGTTAAAAAAATAGTTTTTATCTCTTTCACTTTCTTCCCAGGAAAGTTCTTTTTTCCAAAAACCTGGTGGGGGAGGGCTGGGTGTAACCTGCCTTCTATCAGAGTATATTTTCCTCCACATTTGTCCAAACCGGCACAGCCTGTCCTTTCCTGGGTCTCTGTTGCAGATGGAAGCTGCTGGTGCCATTGTCAGCTTGAAGCACTCTTTTGATGCAAGCAGATGTTGCCAGGTGTGTTCAGCAGCTGTTGCTCAATGCTTATGCCAAGCTATTGTGTTCCTCATGGAACCAAGGAGCCATTGTGACACTGCAGGGGCTGATGGCATCAAGGAGGCAATTGTGACAGTACAGAACCTCCTAGAAACAAGGCTCCATTGTGACACCGTGGGGAATCATGGAATCAAGGAGCCCATTGTGACACAGCCAGGCTGCATGGAACCAATGGTCCATGGTTACACGGCGGATTCAAGAAGAGCACGGTGACACCACGCAACATCATGGAACCATAGGTCCATTGTGACACAGCGGGGCCTCATGGAAACAAGGGGACCATTGTGGCAAAGCAGGGCCTAATGGAAGCATGGAGAGCATTGTGACACTAAGGAAACTCCTGGAACCAAGATGACCACTGGCACATAATGGAACCTCATGGAAGCAAGCCTCCACAATGACTTTGGAGGGCCTCAGGGACCACAGGACCCATTGTGACACAGCAGGACCTGGTGGAACCAAGGAGCCTTTGTGATACTCCAGATCCACATGGAAGCCAGGGTGCACTGAGACACAGCGGGGCCTTGTGGGAACCAAAGACACCTCTGCAAAAAGCAGGCTAGCTCATAGAAGCAAGGAGTCCATTGTTACAACGTAAAAGCTATGGAAGCAAGGGACCATTGTGACACTGCGGGGCCTCATGGAACCAATTGTCCATGATGACAATGCGGATCAAAGGAGACCATGGTGACACTGCGGAACCTGATGGAACCAAGGAGCCATTGTGACACAGTGGGGCCTCATGGAATCAAGGAGACCATTGTGACCCAGGTGTTGCATGGGAAGGCAAGGAGCCATTGTGACACTTTGGGCTTCTTCCCTTGAGCTCTGCAGCTGGCTGTCCCAGCCCAGCGCACCATGTGCCACCTGCTCTCCTCAGGGCTCTGCCTGCACACAGCCCCAGGAGAAGTTTTCCTGTTTGGAAGGAAAGAATGGAAAAGCCTGAGCAGGTTTCCTAAACAACAAACCCCACTCAGGAGCCACATACTCAGTACAGGCTGCCTGGAACGATGTCCCCTTTCTACAAGGGTCAGTGTGAGCAGGAATGAATGATCTCTGGGAGCAGAATTCTCGGAGTCTTTCCACTGAATTCTCTGTCCCTGTGTCTTGGGGTGACTTTATTGTGTGTATCCCCTATTGCTGCTCTATGCCCAGAAGTGAACTTTGTGCATTTCTGTGCCTTTCAACTGAGCCTGAGAGGGGGGAGAGGAAAAAAAAGCCAGACAAACTTCTCAGAGCGTTTGTTCAAGGACACACATACACACTCCTCTGCATCCTGCTTGCAGCAAGAGCAGAGGAAGCAACTTTGTTTCTTTTTAGCCAGTTTTCAGCTCCTTTTCTCTGGGGGGAGATGGAGAGTTGAACTTTGTTTTCCTGGGACTTTGGGGGTTTTTTCCCCTTCTCTTCTTGACTCTTTCAACATCAGACCACATTGGGAGAATTTTCTCCCGAGGTGGGGGCCCTGAATGTGGGCCCATGAGCCAGCTGCAAGGAGGAGGAGAGAGACTACACCTACGGAAGTGTTGGGGTTCCTCCCCCCTGCCATGAGGTCATGGGAGAGGGGACCCTGGGGTAGAGGTATGGCCTGGGCACGGGGTCTCCCTGCTCCCTGCTCACATGTGCCCTAATCCTGTTCAGCACTGCTTATTTTGTGTTGCCCTGTGCGAGGAGGGCCCTGGTTGTGCCGTGATTGCTCAGTTCTTTGGCAGTGCCCCGCCCATGTGGCTGGAGAAGAAAGAGCTCTGCAACTTCTCTCAAGAATGGCTCCCTGTTTCTTTGCACGGGCCTCGCTGTCTGTGGATGTTTCAGGAGACCCCACCGAAACACGGAAGGACTCTCAAATTATCCCAGCTTTCTCTGCACAGCGAGAGCTTTTAATATTTAGCATTGCTATCCTTTTCCTGTGTGTTTGTTAAAAAAATAGTTTTTATCTCTTTCACTTTCTTCCCAGGAAAGTTCTTTTTTCCAAAAACCTGGTGGGGGAGGGCTGGGTGTAACCTGCCTTCTATCAGAGGATATTTTCCTCCACATTTGTCCAAACCGGCACAGCCTGTCCTTTCCTGGGTCTCTGTTGCAGATGGAAGCTGCTGGTGCCATTGTCAGCTTGAAGCACTCTTTTGATGCAAGCAGATGTTGCCAGGTGTGTTCAGCAGCTGTTGCTCAATGCTTATGCCAAGCTATTGTGTTCCTCATGGAACCAAGGAGCCATTGTGACACTGCAGGGGCTGATGGCATCAAGGAGGCAATTGTGACAGTACAGAACCTCCTAGAAACAAGGCTCCATTGTGACACCGTGGGGAATCATGGAATCAAGGAGCCCATTGTGACACGGCTGCATGGAACCAATGGTCCATGGTTACACTGCGGATTCAAGAAGAGCACGGTGACACCACGCAACATCATGGAACCATAGGTCCATTGTGACACAGCGGGGCCTCATGGAAACAAGGGGACCATTGTGGCAAAGCAGGGCCTAATGGAAGCATGGAGAGCATTGTGACACTAAGGAAACTCCTGGAACCAAGATGACCACTGGCACATAATGGAACCTCATGGAAGCAAGCCTCCACAATGACTTTGGAGGGCCTCAGGGACCACAGGACCCATTGTGACACAGCAGGACCTGGTGGAACCAAGGAGCCTTTGTGATACTCCAGATCCACATGGAAGCCAGGGTGCACTGAGACACAGCGGGGCCTTGTTGGAACCAAAGACACCTCTGCAAAAAGCAGGCTAGCTCATAGAAGCAAGGAGTCCATTGTTACAACGTAAAAGCTATGGAAGCAAGGGACCATTGTGACACTGCGGGGCCTCATGGAACCAATTGTCCATGATGACAGTGCGGATCAAAGGAGACCATGGTGACACTGCGGAACCTGATGGAACCAAGGAGCCATTGTGACACAGTGGGGCCTCATGGAATCAAGGAGACCATTGTGACCCAGGTGTTGCATGGGAAGGCAAGGAGCCATTGTGACACTTTGGGCTTCTTCCCTTGAGCTCTGCAGCTGGCTGTCCCAGCCCAGCGCACCATGTGCCACCTGCTCTCCTCAGGGCTCTGCCTGCACACAGCCCCAGGAGAAGTTTTCCTGTTTGGAAGGAAAGAATGGAAAAGCCTGAGCAGGTTTCCTAAACAACAAACCCCACTCAGGAGCCACATACTCAGTACAGGCTGCCTGGAACGATGTCCCCTTTCTACAAGGGTCAGTGTGAGCAGGAATGAATGATCTCTGGGAGCAGAATTCTCGGAGTCTTTCCACTGAATTCTCTGTCCCTGTGTCTTGGGGTGACTTTATTGTGTGTATCCCCTATTGCTGCTCTATGCCCAGAAGTGAACTTTGTGCATTTCTGTGCCTTTCAACTGAGCCTGAGAGGGGGGAGAGGAAAAAAAAGCCAGACAAACTTCTCAGAGCGTTTGTTCAAGGACACACATACACACTCCTCTGCATCCTGCTTGCAGCAAGAGCAGAGGAAGCAACTTTGTTTCTTTTTAGCCAGTTTTCAGCTCCTTTTCTCTGGGGGGAGATGGAGAGTTGAACTTTGTTTTCCTGGGACTTCGGGGGTTTTTTCCCCTTCTCTTCTTGACTCTTTCAACATCAGAGCACATTGGGAGAATTTTCTCCCGAGGTGGGGGCCCTGAATGTGGGCCCATGAGCCAGCTGCAAGGAGGAGGAGAGAGACTACACCTACGGAAGTGTTGGGGTTCCTCCCCCCTGCCATGAGGTCATGGGAGAGGGGACCCTGGGGTAGAGGCATGGCCTGGGCACGGGGTCTCCCTGCTCCCTGCTCACATGTGCCCTAATCCTGTTCAGCACTGCTTATTTTGTGTTGCCCTGTGCGAGGAGGGCCCTGGTTGTGCCGTGATTGCTCAGTTCTTTGGCAGTGCCCCGCCCATGTGGCTGGAGAAGAAAGAGCTCTGAAACTTCTCTCAAGAATCGCTCCCTGTTTCTTTGCACGGGCCTCGCTGTCTATGGATGTTTCAGGAGACCCCACCGAAACACAGTAGGACTCTCAAATTATCCCAGCTTTCTCTGCACAGCGAGAGCTTTTAATATTTAGCATTGCTATCCTTTTCCTGTGTGTTTGTTAAAAAAATAGTTTTTATCTCTTTCACTTTCTTCCCAGGAAAGTTCTTTTTTCCAAAAACCTGGTGGGGGAGGGCTGGGTGTAACCTGCCTTCTATCAGAGTATATTTTCCTCCACATTTGTCCAAACCGGCACAGCCTGTCCTTTCCTGGGTCTCTGTTGCAGATGGAAGCTGCTGGTGCCATTGTCAGCTTGAAGCACTCTTTTGATGCAAGCAGATGTTGCCAGGTGTGTTCAGCAGCTGTTGCTCAATGCTTATGCCAAGCTATTGTGTTCCTCATGGAACCAAGGAGCCATTGTGACACTGCAGGGGCTGATGGCATCAAGGAGGCAATTGTGACAGTACAGAACCTCCTAGAAACAAGGCTCCATTGTGACACCGTGGGGAATCATGGAATCAAGGAGCCCATTGTGACACAGCCAGGCTGCATGGAACCAATGGTCCATGGTTACACGGCGGATTCAAGAAGAGCACGGTGACACCACGCAACATCATGGAACCATAGGTCCATTGTGACACAGCGGGGCCTCATGGAAACAAGGGGACCATTGTGGCAAAGCAGGGCCTAATGGAAGCATGGAGAGCATTGTGACACTAAGGAAACTCCTGGAACCAAGATGACCACTGGCACATAATGGAACCTCATGGAAGCAAGCCTCCACAATGACTTTGGAGGGCCTCAGGGACCACAGGACCCATTGTGACACAGCAGGACCTGGTGGAACCAAGGAGCCTTTGTGATACTCCAGATCCACATGGAAGCCAGGGTGCACTGAGACACAGCGGGGCCTTGTGGGAACCAAAGACACCTCTGCAAAAAGCAGGCTAGCTCATAGAAGCAAGGAGTCCATTGTTACAACGTAAAAGCTATGGAAGCAAGGGACCATTGTGACACTGCGGGGCCTCATGGAACCAATTGTCCATGATGACAATGCGGATCAAAGGAGACCATGGTGACACTGCGGAACCTGATGGAACCAAGGAGCCATTGTGACACAGTGGGGCCTCATGGAATCAAGGAGACCATTGTGACCCAGGTGTTGCATGGGAAGGCAAGGAGCCATTGTGACACTTTGGGCTTCTTCCCTTGAGCTCTGCAGCTGGCTGTCCCAGCCCAGCGCACCATGTGCCACCTGCTCTCCTCAGGGCTCTGCCTGCACACAGCCCCAGGAGAAGTTTTCCTGTTTGGAAGGAAAGAATGGAAAAGCCTGAGCAGGTTTCCTAAACAACAAACCCCACTCAGGAGCCACATACTCAGTACAGGCTGCCTGGAACGATGTCCCCTTTCTACAAGGGTCAGTGTGAGCAGGAATGAATGATCTCTGGGAGCAGAATTCTCGGAGTCTTTCCACTGAATTCTCTGTCCCTGTGTCTTGGGGTGACTTTATTGTGTGTATCCCCTATTGCTGCTCTATGCCCAGAAGTGAACTTTGTGCATTTCTGTGCCTTTCAACTGAGCCTGAGAGGGGGGAGAGGAAAAAAAAGCCAGACAAACTTCTCAGAGCGTTTGTTCAAGGACACACATACACACTCCTCTGCATCCTGCTTGCAGCAAGAGCAGAGGAAGCAACTTTGTTTCTTTTTAGCCAGTTTTCAGCTCCTTTTCTCTGGGGGGAGATGGAGAGTTGAACTTTGTTTTCCTGGGACTTTGGGGGTTTTTTCCCCTTCTCTTCTTGACTCTTTCAACATCAGAGCACATTGGGAGAATTTTCTCCCGAGGTGGGGGCCCTGAATGTGGGCCCATGAGCCAGCTGCAAGGAGGAGGAGAGAGACTACACCTACGGAAGTGTTGGGGTTCCTCCCCCCTGCCATGAGGTCATGGGAGAGGGGACCCTGGGGTAGAGGTATGGCCTGGGCACGGGGTCTCCCTGCTCCCTGCTCACATGTGCCCTAATCCTGTTCAGCACTGCTTATTTTGTGTTGCCCTGTGCGAGGAGGGCCCTGGTTGTGCCGTGATTGCTCAGTTCTTTGGCAGTGCCCCGCCCATGTGGCTGGAGAAGAAAGAGCTCTGCAACTTCTCTCAAGAATCGCTCCCTGTTTCTTTGCACGGGCCTCGCTGTCTATGGATGTTTCAGGAGACCCCACCGAAACACGGAAGGACTCTCAAATTATCCCAGCTTTCTCTGCACAGCGAGAGCTTTTAATATTTAGCATTGCTATCCTTTTCCTGTGTGTTTGTTAAAAAAATAGTTTTTATCTCTTTCACTTTCTTCCCAGGAAAGTTCTTTTTTCCAAAAACCTGGTGGGGGAGGGCTGGGTGTAACCTGCCTTCTATCAGAGGATATTTTCCTCCACATTTGTCCAAACCGGCACAGCCTGTCCTTTCCTGGGTCTCTGTTGCAGATGGAAGCTGCTGGTGCCATTGTCAGCTTGAAGCACTCTTTTGATGCAAGCAGATGTTGCCAGGTGTGTTCAGCAGCTGTTGCTCAATGCTTATGCCAAGCTATTGTGTTCCTCATGGAACCAAGGAGCCATTGTGACACTGCAGGGGCTGATGGCATCAAGGAGGCAATTGTGACAGTACAGAACCTCCTAGAAACAAGGCTCCATTGTGACACCGTGGGGAATCATGGAATCAAGGAGCCCATTGTGACACGGCTGCATGGAACCAATGGTCCATGGTTACACTGCGGATTCAAGAAGAGCACGGTGACACCACGCAACATCATGGAACCATAGGTCCATTGTGACACAGCGGGGCCTCATGGAAACAAGGGGACCATTGTGGCAAAGCAGGGCCTAATGGAAGCATGGAGAGCATTGTGACACTAAGGAAACTCCTGGAACCAAGATGACCACTGGCACATAATGGAACCTCATGGAAGCAAGCCTCCACAATGACTTTGGAGGGCCTCAGGGACCACAGGACCCATTGTGACACAGCAGGACCTGGTGGAACCAAGGAGCCTTTGTGATACTCCAGATCCACATGGAAGCCAGGGTGCACTGAGACACAGCGGGGCCTTGTGGGAACCAAAGACACCTCTGCAAAAAGCAGGCTAGCTCATAGAAGCAAGGAGTCCATTGTTACAACGTAAAAGCTATGGAAGCAAGGGACCATTGTGACACTGCGGGGCCTCATGGAACCAATTGTCCATGATGACAATGCGGATCAAAGGAGACCATGGTGACACTGCGGAACCTGATGGAACCAAGGAGCCATTGTGACACAGTGGGGCCTCATGGAATCAAGGAGACCATTGTGACCCAGGTGTTGCATGGGAAGGCAAGGAGCCATTGTGACACTTTGGGCTTCTTCCCTTGAGCTCTGCAGCTGGCTGTCCCAGCCCAGCGCACCATGTGCCACCTGCTCTCCTCAGGGCTCTGCCTGCACACAGCCCCAGGAGAAGTTTTCCTGTTTGGAAGGAAAGAATGGAAAAGCCTGAGCAGGTTTCCTAAACAACAAACCCCACTCAGGAGCCACATACTCAGTACAGGCTGCCTGGAACGATGTCCCCTTTCTACAAGGGTCAGTGTGAGCAGGAATGAATGATCTCTGGGAGCAGAATTCTCGGAGTCTTTCCACTGAATTCTCTGTCCCTGTGTCTTGGGGTGACTTTATTGTGTGTATCCCCTATTGCTGCTCTATGCCCAGAAGTGAACTTTGTGCATTTCTGTGCCTTTCAACTGAGCCTGAGAGGGGGGAGAGGAAAAAAAAGCCAGACAAACTTCTCAGAGCGTTTGTTCAAGGACACACATACACACTCCTCTGCATCCTGCTTGCAGCAAGAGCAGAGGAAGCAACTTTGTTTCTTTTTAGCCAGTTTTCAGCTCCTTTTCTCTGGGGGGAGATGGAGAGTTGAACTTTGTTTTCCTGGGACTTTGGGGGTTTTTTCCCCTTCTCTTCTTGACTCTTTCAACATCAGAGCACATTGGGAGAATTTTCTCCCGAGGTGGGGGCCCTGAATGTGGGCCCATGAGCCAGCTGCAAGGAGGAGGAGAGAGACTACACCTACGGAAGTGTTGGGGTTCCTCCCCCCTGCCATGAGGTCATGGGAGAGGGGACCCTGGGGTAGAGGCATGGCCTGGGCACGGGGTCTCCCTGCTCCCTGCTCACATGTGCCCTAATCCTGTTCAGCACTGCTTATTTTGTGTTGCCCTGTGCCAGGAGGGCCCTGGTTGTGCCGTGATTGCTCAGTTCTTTGGCAGTGCCCCGCCCATGTGGCTGGAGAAGAAAGAGCTCTGAAACTTCTCTCAAGAATCGCTCCCTGTTTCTTTGCACGGGCCTCGCTGTCTATGGATGTTTCAGGAGACCCCACCGAAACACAGTAGGACTCTCAAATTATCCCAGCTTTCTCTGCACAGCGAGAGCTTTTAATATTTAGCATTGCTATCCTTTTCCTGTGTGTTTGTTAAAAAAATAGTTTTTATCTCTTTCACTTTCTTCCCAGGAAAGTTCTTTTTTCCAAAAACCTGGTGGGGGAGGGCTGGGTGTAACCTGCCTTCTATCAGAGTATATTTTCCTCCACATTTGTCCAAACCGGCACAGCCTGTCCTTTCCTGGGTCTCTGTTGCAGATGGAAGCTGCTGGTGCCATTGTCAGCTTGAAGCACTCTTTTGATGCAAGCAGATGTTGCCAGGTGTGTTCAGCAGCTGTTGCTCAATGCTTATGCCAAGCTATTGTGTTCCTCATGGAACCAAGGAGCCATTGTGACACTGCAGGGGCTGATGGCATCAAGGAGGCAATTGTGACAGTACAGAACCTCCTAGAAACAAGGCTCCATTGTGACACCGTGGGGAATCATGGAATCAAGGAGCCCATTGTGACACAGCCAGGCTGCATGGAACCAATGGTCCATGGTTACACGGCGGATTCAAGAAGAGCACGGTGACACCACGCAACATCATGGAACCATAGGTCCATTGTGACACAGCGGGGCCTCATGGAAACAAGGGGACCATTGTGGCAAAGCAGGGCCTAATGGAAGCATGGAGAGCATTGTGACACTAAGGAAACTCCTGGAACCAAGATGACCACTGGCACATAATGGAACCTCATGGAAGCAAGCCTCCACAATGACTTTGGAGGGCCTCAGGGACCACAGGACCCATTGTGACACAGCAGGACCTGGTGGAACCAAGGAGCCTTTGTGATACTCCAGATCCACATGGAAGCCAGGGTGCACTGAGACACAGCGGGGCCTTGTGGGAACCAAAGACACCTCTGCAAAAAGCAGGCTAGCTCATAGAAGCAAGGAGTCCATTGTTACAACGTAAAAGCTATGGAAGCAAGGGACCATTGTGACACTGCGGGGCCTCATGGAACCAATTGTCCATGATGACAATGCGGATCAAAGGAGACCATGGTGACACTGCGGAACCTGATGGAACCAAGGAGCCATTGTGACACAGTGGGGCCTCATGGAATCAAGGAGACCATTGTGACCCAGGTGTTGCATGGGAAGGCAAGGAGCCATTGTGACACTTTGGGCTTCTTCCCTTGAGCTCTGCAGCTGGCTGTCCCAGCCCAGCGCACCATGTGCCACCTGCTCTCCTCAGGGCTCTGCCTGCACACAGCCCCAGGAGAAGTTTTCCTGTTTGGAAGGAAAGAATGGAAAAGCCTGAGCAGGTTTCCTAAACAACAAACCCCACTCAGGAGCCACATACTCAGTACAGGCTGCCTGGAACGATGTCCCCTTTCTACAAGGGTCAGTGTGAGCAGGAATGAATGATCTCTGGGAGCAGAATTCTCGGAGTCTTTCCACTGAATTCTCTGTCCCTGTGTCTTGGGGTGACTTTATTGTGTGTATCCCCTATTGCTGCTCTATGCCCAGAAGTGAACTTTGTGCATTTCTGTGCCTTTCAACTGAGCCTGAGAGGGGGGAGAGGAAAAAAAAGCCAGACAAACTTCTCAGAGCGTTTGTTCAAGGACACACATACACACTCCTCTGCATCCTGCTTGCAGCAAGAGCAGAGGAAGCAACTTTGTTTCTTTTTAGCCAGTTTTCAGCTCCTTTTCTCTGGGGGGAGATGGAGAGTTGAACTTTGTTTTCCTGGGACTTTGGGGGTTTTTTCCCCTTCTCTTCTTGACTCTTTCAACATCAGAGCACATTGGGAGAATTTTCTCCCGAGGTGGGGGCCCTGAATGTGGGCCCATGAGCCAGCTGCAAGGAGGAGGAGAGAGACTACACCTACGGAAGTGTTGGGGTTCCTCCCCCCTGCCATGAGGTCATGGGAGAGGGGACCCTGGGGTAGAGGCATGGCCTGGGCACGGGGTCTCCCTGCTCCCTGCTCACATGTGCCCTAATCCTGTTCAGCACTGCTTATTTTGTGTTGCCCTGTGCCAGGAGGGCCCTGGTTGTGCCGTGATTGCTCAGTTCTTTGGCAGTGCCCCGCCCATGTGGCTGGAGAAGAAAGAGCTCTGCAACTTCTCTCAAGAATGGCTCCCTGTTTCTTTGCACGGGCCTCGCTGTCTATGGATGTTTCAGGAGACCCCACCGAAACACAGAAGGACTCTCAAATTATCCCAGCTTTCTCTGCACAGCGAGAGCTTTTAATATTTAGCATTGCTATCCTTTTCCTGTGTGTTTGTTAAAAAAATAGTTTTTATCTCTTTCACTTTCTTCCCAGGAAAGTTCTTTTTTCCAAAAACCTGGTGGGGGAGGGCTGGGTGTAACCTGCCTTCTATCAGAGGATATTTTCCTCCACATTTGTCCAAACCGGCACAGCCTGTCCTTTCCTGGGTCTCTGTTGCAGATGGAAGCTGCTGGTGCCATTGTCAGCTTGAAGCACTCTTTTGATGCAAGCAGATGTTGCCAGGTGTGTTCAGCAGCTGTTGCTCAATGCTTATGCCAAGCTATTGTGTTCCTCATGGAACCAAGGAGCCATTGTGACACTGCAGGGGCTGATGGCATCAAGGAGGCAATTGTGACAGTACAGAACCTCCTAGAAACAAGGCTCCATTGTGACACCGTGGGGAATCATGGAATCAAGGAGCCCATTGTGACACAGCCAGGCTGCATGGAACCAATGGTCCATGGTTACACGGCGGATTCAAGAAGAGCACGGTGACACCACGCAACATCATGGAACCATAGGTCCATTGTGACACAGCGGGGCCTCATGGAAACAAGGGGACCATTGTGGCAAAGCAGGGCCTAATGGAAGCATGGAGAGCATTGTGACACTAAGGAAACTCCTGGAACCAAGATGACCACTGGCACATAATGGAACCTCATGGAAGCAAGCCTCCACAATGACTTTGGAGGGCCTCAGGGACCACAGGACCCATTGTGACACAGCAGGACCTGGTGGAACCAAGGAGCCTTTGTGATACTCCAGATCCACATGGAAGCCAGGGTGCACTGAGACACAGCGGGGCCTTGTGGGAACCAAAGACACCTCTGCAAAAAGCAGGCTAGCTCATAGAAGCAAGGAGTCCATTGTTACAACGTAAAAGCTATGGAAGCAAGGGACCATTGTGACACTGCGGGGCCTCATGGAACCAATTGTCCATGATGACAATGCGGATCAAAGGAGACCATGGTGACACTGCGGAACCTGATGGAACCAAGGAGCCATTGTGACACAGTGGGGCCTCATGGAATCAAGGAGACCATTGTGACCCAGGTGTTGCATGGGAAGGCAAGGAGCCATTGTGACACTTTGGGCTTCTTCCCTTGAGCTCTGCAGCTGGCTGTCCCAGCCCAGCGCACCATGTGCCACCTGCTCTCCTCAGGGCTCTGCCTGCACACAGCCCCAGGAGAAGTTTTCCTGTTTGGAAGGAAAGAATGGAAAAGCCTGAGCAGGTTTCCTAAACAACAAACCCCACTCAGGAGCCACATGCTCAGTACAGGCTGCCTGGAACGATGTCCCCTTTCTACAAGGGTCAGTGTGAGCAGGAATGAATGATCTCTGGGAGCAGAATTCTCGGAGTCTTTCCACTGAATTCTCTGTCCCTGTGTCTTGGGGTGACTTTATTGTGTGTATCCCCTATTGCTGCTCTATGCCCAGAAGTGAACTTTGTGCATTTCTGTGCCTTTCAACTGAGCCTGAGAGGGGGGAGAGGAAAAAAAAGCCAGACAAACTTCTCAGAGCGTTTGTTCAAGGACACACATACACACTCCTCTGCATCCTGCTTGCAGCAAGAGCAGAGGAAGCAACTTTGTTTCTTTTTAGCCAGTTTTCAGCTCCTTTTCTCTGGGGGGAGATGGAGAGTTGAACTTTGTTTTCCTGGGACTTCGGGGGTTTTTTTTCCCTTCTTCTCTTCTTGACTCTTTCAACATCAGAGCACATTGGGAGAATTTTCTCCCGAGGTGGGGGCCCTGAATGTGGGCCCATGAGCCAGCTGCAAGGAGGAGGAGAGAGACTACACCTACGGAAGTGTTGGGGTTCCTCCCCCCTGCCATGAGGTCATGGGAGAGGGGACCCTGGGGTAGAGGTATGGCCTGGGCACGGGGTCTCCCTGCTCCCTGCTCACATGTGCCCTAATCCTGTTCAGCACTGCTTATTTTGTGTTGCCCTGTGCGAGGAGGGCCCTGGTTGTGCCGTGATTGCTCAGTTCTTTGGCAGTGCCCCGCCCATGTGGCTGGAGAAGAAAGAGCTCTGCAACTTCTCTCAAGAATCGCTCCCTGTTTCTTTGCACGGGCCTCGCTGTCTATGGATGTTTCAGGAGACCCCACCGAAACACGGAAGGACTCTCAAATTATCCCAGCTTTCTCTGCACAGCGAGAGCTTTTAATATTTAGCATTGCTATCCTTTTCCTGTGTGTTTGTTAAAAAAATAGTTTTTATCTCTTTCACTTTCTTCCCAGGAAAGTTCTTTTTTCCAAAAACCTGGTGGGGGAGGGCTGGGTGTAACCTGCCTTCTATCAGAGGATATTTTCCTCCACATTTGTCCAAACCGGCACAGCCTGTCCTTTCCTGGGTCTCTGTTGCAGATGGAAGCTGCTGGTGCCATTGTCAGCTTGAAGCACTCTTTTGATGCAAGCAGATGTTGCCAGGTGTGTTCAGCAGCTGTTGCTCAATGCTTATGCCAAGCTATTGTGTTCCTCATGGAACCAAGGAGCCATTGTGACACTGCAGGGGCTGATGGCATCAAGGAGGCAATTGTGACAGTACAGAACCTCCTAGAAACAAGGCTCCATTGTGACACCGTGGGGAATCATGGAATCAAGGAGCCCATTGTGACACGGCTGCATGGAACCAATGGTCCATGGTTACACTGCGGATTCAAGAAGAGCACGGTGACACCACGCAACATCATGGAACCATAGGTCCATTGTGACACAGCGGGGCCTCATGGAAACAAGGGGACCATTGTGGCAAAGCAGGGCCTAATGGAAGCATGGAGAGCATTGTGACACTAAGGAAACTCCTGGAACCAAGATGACCACTGGCACATAATGGAACCTCATGGAAGCAAGCCTCCACAATGACTTTGGAGGGCCTCAGGGACCACAGGACCCATTGTGACACAGCAGGACCTGGTGGAACCAAGGAGCCTTTGTGATACTCCAGATCCACATGGAAGCCAGGGTGCACTGAGACACAGCGGGGCCTTGTTGGAACCAAAGACACCTCTGCAAAAAGCAGGCTAGCTCATAGAAGCAAGGAGTCCATTGTTACAACGTAAAAGCTATGGAAGCAAGGGACCATTGTGACACTGCGGGGCCTCATGGAACCAATTGTCCATGATGACAGTGCGGATCAAAGGAGACCATGGTGACACTGCGGAACCTGATGGAACCAAGGAGCCATTGTGACACAGTGGGGCCTCATGGAATCAAGGAGACCATTGTGACCCAGGTGTTGCATGTGAAGGCAAGGAGCCATTGTGACACTTTGGGCTTCTTCCCTTGAGCTCTGCAGCTGGCTGTCCCAGCCCAGCGCACCATGTGCCACCTGCTCTCCTCAGGGCTCTGCCTGCACACAGCCCCAGGAGAAGTTTTCCTGTTTGGAAGGAAAGAATGGAAAAGCCTGAGCAGGTTTCCTAAACAACAAACCCCACTCAGGAGCCACATGCTCAGTACAGGCTGCCTGGAACGATGTCCCCTTTCTACAAGGGTCAGTGTGAGCAGGAATGAATGATCTCTGGGAGCAGAATTCTCGGAGTCTTTCCACTGAATTCTCTGTCCCTGTGTCTTGGGGTGACTTTATTGTGTGTATCCCCTATTGCTGCTCTATGCCCAGAAGTGAACTTTGTGCATTTCTGTGCCTTTCAACTGAGCCTGAGAGGGGGGAGAGGAAAAAAAAGCCAGACAAACTTCTCAGAGCGTTTGTTCAAGGACACACATACACACTCCTCTGCATCCTGCTTGCAGCAAGAGCAGAGGAAGCAACTTTGTTTCTTTTTAGCCAGTTTTCAGCTCCTTTTCTCTGGGGGGAGATGGAGAGTTGAACTTTGTTTTCCTGGGACTTTGGGGGTTTTTTCCCCTTCTCTTCTTGACTCTTTCAACATCAGAGCACATTGGGAGAATTTTCTCCCGAGGTGGGGGCCCTGAATGTGGGCCCATGAGCCAGCTGCAAGGAGGAGGAGAGAGACTACACCTACGGAAGTGTTGGGGTTCCTCCCCCCTGCCATGAGGTCATGGGAGAGGGGACCCTGGGGTAGAGGCATGGCCTGGGCACGGGGTCTCCCTGCTCCCTGCTCACATGTGCCCTAACCCTGTTCAGCACTGCTTATTTTGTGTTGCCCTGTGCCAGGAGGGCCCTGGTTGTGCCGTGATTGCTCAGTTCTTTGGCAGTGCCCCGCCCATGTGGCTGGAGAAGAAAGAGCTCTGAAACTTCTCTCAAGAATGGCTCCCTGTTTCTTTGCACGGGCCTCGCTGTCTATGGATGTTTCAGGAGACCCCACCGAAACACAGAAGGACTCTCAAATTATCCCAGCTTTCTCTGCACAGCGAGAGCTTTTAATATTTAGCATTGCTATCCTTTTCCTGTGTGTTTGTTAAAAAAATAGTTTTTATCTCTTTCACTTTCTTCCCAGGAAAGTTCTTTTTTCCAAAAACCTGGTGGGGGAGGGCTGGGTGTAACCTGCCTTCTATCAGAGGATATTTTCCTCCACATTTGTCCAAACCGGCACAGCCTGTCCTTTCCTGGGTCTCTGTTGCAGATGGAAGCTGCTGGTGCCATTGTCAGCTTGAAGCACTCTTTTGATGCAAGCAGATGTTGCCAGGTGTGTTCAGCAGCTGTTGCTCAATGCTTATGCCAAGCTATTGTGTTCCTCATGGAACCAAGGAGCCATTGTGACACTGCAGGGGCTGATGGCATCAAGGAGGCAATTGTGACAGTACAGAACCTCCTAGAAACAAGGCTCCATTGTGACACCGTGGGGAATCATGGAATCAAGGAGCCCATTGTGACACAGCCAGGCTGCATGGAACCAATGGTCCATGGTTACACGGCGGATTCAAGAAGAGCACGGTGACACCACGCAACATCATGGAACCATAGGTCCATTGTGACACAGCGGGGCCTCATGGAAACAAGGGGACCATTGTGGCAAAGCAGGGCCTAATGGAAGCATGGAGAGCATTGTGACACTAAGGAAACTCCTGGAACCAAGATGACCACTGGCACATAATGGAACCTCATGGAAGCAAGCCTCCACAATGACTTTGGAGGGCCTCAGGGACCACAGGACCCATTGTGACACAGCAGGACCTGGTGGAACCAAGGAGCCTTTGTGATACTCCAGATCCACATGGAAGCCAGGGTGCACTGAGACACAGCGGGGCCTTGTGGGAACCAAAGACACCTCTGCAAAAAGCAGGCTAGCTCATAGAAGCAAGGAGTCCATTGTTACAACGTAAAAGCTATGGAAGCAAGGGACCATTGTGACACTGCGGGGCCTCATGGAACCAATTGTCCATGATGACAATGCGGATCAAAGGAGACCATGGTGACACTGCGGAACCTGATGGAACCAAGGAGCCATTGTGACACAGTGGGGCCTCATGGAATCAAGGAGACCATTGTGACCCAGGTGTTGCATGGGAAGGCAAGGAGCCATTGTGACACTTTGGGCTTCTTCCCTTGAGCTCTGCAGCTGGCTGTCCCAGCCCAGCGCACCATGTGCCACCTGCTCTCCTCAGGGCTCTGCCTGCACACAGCCCCAGGAGAAGTTTTCCTGTTTGGAAGGAAAGAATGGAAAAGCCTGAGCAGGTTTCCTAAACAACAAACCCCACTCAGGAGCCACATGCTCAGTACAGGCTGCCTGGAACGATGTCCCCTTTCTACAAGGGTCAGTGTGAGCAGGAATGAATGATCTCTGGGAGCAGAATTCTCGGAGTCTTTCCACTGAATTCTCTGTCCCTGTGTCTTGGGGTGACTTTATTGTGTGTATCCCCTATTGCTGCTCTATGCCCAGAAGTGAACTTTGTGCATTTCTGTGCCTTTCAACTGAGCCTGAGAGGGGGGAGAGGAAAAAAAAGCCAGACAAACTTCTCAGAGCGTTTGTTCAAGGACACACATACACACTCCTCTGCATCCTGCTTGCAGCAAGAGCAGAGGAAGCAACTTTGTTTCTTTTTAGCCAGTTTTCAGCTCCTTTTCTCTGGGGGGAGATGGAGAGTTGAACTTTGTTTTCCTGGGACTTCGGGGGTTTTTTTTCCCTTCTTCTCTTCTTGACTCTTTCAACATCAGAGCACATTGGGAGAATTTTCTCCCGAGGTGGGGGCCCTGAATGTGGGCCCATGAGCCAGCTGCAAGGAGGAGGAGAGAGACTACACCTACGGAAGTGTTGGGGTTCCTCCCCCCTGCCATGAGGTCATGGGAGAGGGGACCCTGGGGTAGAGGTATGGCCTGGGCACGGGGTCTCCCTGCTCCCTGCTCACATGTGCCCTAATCCTGTTCAGCACTGCTTATTTTGTGTTGCCCTGTGCGAGGAGGGCCCTGGTTGTGCCGTGATTGCTCAGTTCTTTGGCAGTGCCCCGCCCATGTGGCTGGAGAAGAAAGAGCTCTGCAACTTCTCTCAAGAATCGCTCCCTGTTTCTTTGCACGGGCCTCGCTGTCTATGGATGTTTCAGGAGACCCCACCGAAACACGGAAGGACTCTCAAATTATCCCAGCTTTCTCTGCACAGCGAGAGCTTTTAATATTTAGCATTGCTATCCTTTTCCTGTGTGTTTGTTAAAAAAATAGTTTTTATCTCTTTCACTTTCTTCCCAGGAAAGTTCTTTTTTCCAAAAACCTGGTGGGGGAGGGCTGGGTGTAACCTGCCTTCTATCAGAGGATATTTTCCTCCACATTTGTCCAAACCGGCACAGCCTGTCCTTTCCTGGGTCTCTGTTGCAGATGGAAGCTGCTGGTGCCATTGTCAGCTTGAAGCACTCTTTTGATGCAAGCAGATGTTGCCAGGTGTGTTCAGCAGCTGTTGCTCAATGCTTATGCCAAGCTATTGTGTTCCTCATGGAACCAAGGAGCCATTGTGACACTGCAGGGGCTGATGGCATCAAGGAGGCAATTGTGACAGTACAGAACCTCCTAGAAACAAGGCTCCATTGTGACACCGTGGGGAATCATGGAATCAAGGAGCCCATTGTGACACGGCTGCATGGAACCAATGGTCCATGGTTACACTGCGGATTCAAGAAGAGCACGGTGACACCACGCAACATCACGGAACCATAGGTCCATTGTGACACAGCGGGGCCTCATGGAAACAAGGGGACCATTGTGGCAAAGCAGGGCCTAATGGAAGCATGGAGGGCATTGTGACACTAAGGAAACTCCTGGAACCAAGATGACCACTGGCACATAATGGAACCTCATGGAAGCAAGCCTCCACGATGGTTTTGGAGGGCCTCAGGGACCACAGGACCCATTGTGACACAGCAGGACCTGGTGGAACCAAGGAGCCTTTGTGATACTCCAGATCCACATGGAAGCCAGGGTGCACTGAGACACAGCGGGGCCTTGTTGGAACCAAAGACACCTCTGCAAAAAGCAGGCTAGCTCATAGAAGCAAGGAGTCCATTGTTACAACGTAAAAGCTATGGAAGCAAGGGACCATTGTGACACTGCGGGGCCTCATGGAACCAATTGTCCATGATGACAGTGCGGATCAAAGGAGACCATGGTGACACTGCGGAACCTGATGGAACCAAGGAGCCATTGTGACACAGTGGGGCCTCATGGAATCAAGGAGACCATTGTGACCCAGGTGTTGCATGTGAAGGCAAGGAGCCATTGTGACACTTTGGGCTTCTTCCCTTGAGCTCTGCAGCTGGCTGTCCCAGCCCAGCGCACCATGTGCCACCTGCTCTCCTCAGGGCTCTGCCTGCACACAGCCCCAGGAGAAGTTTTCCTGTTTGGAAGGAAAGAATGGAAAAGCCTGAGCAGGTTTCCTAAACAACAAACCCCACTCAGGAGCCACATGCTCAGTACAGGCTGCCTGGAACGATGTCCCCTTTCTACAAGGGTCAGTGTGAGCAGGAATGAATGATCTCTGGGAGCAGAATTCTCGGAGTCTTTCCACTGAATTCTCTGTCCCTGTGTCTTGGGGTGACTTTATTGTGTGTATCCCCTATTGCTGCTCTATGCCCAGAAGTGAACTTTGTGCATTTCTGTGCCTTTCAACTGAGCCTGAGAGGGGGGAGAGGAAAAAAAAGCCAGACAAACTTCTCAGAGCGTTTGTTCAAGGACACACATACACACTCCTCTGCATCCTGCTTGCAGCAAGAGCAGAGGAAGCAACTTTGTTTCTTTTTAGCCAGTTTTCAGCTCCTTTTCTCTGGGGGGAGATGGAGAGTTGAACTTTGTTTTCCTGGGACTTTGGGGGTTTTTTCCCCTTCTCTTCTTGACTCTTTCAACATCAGAGCACATTGGGAGAATTTTCTCCCGAGGTGGGGGCCCTGAATGTGGGCCCATGAGCCAGCTGCAAGGAGGAGGAGAGAGACTACACCTACGGAAGTGTTGGGGTTCCTCCCCCCTGCCATGAGGTCATGGGAGAGGGGACCCTGGGGTAGAGGCATGGCCTGGGCACGGGGTCTCCCTGCTCCCTGCTCACATGTGCCCTAATCCTGTTCAGCACTGCTTATTTTGTGTTGCCCTGTGCGAGGAGGGCCCTGGTTGTGCCGTGATTGCTCAGTTCTTTGGCAGTGCCCCGCCCATGTGGCTGGAGAAGAAAGAGCTCTGCAACTTCTCTCAAGAATCGCTCCCTGTTTCTTTGCACGGGCCTCGCTGTCTATGGATGTTTCAGGAGACCCCACCGAAACACGGAAGGACTCTCAAATTATCCCAGCTTTCTCTGCACAGCGAGAGCTTTTAATATTTAGCATTGCTATCCTTTTCCTGTGTGTTTGTTAAAAAAATAGTTTTTATCTCTTTCACTTTCTTCCCAGGAAAGTTCTTTTTTCCAAAAACCTGGTGGGGGAGGGCTGGGTGTAACCTGCCTTCTATCAGAGGATATTTTCCTCCACATTTGTCCAAACCGGCACAGCCTGTCCTTTCCTGGGTCTCTGTTGCAGATGGAAGCTGCTGGTGCCATTGTCAGCTTGAAGCACTCTTTTGATGCAAGCAGATGTTGCCAGGTGTGTTCAGCAGCTGTTGCTCAATGCTTATGCCAAGCTATTGTGTTCCTCATGGAACCAAGGAGCCATTGTGACACTGCAGGGGCTGATGGCATCAAGGAGGCAATTGTGACAGTACAGAACCTCCTAGAAACAAGGCTCCATTGTGACACCGTGGGGAATCATGGAATCAAGGAGCCCATTGTGACACGGCTGCATGGAACCAATGGTCCATGGTTACACTGCGGATTCAAGAAGAGCACGGTGACACCACGCAACATCACGGAACCATAGGTCCATTGTGACACAGCGGGGCCTCATGGAAACAAGGGGACCATTGTGGCAAAGCAGGGCCTAATGGAAGCATGGAGAGCATTGTGACACTAAGGAAACTCCTGGAACCAAGATGACCACTGGCACATAATGGAACCTCATGGAAGCAAGCCTCCACAATGACTTTGGAGGGCCTCAGGGACCACAGGACCCATTGTGACACAGCAGGACCTGGTGGAACCAAGGAGCCTTTGTGATACTCCAGATCCACATGGAAGCCAGGGTGCACTGAGACACAGCGGGGCCTTGTGGGAACCAAAGACACCTCTGCAAAAAGCAGGCTAGCTCATAGAAGCAAGGAGTCCATTGTTACAACGTAAAAGCTATGGAAGCAAGGGACCATTGTGACACTGCGGGGCCTCATGGAACCAATTGTCCATGATGACAATGCGGATCAAAGGAGACCATGGTGACACTGCGGAACCTGATGGAACCAAGGAGCCATTGTGACACAGTGGGGCCTCATGGAATCAAGGAGACCATTGTGACCCAGGTGTTGCATGGGAAGGCAAGGAGCCATTGTGACACTTTGGGCTTCTTCCCTTGAGCTCTGCAGCTGGCTGTCCCAGCCCAGCGCACCATGTGCCACCTGCTCTCCTCAGGGCTCTGCCTGCACACAGCCCCAGGAGAAGTTTTCCTGTTTGGAAGGAAAGAATGGAAAAGCCGGAGCAGGTTTCCTAAACAACAAACCCCACTCAGGAGCCACATGCTCAGTACAGGCTGCCTGGAACGATGTCCCCTTTCTACAAGGGTCAGTGTGAGCAGGAATGATCTCTGGGAGCAGAATTCTCGGAGTCTTTCCACTGAATTCTCTGTCCCTGTGTCTTGGGGTGACTTTATCGTGTGTATCCCCTATTGCTGCTCTATGCCCAGAAGTGAACTTTGTGCGTTTCTGTGCCTTTCAACTGAGCCTGAGAGGGGGGAGAGGAAAAAAACCGGACAAACTTCTCAGAGCGTTTTTTCAAGGACACACATACACACTCCTCTGCATCCTGCTTGCAGCAAGAGCAGAGGAAGCAACTTTGTTTCTTTTTAGCCAGTTTTCAGCTCCTTTTCTCTGGGGGGAGATGGAGAGTTGAACTTTGTTTTCCTGGGACTTTGGGGGTTTTTTCCCCTTCTCTTCTTGACTCTTTCAACATCAGAGCACATTGGGAGAATTTTCTCCCGAGGTGGGGGCCCTGAATGTGGGCCCATGAGCCAGCTGCAAGGAGGAGGAGAGAGACTACACCTACGGAAGTGTTGGGGTTCCTCCCCCCTGCCATGAGGTCATGGGAGAGGGGACCCTGGGGTAGAGGCATGGCCTGGGCACGGGGTCTCCCTGCTCCCTGCTCACATGTGCCCTAATCCTGTTCAGCACTGCTTATTTTGTGTTGCCCTGTGCGAGGAGGGCCCTGGTTGTGCTGTGATTGCTCAGTTCTTTGGCAGTGCCCCGCCCATGTGGCTGGAGAAGAAAGAGCTCTGAAACTTCTCTCAAGAATCGCTCCCTGTTTCTTTGCACGGGCCTCGCTGTCTATGGATGTTTCAGGAGACCCCACCGAAACACAGTAGGACTCTCAAATTATCCCAGCTTTCTCTGCACAGCGAGAGCTTTTAATATTTAGCATTGCTATCCTTTTCCTGTGTGTTTGTTAAAAAAATAGTTTTTATCTCTTTCACTTTCTTCCCAGGAAAGTTCTTTTTTCCAAAAACCTGGTGGGGGAGGGCTGGGTGTAACCTGCCTTCTATCAGAGGATATTTTCCTCCACATTTGTCCAAACCGGCACAGCCTGTCCTTTCCTGGGTCTCTGTTGCAGATGGAAGCTGCTGGTGCCATTGTCAGCTTGAAGCACTCTTTTGATGCAAGCAGATGTTGCCAGGTGTGTTCAGCAGCTGTTGCTCAATGCTTATGCCAAGCTATTGTGTTCCTCATGGAACCAAGGAGCCATTGTGACACTGCAGGGGCTGATGGCATCAAGGAGGCAATTGTGACAGTACAGAACCTCCTAGAAACAAGGCTCCATTGTGACACCGTGGGGAATCATGGAATCAAGGAGCCCATTGTGACACGGCTGCATGGAACCAATGGTCCATGGTTACACTGCGGATTCAAGAAGAGCACGGTGACACCACGCAACATCATGGAACCATAGGTCCATTGTGACACAGCGGGGCCTCATGGAAACAAGGGGACCATTGTGGGAAAGCAGGGCCTAATGGAAGCATGGAGAGCATTGTGACACTAAGGAAACTCCTGGAACCAAGATGACCACTGGCACATAATGGAACCTCATGGAAGCAAGCCTCCACAATGACTTTGGAGGGCCTCAGGGACCACAGGACCCATTGTGACACAGCAGGACCTGGTGGAACCAAGGAGCCTTTGTGATACTCCAGATCCACATGGAAGCCAGGGTGCACTGAGACACAGCGGGGCCTTGTTGGAACCAAAGACACCTCTGCAAAAAGCAGGCTAGCTCATAGAAGCAAGGAGTCCATTGTTACAACGTAAAAGCTATGGAAGCAAGGGACCATTGTGACACTGCGGGGCCTCATGGAACCAATTGTCCATGATGACAGTGCGGATCAAAGGAGACCATGGTGACACTGCGGAACCTGATGGAACCAAGGAGCCATTGTGACACAGTGGGGCCTCATGGAATCAAGGAGACCATTGTGACCCAGGTGTTGCATGGGAAGGCAAGGAGCCATTGTGACACTTTGGGCTTCTTCCCTTGAGCTCTGCAGCTGGCTGTCCCAGCCCAGCGCACCATGTGCCACCTGCTCTCCTCAGGGCTCTGCCTGCACACAGCCCCAGGAGAAGTTTTCCTGTTTGGAAGGAAAGAATGGAAAAGCCTGAGCAGGTTTCCTAAACAACAAACCCCACTCAGGAGCCACATGCTCAGTACAGGCTGCCTGGAACGATGTCCCCTTTCTACAAGGGTCAGTGTGAGCAGGAATGAATGATCTCTGGGAGCAGAATTCTCGGAGTCTTTCCACTGAATTCTCTGTCCCTGTGTCTTGGGGTGACTTTATTGTGTGTATCCCCTATTGCTGCTCTATGCCCAGAAGTGAACTTTGTGCATTTCTGTGCCTTTCAACTGAGCCTGAGAGGGGGGAGAGGAAAAAAAAGCCAGACAAACTTCTCAGAGCGTTTGTTCAAGGACACACATACACACTCCTCTGCATCCTGCTTGCAGCAAGAGCAGAGGAAGCAACTTTGTTTCTTTTTAGCCAGTTTTCAGCTCCTTTTCTCTGGGGGGAGATGGAGAGTTGAACTTTGTTTTCCTGGGACTTTGGGGGTTTTTTCCCCTTCTCTTCTTGACTCTTTCAACATCAGAGCACATTGGGAGAATTTTCTCCCGAGGTGGGGGCCCTGAATGTGGGCCCATGAGCCAGCTGCAAGGAGGAGGAGAGAGACTACACCTACGGAAGTGTTGGGGTTCCTCCCCCCTGCCATGAGGTCATGGGAGAGGGGACCCTGGGGTAGAGGCATGGCCTGGGCACGGGGTCTCCCTGCTCCCTGCTCACATGTGCCCTAATCCTGTTCAGCACTGCTTATTTTGTGTTGCCTTGTGCGAGGAGGGCCCTGGTTGTGCTGTGATTGCTCAGTTCTTTGGCAGTGCCCCGCCCATGTGGCTGGAGAAGAAAGAGCTCTGCAACTTCTCTCAAGAATGGCTCCCTGTTTCTTTGCACGGGCCTCGCTGTCTATGGATGTTTCAGGAGACCCCACCGAAACACAGTAGGACTCTCAAATTATCCCAGCTTTCTCTGCACAGCGAGAGCTTTTAATATTTAGCATTGCTATCCTTTTCCTGTGTGTTTGTTAAAAAAATAGTTTTTATCTCTTTCACTTTCTTCCCAGGAAAGTTCTTTTTTCCAAAAACCTGGTGGGGGAGGGCTGGGTGTAACCTGCCTTCTATCAGAGGATATTTTCCTCCACATTTGTCCAAACCGGCACAGCCTGTCCTTTCCTGGGTCTCTGTTGCAGATGGAAGCTGCTGGTGCCATTGTCAGCTTGAAGCACTCTTTTGATGCAAGCAGATGTTGCCAGGTGTGTTCAGCAGCTGTTGCTCAATGCTTATGCCAAGCTATTGTGTTCCTCATGGAACCAAGGAGCCATTGTGACACTGCAGGGGCTGATGGCATCAAGGAGGCAATTGTGACAGTACAGAACCTCCTAGAAACAAGGCTCCATTGTGACACCGTGGGGAATCATGGAATCAAGGAGCCCATTGTGACACGGCTGCATGGAACCAATGGTCCATGGTTACACTGCGGATTCAAGAAGAGCACGGTGACACCACGCAACATCATGGAACCATAGGTCCATTGTGACACAGCGGGGCCTCATGGAAACAAGGGGACCATTGTGGCAAAGCAGGGCCTAATGGAAGCATGGAGAGCATTGTGACACTAAGGAAACTCCTGGAACCAAGATGACCACTGGCACATAATGGAACCTCATGGAAGCAAGCCTCCACAATGACTTTGGAGGGCCTCAGGGACCACAGGACCCATTGTGACACAGCAGGACCTGGTGGAACCAAGGAGCCTTTGTGATACTCCAGATCCACATGGAAGCCAGGGTGCACTGAGACACAGCGGGGCCTTGTTGGAACCAAAGACACCTCTGCAAAAAGCAGGCTAGCTCATAGAAGCAAGGAGTCCATTGTTACAACGTAAAAGCTATGGAAGCAAGGGACCATTGTGACACTGCGGGGCCTCATGGAACCAATTGTCCATGATGACAGTGCGGATCAAAGGAGACCATGGTGACACTGCGGAACCTGATGGAACCAAGGAGCCATTGTGACACAGTGGGGCCTCATGGAATCAAGGAGACCATTGTGACCCAGGTGTTGCATGGGAAGGCAAGGAGCCATTGTGACACTTTGGGCTTCTTCCCTTGAGCTCTGCAGCTGGCTGTCCCAGCCCAGCGCACCATGTGCCACCTGCTCTCCTCAGGGCTCTGCCTGCACACAGCCCCAGGAGAAGTTTTCCTGTTTGGAAGGAAAGAATGGAAAAGCCTGAGCAGGTTTCCTAAACAACAAACCCCACTCAGGAGCCACATACTCAGTACAGGCTGCCTGGAACGATGTCCCCTTTCTACAAGGGTCAGTGTGAGCAGGAATGAATGATCTCTGGGAGCAGAATTCTCGGAGTCTTTCCACTGAATTCTCTGTCCCTGTGTCTTGGGGTGACTTTATTGTGTGTATCCCCTATTGCTGCTCTATGCCCAGAAGTGAACTTTGTGCATTTCTGTGCCTTTCAACTGAGCCTGAGAGGGGGGAGAGGAAAAAAAAGCCAGACAAACTTCTCAGAGCGTTTGTTCAAGGACACACATACACACTCCTCTGCATCCTGCTTGCAGCAAGAGCAGAGGAAGCAACTTTGTTTCTTTTTAGCCAGTTTTCAGCTCCTTTTCTCTGGGGGGAGATGGAGAGTTGAACTTTGTTTTCCTGGGACTTTGGGGGTTTTTTCCCCTTCTCTTCTTGACTCTTTCAACATCAGAGCACATTGGGAGAATTTTCTCCCGAGGTGGGGGCCCTGAATGTGGGCCCATGAGCCAGCTGCAAGGAGGAGGAGAGAGACTACACCTACGGAAGTGTTGGGGTTCCTCCCCCCTGCCATGAGGTCATGGGAGAGGGGACCCTGGGGTAGAGGCATGGCCTGGGCACGGGGTCTCCCTGCTCCCTGCTCACATGTGCCCTAATCCTGTTCAGCACTGCTTATTTTGTGTTGCCCTGTGCCAGGAGGGCCCTGGTTGTGCCGTGATTGCTCAGTTCTTTGGCAGTGCCCCGCCCATGTGGCTGGAGAAGAAAGAGCTCTGAAACTTCTCTCAAGAATGGCTCCCTGTTTCTTTGCACGGGCCTCGCTGTCTATGGATGTTTCAGGAGACCCCACCGAAACACAGAAGGACTCTCAAATTATCCCAGCTTTCTCTGCACAGCGAGAGCTTTTAATATTTAGCATTGCTATCCTTTTCCTGTGTGTTTGTTAAAAAAATAGTTTTTATCTCTTTCACTTTCTTCCCAGGAAAGTTCTTTTTTCCAAAAACCTGGTGGGGGAGGGCTGGGTGTAACCTGCCTTCTATCAGAGGATATTTTCCTCCACATTTGTCCAAACCGGCACAGCCTGTCCTTTCCTGGGTCTCTGTTGCAGATGGAAGCTGCTGGTGCCATTGTCAGCTTGAAGCACTCTTTTGATGCAAGCAGATGTTGCCAGGTGTGTTCAGCAGCTGTTGCTCAATGCTTATGCCAAGCTATTGTGTTCCTCATGGAACCAAGGAGCCATTGTGACACTGCAGGGGCTGATGGCATCAAGGAGGCAATTGTGACAGTACAGAACCTCCTAGAAACAAGGCTCCATTGTGACACCGTGGGGAATCATGGAATCAAGGAGCCCATTGTGACACAGCCAGGCTGCATGGAACCAATGGTCCATGGTTACACGGCGGATTCAAGAAGAGCACGGTGACACCACGCAACATCATGGAACCATAGGTCCATTGTGACACAGCGGGGCCTCATGGAAACAAGGGGACCATTGTGGCAAAGCAGGGCCTAATGGAAGCATGGAGAGCATTGTGACACTAAGGAAACTCCTGGAACCAAGATGACCACTGGCACATAATGGAACCTCATGGAAGCAAGCCTCCACAATGACTTTGGAGGGCCTCAGGGACCACAGGACCCATTGTGACACAGCAGGACCTGGTGGAACCAAGGAGCCTTTGTGATACTCCAGATCCACATGGAAGCCAGGGTGCACTGAGACACAGCGGGGCCTTGTGGGAACCAAAGACACCTCTGCAAAAAGCAGGCTAGCTCATAGAAGCAAGGAGTCCATTGTTACAACGTAAAAGCTATGGAAGCAAGGGACCATTGTGACACTGCGGGGCCTCATGGAACCAATTGTCCATGATGACAATGCGGATCAAAGGAGACCATGGTGACACTGCGGAACCTGATGGAACCAAGGAGCCATTGTGACACAGTGGGGCCTCATGGAATCAAGGAGACCATTGTGACCCAGGTGTTGCATGTGAAGGCAAGGAGCCATTGTGACACTTTGGGCTTCTTCCCTTGAGCTCTGCAGCTGGCTGTCCCAGCCCAGCGCACCATGTGCCACCTGCTCTCCTCAGGGCTCTGCCTGCACACAGCCCCAGGAGAAGTTTTCCTGTTTGGAAGGAAAGAATGGAAAAGCCTGAGCAGGTTTCCTAAACAACAAACCCCACTCAGGAGCCACATGCTCAGTACAGGCTGCCTGGAACGATGTCCCCTTTCTACAAGGGTCAGTGTGAGCAGGAATGAATGATCTCTGGGAGCAGAATTCTCGGAGTCTTTCCACTGAATTCTCTGTCCCTGTGTCTTGGGGTGACTTTATTGTGTGTATCCCCTATTGCTGCTCTATGCCCAGAAGTGAACTTTGTGCATTTCTGTGCCTTTCAACTGAGCCTGAGAGGGGGGAGAGGAAAAAAAAGCCAGACAAACTTCTCAGAGCGTTTGTTCAAGGACACACATACACACTCCTCTGCATCCTGCTTGCAGCAAGAGCAGAGGAAGCAACTTTGTTTCTTTTTAGCCAGTTTTCAGCTCCTTTTCTCTGGGGGGAGATGGAGAGTTGAACTTTGTTTTCCTGGGACTTCGGGGGTTTTTTTTCCCTTCTTCTCTTCTTGACTCTTTCAACATCAGAGCACATTGGGAGAATTTTCTCCCGAGGTGGGGGCCCTGAATGTGGGCCCATGAGCCAGCTGCAAGGAGGAGGAGAGAGACTACACCTACGGAAGTGTTGGGGTTCCTCCCCCCTGCCATGAGGTCATGGGAGAGGGGACCCTGGGGTAGAGGTATGGCCTGGGCACGGGGTCTCCCTGCTCCCTGCTCACATGTGCCCTAATCCTGTTCAGCACTGCTTATTTTGTGTTGCCCTGTGCCAGGAGGGCCCTGGTTGTGCCGTGATTGCTCAGTTCTTTGGCAGTGCCCCGCCCATGTGGCTGGAGAAGAAAGAGCTCTGCAACTTCTCTCAAGAATCGCTCCCTGTTTCTTTGCACGGGCCTCGCTGTCTATGGATGTTTCAGGAGACCCCACCGAAACACGGAAGGACTCTCAAATTATCCCAGCTTTCTCTGCACAGCGAGAGCTTTTAATATTTAGCATTGCTATCCTTTTCCTGTGTGTTTGTTAAAAAAATAGTTTTTATCTCTTTCACTTTCTTCCCAGGAAAGTTCTTTTTTCCAAAAACCTGGTGGGGGAGGGCTGGGTGTAACCTGCCTTCTATCAGAGGATATTTTCCTCCACATTTGTCCAAACCGGCACAGCCTGTCCTTTCCTGGGTCTCTGTTGCAGATGGAAGCTGCTGGTGCCATTGTCAGCTTGAAGCACTCTTTTGATGCAAGCAGATGTTGCCAGGTGTGTTCAGCAGCTGTTGCTCAATGCTTATGCCAAGCTATTGTGTTCCTCATGGAACCAAGGAGCCATTGTGACACTGCAGGGGCTGATGGCATCAAGGAGGCAATTGTGACAGTACAGAACCTCCTAGAAACAAGGCTCCATTGTGACACCGTGGGGAATCATGGAATCAAGGAGCCCATTGTGACACGGCTGCATGGAACCAATGGTCCATGGTTACACTGCGGATTCAAGAAGAGCACGGTGACACCACGCAACATCATGGAACCATAGGTCCATTGTGACACAGCGGGGCCTCATGGAAACAAGGGGACCATTGTGGCAAAGCAGGGCCTAATGGAAGCATGGAGAGCATTGTGACACTAAGGAAACTCCTGGAACCAAGATGACCACTGGCACATAATGGAACCTCATGGAAGCAAGCCTCCACAATGACTTTGGAGGGCCTCAGGGACCACAGGACCCATTGTGACACAGCAGGACCTGGTGGAACCAAGGAGCCTTTGTGATACTCCAGATCCACATGGAAGCCAGGGTGCACTGAGACACAGCGGGGCCTTGTTGGAACCAAAGACACCTCTGCAAAAAGCAGGCTAGCTCATAGAAGCAAGGAGTCCATTGTTACAACGTAAAAGCTATGGAAGCAAGGGACCATTGTGACACTGCGGGGCCTCATGGAACCAATTGTCCATGATGACAGTGCGGATCAAAGGAGACCATGGTGACACTGCGGAACCTGATGGAACCAAGGAGCCATTGTGACACAGTGGGGCCTCATGGAATCAAGGAGACCATTGTGACCCAGGTGTTGCATGTGAAGGCAAGGAGCCATTGTGACACTTTGGGCTTCTTCCCTTGAGCTCTGCAGCTGGCTGTCCCAGCCCAGCGCACCATGTGCCACCTGCTCTCCTCAGGGCTCTGCCTGCACACAGCCCCAGGAGAAGTTTTCCTGTTTGGAAGGAAAGAATGGAAAAGCCTGAGCAGGTTTCCTAAACAACAAACCCCACTCAGGAGCCACATGCTCAGTACAGGCTGCCTGGAACGATGTCCCCTTTCTACAAGGGTCAGTGTGAGCAGGAATGAATGATCTCTGGGAGCAGAATTCTCGGAGTCTTTCCACTGAATTCTCTGTCCCTGTGTCTTGGGGTGACTTTATTGTGTGTATCCCCTATTGCTGCTCTATGCCCAGAAGTGAACTTTGTGCATTTCTGTGCCTTTCAACTGAGCCTGAGAGGGGGGAGAGGAAAAAAAAGCCAGACAAACTTCTCAGAGCGTTTGTTCAAGGACACACATACACACTCCTCTGCATCCTGCTTGCAGCAAGAGCAGAGGAAGCAACTTTGTTTCTTTTTAGCCAGTTTTCAGCTCCTTTTCTCTGGGGGGAGATGGAGAGTTGAACTTTGTTTTCCTGGGACTTTGGGGGTTTTTTCCCCTTCTCTTCTTGACTCTTTCAACATCAGAGCACATTGGGAGAATTTTCTCCCGAGGTGGGGGCCCTGAATGTGGGCCCATGAGCCAGCTGCAAGGAGGAGGAGAGAGACTACACCTACGGAAGTGTTGGGGTTCCTCCCCCCTGCCATGAGGTCATGGGAGAGGGGACCCTGGGGTAGAGGCATGGCCTGGGCACGGGGTCTCCCTGCTCCCTGCTCACATGTGCCCTAATCCTGTTCAGCACTGCTTATTTTGTGTTGCCCTGTGCCAGGAGGGCCCTGGTTGTGCCGTGATTGCTCAGTTCTTTGGCAGTGCCCCGCCCATGTGGCTGGAGAAGAAAGAGCTCTGCAACTTCTCTCAAGAATCGCTCCCTGTTTCTTTGCACGGGCCTCGCTGTCTATGGATGTTTCAGGAGACCCCACCGAAACACGGAAGGACTCTCAAATTATCCCAGCTTTCTCTGCACAGCGAGAGCTTTTAATATTTAGCATTGCTATCCTTTTCCTGTGTGTTTGTTAAAAAAATAGTTTTTATCTCTTTCACTTTCTTCCCAGGAAAGTTCTTTTTTCCAAAAACCTGGTGGGGGAGGGCTGGGTGTAACCTGCCTTCTATCAGAGGATATTTTCCTCCACATTTGTCCAAACCGGCACAGCCTGTCCTTTCCTGGGTCTCTGTTGCAGATGGAAGCTGCTGGTGCCATTGTCAGCTTGAAGCACTCTTTTGATGCAAGCAGATGTTGCCAGGTGTGTTCAGCAGCTGTTGCTCAATGCTTATGCCAAGCTATTGTGTTCCTCATGGAACCAAGGAGCCATTGTGACACTGCAGGGGCTGATGGCATCAAGGAGGCAATTGTGACAGTACAGAACCTCCTAGAAACAAGGCTCCATTGTGACACCGTGGGGAATCATGGAATCAAGGAGCCCATTGTGACACGGCTGCATGGAACCAATGGTCCATGGTTACACTGCGGATTCAAGAAGAGCACGGTGACACCACGCAACATCACGGAACCATAGGTCCATTGTGACACAGCGGGGCCTCATGGAAACAAGGGGACCATTGTGGCAAAGCAGGGCCTAATGGAAGCATGGAGAGCATTGTGACACTAAGGAAACTCCTGGAACCAAGATGACCACTGGCACATAATGGAACCTCATGGAAGCAAGCCTCCACAATGACTTTGGAGGGCCTCAGGGACCACAGGACCCATTGTGACACAGCAGGACCTGGTGGAACCAAGGAGCCTTTGTGATACTCCAGATCCACATGGAAGCCAGGGTGCACTGAGACACAGCGGGGCCTTGTGGGAACCAAAGACACCTCTGCAAAAAGCAGGCTAGCTCATAGAAGCAAGGAGTCCATTGTTACAACGTAAAAGCTATGGAAGCAAGGGACCATTGTGACACTGCGGGGCCTCATGGAACCAATTGTCCATGATGACAATGCGGATCAAAGGAGACCATGGTGACACTGCGGAACCTGATGGAACCAAGGAGCCATTGTGACACAGTGGGGCCTCATGGAATCAAGGAGACCATTGTGACCCAGGTGTTGCATGGGAAGGCAAGGAGCCATTGTGACACTTTGGGCTTCTTCCCTTGAGCTCTGCAGCTGGCTGTCCCAGCCCAGCGCACCATGTGCCACCTGCTCTCCTCAGGGCTCTGCCTGCACACAGCCCCAGGAGAAGTTTTCCTGTTTGGAAGGAAAGAATGGAAAAGCCGGAGCAGGTTTCCTGAACAACAAACCCCACTCAGGAGCGACATGCTCAGTACAGGCTGCCTGGAACGATGTCCCCTTTCTACAAGGGTCAGTGTGAGCAGGAATGATCTCTGGGAGCAGAATTCTCGGAGTCTTTCCACTGAATTCTCTGTCCCTGTGTCTTGGGGTGACTTTATCGTGTGTATCCCCTATTGCTGCTCTATGCCCAGAAGTGAACTTTGTGCGTTTCTGTGCCTTTCAACTGAGCCTGAGAGGGGGGAGAGGAAAAAAACCGGACAAACTTCTCAGAGCGTTTTTTCAAGGACACACATACACACTCCTCTGCATCCTGCTTGCAGCAAGAGCAGAGGAAGCAACTTTGTTTCTTTTTAGCCAGTTTTCAGCTCCTTTTCTCTGGGGGGAGATGGAGAGTTGAACTTTGTTTTCCTGGGACTTTGGGGGTTTTTTCCCCTTCTCTTCTTGACTCTTTCAACATCAGAGCACATTGGGAGAATTTTCTCCCGAGGTGGGGGCCCTGAATGTGGGCCCATGAGCCAGCTGCAAGGAGGAGGAGAGAGACTACACCTACGGAAGTGTTGGGGTTCCTCCCCCCTGCCATGAGGTCATGGGAGAGGGGACCCTGGGGTAGAGGCATGGCCTGGGCACGGGGTCTCCCTGCTCCCTGCTCACATGTGCCCTAATCCTGTTCAGCACTGCTTATTTTGTGTTGCCCTGTGCGAGGAGGGCCCTGGTTGTGCTGTGATTGCTCAGTTCTTTGGCAGTGCCCCGCCCATGTGGCTGGAGAAGAAAGAGCTCTGAAACTTCTCTCAAGAATCGCTCCCTGTTTCTTTGCACGGGCCTCGCTGTCTATGGATGTTTCAGGAGACCCCACCGAAACACAGTAGGACTCTCAAATTATCCCAGCTTTCTCTGCACAGCGAGAGCTTTTAATATTTAGCATTGCTATCCTTTTCCTGTGTGTTTGTTAAAAAAATAGTTTTTATCTCTTTCACTTTCTTCCCAGGAAAGTTCTTTTTTCCAAAAACCTGGTGGGGGAGGGCTGGGTGTAACCTGCCTTCTATCAGAGGATATTTTCCTCCACATTTGTCCAAACCGGCACAGCCTGTCCTTTCCTGGGTCTCTGTTGCAGATGGAAGCTGCTGGTGCCATTGTCAGCTTGAAGCACTCTTTTGATGCAAGCAGATGTTGCCAGGTGTGTTCAGCAGCTGTTGCTCAATGCTTATGCCAAGCTATTGTGTTCCTCATGGAACCAAGGAGCCATTGTGACACTGCAGGGGCTGATGGCATCAAGGAGGCAATTGTGACAGTACAGAACCTCCTAGAAACAAGGCTCCATTGTGACACCGTGGGGAATCATGGAATCAAGGAGCCCATTGTGACACGGCTGCATGGAACCAATGGTCCATGGTTACACTGCGGATTCAAGAAGAGCACGGTGACACCACGCAACATCACGGAACCATAGGTCCATTGTGACACAGCGGGGCCTCATGGAAACAAGGGGACCATTGTGGGAAAGCAGGGCCTAATGGAAGCATGGAGAGCATTGTGACACTAAGGAAACTCCTGGAACCAAGATGACCACTGGCACATAATGGAACCTCATGGAAGCAAGCCTCCACAATGACTTTGGAGGGCCTCAGGGACCACAGGACCCATTGTGACACAGCAGGACCTGGTGGAACCAAGGAGCCTTTGTGATACTCCACATCCACATGGAAGCCAGGGTGCACTGAGACACAGCGGGGCCTTGTTGGAACCAAAGACACCTCTGCAAAAAGCAGGCTAGCTCATAGAAGCAAGGAGTCCATTGTTACAACGTAAAAGCTATGGAAGCAAGGGACCATTGTGACACTGCGGGGCCTCATGGAACCAATTGTCCATGATGACAGTGCGGATCAAAGGAGACCATGGTGACACTGCGGAACCTGATGGAACCAAGGAGCCATTGTGACACAGTGGGGCCTCATGGAATCAAGGAGACCATTGTGACCCAGGTGTTGCATGGGAAGGCAAGGAGCCATTGTGACACTTTGGGCTTCTTCCCTTGAGCTCTGCAGCTGGCTGTCCCAGCCCAGCGCACCATGTGCCACCTGCTCTCCTCAGGGCTCTGCCTGCACACAGCCCCAGGAGAAGTTTTCCTGTTTGGAAGGAAAGAATGGAAAAGCCGGAGCAGGTTTCCTAAACAACAAAGCCCACTCAGGAGCCACATGCTCAGTACAGGCTGCCTGGAACGATGTCCCCTTTCTACAAGGGTCAGTGTGAGCAGGAATGAATGATCTCTGGGAGCAGAATTCTCGGAGTCTTTCCACTGAATTCTCTGTCCCTGTGTCTTGGGGTGACTTTATCGTGTGTATCCCCTATTGCTGCTCTATGCCCAGAAGTGAACTTTGTGCATTTCTGTGCCTTTCAACTGAGCCTGAGAGGGGGGAGAGGAAAAAAAAGCCAGACAAACTTCTCAGAGCGTTTGTTCAAGGACACACATACACACTCCTCTGCATCCTGCTTGCAGCAAGAGCAGAGGAAGCAACTTTGTTTCTTTTTAGCCAGTTTTCAGCTCCTTTTCTCTGGGGGGAGATGGAGAGTTGAACTTTGTTTTCCTGGGACTTTGGGGGTTTTTTCCCCTTCTCTTCTTGACTCTTTCAACATCAGAGCACATTGGGAGAATTTTCTCCCGAGGTGGGGGCCCTGAATGTGGGCCCATGAGCCAGCTGCAAGGAGGAGGAGAGAGACTACACCTACGGAAGTGTTGGGGTTCCTCCCCCCTGCCATGAGGTCATGGGAGAGGGGACCCTGGGGTAGAGGCATGGCCTGGGCACGGGGTCTCCCTGCTCCCTGCTCACATGTGCCCTAATCCTGTTCAGCACTGCTTATTTTGTGTTGCCTTGTGCGAGGAGGGCCCTGGTTGTGCTGTGATTGCTCAGTTCTTTGGCAGTGCCCCGCCCATGTGGCTGGAGAAGAAAGAGCTCTGCAACTTCTCTCAAGAATCGCTCCCTGTTTCTTTGCACGGGCCTCGCTGTCTATGGATGTTTCAGGAGACCCCACCGAAACACGGAAGGACTCTCAAATTATCCCAGCTTTCTCTGCACAGCGAGAGCTTTTAATATTTAGCATTGCTATCCTTTTCCTGTGTGTTTGTTAAAAAAATAGTTTTTATCTCTTTCACTTTCTTCCCAGGAAAGTTCTTTTTTCCAAAAACCTGGTGGGGGAGGGCTGGGTGTAACCTGCCTTCTATCAGAGGATATTTTCCTCCACATTTGTCCAAACCGGCACAGCCTGTCCTTTCCTGGGTCTCTGTTGCAGATGGAAGCTGCTGGTGCCATTGTCAGCTTGAAGCACTCTTTTGATGCAAGCAGATGTTGCCAGGTGTGTTCAGCAGCTGTTGCTCAATGCTTATGCCAAGCTATTGTGTTCCTCATGGAACCAAGGAGCCATTGTGACACTGCAGGGGCTGATGGCATCAAGGAGGCAATTGTGACAGTACAGAACCTCCTAGAAACAAGGCTCCATTGTGACACCGTGGGGAATCATGGAATCAAGGAGCCCATTGTGACACGGCTGCATGGAACCAATGGTCCATGGTTACACTGCGGATTCAAGAAGAGCACGGTGACACCACGCAACATCACGGAACCATAGGTCCATTGTGACACAGCGGGGCCTCATGGAAACAAGGGGACCATTGTGGCAAAGCAGGGCCTAATGGAAGCATGGAGAGCATTGTGACACTAAGGAAACTCCTGGAACCAAGATGACCACTGGCACATAATGGAACCTCATGGAAGCAAGCCTCCACAATGACTTTGGAGGGCCTCAGGGACCACAGGACCCATTGTGACACAGCAGGACCTGGTGGAACCAAGGAGCCTTTGTGATACTCCACATCCACATGGAAGCCAGGGTGCACTGAGACACAGCGGGGCCTTGTGGGAACCAAAGACACCTCTGCAAAAAGCAGGCTTGCTCATAGAAGCAAGGAGTCCATTGTTACAACGTAAAAGCTATGGAAGCAAGGGACCATTGTGACACTGCGGGGCCTCATGGAACCAATTGTCCATGATGACAGTGCGGATCAAAGGAGACCATGGTGACACTGCGGAACCTGATGGAACCAAGGAGCCATTGTGACACAGTGGGGCCTCATGGAATCAAGGAGACCATTGTGACCCAGGTGTTGCATGGGAAGGCAAGGAGCCATTGTGACACTTTGGGCTTCTTCCCTTGAGCTCTGCAGCTGGCTGTCCCAGCCCAGCGCACCATGTGCCACCTGCTCTCCTCAGGGCTCTGCCTGCACACAGCCCCAGGAGAAGTTTTCCTGTTTGGAAGGAAAGAATGGAAAAGCCTGAGCAGGTTTCCTAAACAACAAAGCCCACTCAGGAGCCACATACTCAGTACAGGCTGCCTGGAACGATGTCCCCTTTCTACAAGGGTCAGTGTGAGCAGGAATGAATGATCTCTGGGAGCAGAATTCTCGGAGTCTTTCCACTGAATTCTCTGTCCCTGTGTCTTGGGGTGACTTTATTGTGTGTATCCCCTATTGCTGCTCTATGCCCAGAAGTGAACTTTGTGCATTTCTGTGCCTTTCAACTGAGCCTGAGAGGGGGGAGAGGAAAAAAAAGCCAGACAAACTTCTCAGAGCGTTTGTTCAAGGACACACATACACACTCCTCTGCATCCTGCTTGCAGCAAGAGCAGAGGAAGCAACTTTGTTTCTTTTTAGCCAGTTTTCAGCTCCTTTTCTCTGGGGGGAGATGGAGAGTTGAACTTTGTTTTCCTGGGACTTTGGGGGTTTTTTCCCCTTCTCTTCTTGACTCTTTCAACATCAGAGCACATTGGGAGAATTTTCTCCCGAGGTGGGGGCCCTGAATGTGGGCCCATGAGCCAGCTGCAAGGAGGAGGAGAGAGACTACACCTACGGAAGTGTTGGGGTTCCTCCCCCCTGCCATGAGGTCATGGGAGAGGGGACCCTGGGGTAGAGGCATGGCCTGGGCACGGGGTCTCCCTGCTCCCTGCTCACATGTGCCCTAATCCTGTTCAGCACTGCTTATTTTGTGTTGCCTTGTGCGAGGAGGGCCCTGGTTGTGCTGTGATTGCTCAGTTCTTTGGCAGTGCCCCGCCCATGTGGCTGGAGAAGAAAGAGCTCTGCAACTTCTCTCAAGAATCGCTCCCTGTTTCTTTGCACGGGCCTCGCTGTCTATGGATGTTTCAGGAGACCCCACCGAAACACGGAAGGACTCTCAAATTATCCCAGCTTTCTCTGCACAGCGAGAGCTTTTAATATTTAGCATTGCTATCCTTTTCCTGTGTGTTTGTTAAAAAAATAGTTTTTATCTCTTTCACTTTCTTCCCAGGAAAGTTCTTTTTTCCAAAAACCTGGTGGGGGAGGGCTGGGTGTAACCTGCCTTCTATCAGAGGATATTTTCCTCCACATTTGTCCAAACCGGCACAGCCTGTCCTTTCCTGGGTCTCTGTTGCAGATGGAAGCTGCTGGTGCCATTGTCAGCTTGAAGCACTCTTTTGATGCAAGCAGATGTTGCCAGGTGTGTTCAGCAGCTGTTGCTCAATGCTTATGCCAAGCTATTGTGTTCCTCATGGAACCAAGGAGCCATTGTGACACTGCAGGGGCTGATGGCATCAAGGAGGCAATTGTGACAGTACAGAACCTCCTAGAAACAAGGCTCCATTGTGACACCGTGGGGAATCATGGAATCAAGGAGCCCATTGTGACACGGCTGCATGGAACCAATGGTCCATGGTTACACTGCGGATTCAAGAAGAGCACGGTGACACCACGCAACATCACGGAACCATAGGTCCATTGTGACACAGCGGGGCCTCATGGAAACAAGGGGACCATTGTGGCAAAGCAGGGCCTAATGGAAGCATGGAGAGCATTGTGACACTAAGGAAACTCCTGGAACCAAGATGACCACTGGCACATAATGGAACCTCATGGAAGCAAGCCTCCACAATGACTTTGGAGGGCCTCAGGGACCACAGGACCCATTGTGACACAGCAGGACCTGGTGGAACCAAGGAGCCTTTGTGATACTCCACATCCACATGGAAGCCAGGGTGCACTGAGACACAGCGGGGCCTTGTGGGAACCAAAGACACCTCTGCAAAAAGCAGGCTTGCTCATAGAAGCAAGGAGTCCATTGTTACAACGTAAAAGCTATGGAAGCAAGGGACCATTGTGACACTGCGGGGCCTCATGGAACCAATTGTCCATGATGACAGTGCGGATCAAAGGAGACCATGGTGACACTGCGGAACCTGATGGAACCAAGGAGCCATTGTGACACAGTGGGGCCTCATGGAATCAAGGAGACCATTGTGACCCAGGTGTTGCATGGGAAGGCAAGGAGCCATTGTGACACTTTGGGCTTCTTCCCTTGAGCTCTGCAGCTGGCTGTCCCAGCCCAGCGCACCATGTGCCACCTGCTCTCCTCAGGGCTCTGCCTGCACACAGCCCCAGGAGAAGTTTTCCTGTTTGGAAGGAAAGAATGGAAAAGCCTGAGCAGGTTTCCTAAACAACAAAGCCCACTCAGGAGCCACATACTCAGTACAGGCTGCCTGGAACGATGTCCCCTTTCTACAAGGGTCAGTGTGAGCAGGAATGAATGATCTCTGGGAGCAGAATTCTCGGAGTCTTTCCACTGAATTCTCTGTCCCTGTGTCTTGGGGTGACTTTATTGTGTGTATCCCCTATTGCTGCTCTATGCCCAGAAGTGAACTTTGTGCATTTCTGTGCCTTTCAACTGAGCCTGAGAGGGGGGAGAGGAAAAAAAAGCCAGACAAACTTCTCAGAGCGTTTGTTCAAGGACACACATACACACTCCTCTGCATCCTGCTTGCAGCAAGAGCAGAGGAAGCAACTTTGTTTCTTTTTAGCCAGTTTTCAGCTCCTTTTCTCTGGGGGGAGATGGAGAGTTGAACTTTGTTTTCCTGGGACTTTGGGGGTTTTTTCCCCTTCTCTTCTTGACTCTTTCAACATCAGAGCACATTGGGAGAATTTTCTCCCGAGGTGGGGGCCCTGAATGTGGGCCCATGAGCCAGCTGCAAGGAGGAGGAGAGAGACTACACCTACGGAAGTGTTGGGGTTCCTCCCCCCTGCCATGAGGTCATGGGAGAGGGGACCCTGGGGTAGAGGCATGGCCTGGGCACGGGGTCTCCCTGCTCCCTGCTCACATGTGCCCTAATCCTGTTCAGCACTGCTTATTTTGTGTTGCCTTGTGCGAGGAGGGCCCTGGTTGTGCTGTGATTGCTCAGTTCTTTGGCAGTGCCCCGCCCATGTGGCTGGAGAAGAAAGAGCTCTGCAACTTCTCTCAAGAATCGCTCCCTGTTTCTTTGCACGGGCCTCGCTGTCTATGGATGTTTCAGGAGACCCCACCGAAACACGGAAGGACTCTCAAATTATCCCAGCTTTCTCTGCACAGCGAGAGCTTTTAATATTTAGCATTGCTATCCTTTTCCTGTGTGTTTGTTAAAAAAATAGTTTTTATCTCTTTCACTTTCTTCCCAGGAAAGTTCTTTTTTCCAAAAACCTGGTGGGGGAGGGCTGGGTGTAACCTGCCTTCTATCAGAGGATATTTTCCTCCACATTTGTCCAAACCGGCACAGCCTGTCCTTTCCTGGGTCTCTGTTGCAGATGGAAGCTGCTGGTGCCATTGTCAGCTTGAAGCACTCTTTTGATGCAAGCAGATGTTGCCAGGTGTGTTCAGCAGCTGTTGCTCAATGCTTATGCCAAGCTATTGTGTTCCTCATGGAACCAAGGAGCCATTGTGACACTGCAGGGGCTGATGGCATCAAGGAGGCAATTGTGACAGTACAGAACCTCCTAGAAACAAGGCTCCATTGTGACACCGTGGGGAATCATGGAATCAAGGAGCCCATTGTGACACAGCCAGGCTGCATGGAACCAATGGTCCATGGTTACACGGCGGATTCAAGAAGAGCACGGTGACACCACGCAACATCATGGAACCATAGGTCCATTGTGACACAGCGGGGCCTCATGGAAACAAGGGGACCATTGTGGCAAAGCAGGGCCTAATGGAAGCATGGAGAGCATTGTGACACTAAGGAAACTCCTGGAACCAAGATGACCACTGGCACATAATGGAACCTCATGGAAGCAAGCCTCCACAATGACTTTGGAGGGCCTCAGGGACCACAGGACCCATTGTGACACAGCAGGACCTGGTGGAACCAAGGAGCCTTTGTGATACTCCAGATCCACATGGAAGCCAGGGTGCACTGAGACACAGCGGGGCCTTGTGGGAACCAAAGACACCTCTGCAAAAAGCAGGCTAGCTCATAGAAGCAAGGAGTCCATTGTTACAACGTAAAAGCTATGGAAGCAAGGGACCATTGTGACACTGCGGGGCCTCATGGAACCAATTGTCCATGATGACAATGCGGATCAAAGGAGACCATGGTGACACTGCGGAACCTGATGGAACCAAGGAGCCATTGTGACACAGTGGGGCCTCATGGAATCAAGGAGACCATTGTGACCCAGGTGTTGCATGGGAAGGCAAGGAGCCATTGTGACACTTTGGGCTTCTTCCCTTGAGCTCTGCAGCTGGCTGTCCCAGCCCAGCGCACCATGTGCCACCTGCTCTCCTCAGGGCTCTGCCTGCACACAGCCCCAGGAGAAGTTTTCCTGTTTGGAAGGAAAGAATGGAAAAGCCTGAGCAGGTTTCCTAAACAACAAACCCCACTCAGGAGCCACATACTCAGTACAGGCTGCCTGGAACGATGTCCCCTTTCTACAAGGGTCAGTGTGAGCAGGAATGAATGATCTCTGGGAGCAGAATTCTCGGAGTCTTTCCACTGAATTCTCTGTCCCTGTGTCTTGGGGTGACTTTATTGTGTGTATCCCCTATTGCTGCTCTATGCCCAGAAGTGAACTTTGTGCATTTCTGTGCCTTTCAACTGAGCCTGAGAGGGGGGAGAGGAAAAAAAAGCCAGACAAACTTCTCAGAGCGTTTGTTCAAGGACACACATACACACTCCTCTGCATCCTGCTTGCAGCAAGAGCAGAGGAAGCAACTTTGTTTCTTTTTAGCCAGTTTTCAGCTCCTTTTCTCTGGGGGGAGATGGAGAGTTGAACTTTGTTTTCCTGGGACTTCGGGGGTTTTTTCCCCTTCTCTTCTTGACTCTTTCAACATCAGAGCACATTGGGAGAATTTTCTCCCGAGGTGGGGGCCCTGAATGTGGGCCCATGAGCCAGCTGCAAGGAGGAGGAGAGAGACTACACCTACGGAAGTGTTGGGGTTCCTCCCCCCTGCCATGAGGTCATGGGAGAGGGGACCCTGGGGTAGAGGCATGGCCTGGGCACGGGGTCTCCCTGCTCCCTGCTCACATGTGCCCTAATCCTGTTCAGCACTGCTTATTTTGTGTTGCCCTGTGCGAGGAGGGCCCTGGTTGTGCCGTGATTGCTCAGTTCTTTGGCAGTGCCCCGCCCATGTGGCTGGAGAAGAAAGAGCTCTGCAACTTCTCTCAAGAATGGCTCCCTGTTTCTTTGCACGGGCCTCGCTGTCTATGGATGTTTCAGGAGACCCCACCGAAACACGGAAGGACTCTCAAATTATCCCAGCTTTCTCTGCACAGCGAGAGCTTTTAATATTTAGCATTGCTATCCTTTTCCTGTGTGTTTATTAAAAAAATAGTTTTTATCTCTTTCACTTTCTTCCCAGGAAAGTTCTTTTTTCCAAAAACCTGGTGGGGGAGGGCTGGGTGTAACCTGCCTTCTATCAGAGGATATTTTCCTCCACATTTGTCCAAACCGGCACAGCCTGTCCTTTCCTGGGTCTCTGTTGCAGATGGAAGCTGCTGGTGCCATTGTCAGCTTGAAGCCCTCTTTTGATGCAAGCAGATGTTGCCAGGTGTGTTCAGCAGCTGTTGCTCAATGCTTATGCCAAGCTATTGTGTTCCTCATGGAACCAAGGAGCCATTGTGACACTGCAGGGGCTGATGGCATCAAGGAGGCAATTGTGACAGTACAGAACCTCCTAGAAACAAGGCTCCATTGTGACACCGTGGGGAATCATGGAATCAAGGAGCCCATTGTGACACAGCCAGGCTGCATGGAACCAATGGTCCATGGTTACACGGCGGATTCAAGAAGAGCACGGTGACACCACGCAACATCATGGAACCATAGGTCCATTGTGACACAGCGGGGCCTCATGGAAACAAGGGGACCATTGTGGGAAAGCAGGGCCTAATGGAAGCATGGAGAGCATTGTGACACTAAGGAAACTCCTGGAACCAAGATGACCACTGGCACATAATGGAACCTCATGGAAGCAAGCCTCCACAATGACTTTGGAGGGCCTCAGGGACCACAGGACCCATTGTGACACAGCAGGACCTGGTGGAACCAAGGAGCCTTTGTGATACTCCAGATCCACATGGAAGCCAGGGTGCACTGAGACACAGCGGGGCCTTGTGGGAACCAAAGACACCTCTGCAAAAAGCAGGCTAGCTCATAGAAGCAAGGAGTCCATTGTTACAACGTAAAAGCTATGGAAGCAAGGGACCATTGTGACACTGCGGGGCCTCATGGAACCAATTGTCCATGATGACAATGCGGATCAAAGGAGACCATGGTGACACTGCGGAACCTGATGGAACCAAGGAGCCATTGTGACACAGTGGGGCCTCATGGAATCAAGGAGACCATTGTGACCCAGGTGTTGCATGGGAAGGCAAGGAGCCATTGTGACACTTTGGGCTTCTTCCCTTGAGCTCTGCAGCTGGCTGTCCCAGCCCAGCGCACCATGTGCCACCTGCTCTCCTCAGGGCTCTGCCTGCACACAGCCCCAGGAGAAGTTTTCCTGTTTGGAAGGAAAGAATGGAAAAGCCTGAGCAGGTTTCCTAAACAACAAAGCCCACTCAGGAGCCACATACTCAGTACAGGCTGCCTGGAACGATGTCCCCTTTCTACAAGGGTCAGTGTGAGCAGGAATGAATGATCTCTGGGAGCAGAATTCTCGGAGTCTTTCCACTGAATTCTCTGTCCCTGTGTCTTGGGGTGACTTTATTGTGTGTATCCCCTATTGCTGCTCTATGCCCAGAAGTGAACTTTGTGCATTTCTGTGCCTTTCAACTGAGCCTGAGAGGGGGGAGAGGAAAAAAAAGCCAGACAAACTTCTCAGAGCGTTTGTTCAAGGACACACATACACACTCCTCTGCATCCTGCTTGCAGCAAGAGCAGAGGAAGCAACTTTGTTTCTTTTTAGCCAGTTTTCAGCTCCTTTTCTCTGGGGGGAGATGGAGAGTTGAACTTTGTTTTCCTGGGACTTTGGGGGTTTTTTCCCCTTCTCTTCTTGACTCTTTCAACATCAGAGCACATTGGGAGAATTTTCTCCCGAGGTGGGGGCCCTGAATGTGGGCCCATGAGCCAGCTGCAAGGAGGAGGAGAGAGACTACACCTACAGAAGTGTTGGGGTTCCTCCCCCCTGCCATGAGGTCATGGGAGAGGGGACCCTGGGGTAGAGGCATGGCCTGGGCACGGGGTCTCCCTGCTCCCTGCTCACATGTGCCCTAATCCTGTTCAGCACTGCTTATTTTGTGTTGCCCTGTGCGAGGAGGGCCCTGGTTGTGCTGTGATTGCTCAGTTCTTTGGCAGTGCCCCGCCCATGTGGCTGGAGAAGAAAGAGCTCTGAAACTTCTCTCAAGAATCGCTCCCTGTTTCTTTGCACGGGCCTCGCTGTCTATGGATGTTTCAGGAGACCCCACCGAAACACGGAAGGACTCTCAAATTATCCCAGCTTTCTCTGCACAGCGAGAGCTTTTAATATTTAGCATTGCTATCCTTTTCCTGTGTGTTTGTTAAAAAAATAGTTTTTATCTCTTTCACTTTCTTCCCAGGAAAGTTCTTTTTTCCAAAAACCTGGTGGGGGAGGGCTGGGTGTAACCTGCCTTCTATCAGAGGATATTTTCCTCCACATTTGTCCAAACCGGCACAGCCTGTCCTTTCCTGGGTCTCTGTTGCAGATGGAAGCTGCTGGTGCCATTGTCAGCTTGAAGCACTCTTTTGATGCAAGCAGATGTTGCCAGGTGTGTTCAGCAGCTGTTGCTCAATGCTTATGCCAAGCTATTGTGTTCCTCATGGAACCAAGGAGCCATTGTGACACTGCAGGGGCTGATGGCATCAAGGAGGCAATTGTGACAGTACAGAACCTCCTAGAAACAAGGCTCCATTGTGACACCGTGGGGAATCATGGAATCAAGGAGCCCATTGTGACACGGCTGCATGGAACCAATGGTCCATGGTTACACTGCGGATTCAAGAAGAGCACGGTGACACCACGCAACATCACGGAACCATAGGTCCATTGTGACACAGCGGGGCCTCATGGAAACAAGGGGACCATTGTGGCAAAGCAGGGCCTAATGGAAGCATGGAGAGCATTGTGACACTAAGGAAACTCCTGGAACCAAGATGACCACTGGCACATAATGGAACCTCATGGAAGCAAGCCTCCACAATGACTTTGGAGGGCCTCAGGGACCACAGGACCCATTGTGACACAGCAGGACCTGGTGGAACCAAGGAGCCTTTGTGATACTCCAGATCCACATGGAAGCCAGGGTGCACTGAGACACAGCGGGGCCTTGTTGGAACCAAAGACACCTCTGCAAAAAGCAGGCTAGCTCATAGAAGCAAGGAGTCCATTGTTACAACGTAAAAGCTATGGAAGCAAGGGACCATTGTGACACTGCGGGGCCTCATGGAACCAATTGTCCATGATGACAATGCGGATCAAAGGAGACCATGGTGACACTGCGGAACCTGATGGAACCAAGGAGCCATTGTGACACAGTGGGGCCTCATGGAATCAAGGAGACCATTGTGACCCAGGTGTTGCATGTGAAGGCAAGGAGCCATTGTGACACTTTGGGCTTCTTCCCTTGAGCTCTGCAGCTGGCTGTCCCAGCCCAGCGCACCATGTGCCACCTGCTCTCCTCAGGGCTCTGCCTGCACACAGCCCCAGGAGAAGTTTTCCTGTTTGGAAGGAAAGAATGGAAAAGCCGGAGCAGGTTTCCTAAACAACAAACCCCACTCAGGAGCCACATGCTCAGTACAGGCTGCCTGGAACGATGTCCCCTTTCTACAAGGGTCAGTGTGAGCAGGAATGAATGATCTCTGGGAGCAGAATTCTCGGAGTCTTTCCACTGAATTCTCTGTCCCTGTGTCTTGGGGTGACTTTATTGTGTGTATCCCCTATTGCTGCTCTATGCCCAGAAGTGAACTTTGTGCGTTTCTGTGCCTTTCAACTGAGCCTGAGAGGGGGGAGAGGAAAAAAAAGCCAGACAAACTTCTCAGAGCGTTTGTTCAAGGACACACATACACACTCCTCTGCATCCTGCTTGCAGCAAGAGCAGAGGAAGCAACTTTGTTTCTTTTTAGCCAGTTTTCAGCTCCTTTTCTCTGGGGGGAGATGGAGAGTTGAACTTTGTTTTCCTGGGACTTTGGGGGTTTTTTCCCCTTCTCTTCTTGACTCTTTCAACATCAGAGCACATTGGGAGAATTTTCTCCCGAGGTGGGGGCCCTGAATGTGGGCCCATGAGCCAGCTGCAAGGAGGAGGAGAGAGACTACACCTACGGAAGTGTTGGGGTTCCTCCCCCCTGCCATGAGGTCATGGGAGAGGGGACCCTGGGGTAGAGGCATGGCCTGGGCACGGGGTCTCCCTGCTCCCTGCTCACATGTGCCCTAATCCTGTTCAGCACTGCTTATTTTGTGTTGCCCTGTGCCAGGAGGGCCCTGGTTGTGCCGTGATTGCTCAGTTCTTTGGCAGTGCCCCGCCCATGTGGCTGGAGAAGAAAGAGCTCTGCAACTTCTCTCAAGAATCGCTCCCTGTTTCTTTGCACGGGCCTCGCTGTCTATGGATGTTTCAGGAGACCCCACCGAAACACGGAAGGACTCTCAAATTATCCCAGCTTTCTCTGCACAGCGAGAGCTTTTAATATTTAGCATTGCTATCCTTTTCCTGTGTGTTTGTTAAAAAAATAGTTTTTATCTCTTTCACTTTCTTCCCAGGAAAGTTCTTTTTTCCAAAAACCTGGTGGGGGAGGGCTGGGTGTAACCTGCCTTCTATCAGAGGATATTTTCCTCCACATTTGTCCAAACCGGCACAGCCTGTCCTTTCCTGGGTCTCTGTTGCAGATGGAAGCTGCTGGTGCCATTGTCAGCTTGAAGCACTCTTTTGATGCAAGCAGATGTTGCCAGGTGTGTTCAGCAGCTGTTGCTCAATGCTTATGCCAAGCTATTGTGTTCCTCATGGAACCAAGGAGCCATTGTGACACTGCAGGGGCTGATGGCATCAAGGAGGCAATTGTGACAGTACAGAACCTCCTAGAAACAAGGCTCCATTGTGACACCGTGGGGAATCATGGAATCAAGGAGCCCATTGTGACACGGCTGCATGGAACCAATGGTCCATGGTTACACTGCGGATTCAAGAAGAGCACGGTGACACCACGCAACATCACGGAACCATAGGTCCATTGTGACACAGCGGGGCCTCATGGAAACAAGGGGACCATTGTGGCAAAGCAGGGCCTAATGGAAGCATGGAGAGCATTGTGACACTAAGGAAACTCCTGGAACCAAGATGACCACTGGCACATAATGGAACCTCATGGAAGCAAGCCTCCACAATGACTTTGGAGGGCCTCAGGGACCACAGGACCCATTGTGACACAGCAGGACCTGGTGGAACCAAGGAGCCTTTGTGATACTCCAGATCCACATGGAAGCCAGGGTGCACTGAGACACAGCGGGGCCTTGTGGGAACCAAAGACACCTCTGCAAAAAGCAGGCTAGCTCATAGAAGCAAGGAGTCCATTGTTACAACGTAAAAGCTATGGAAGCAAGGGACCATTGTGACACTGCGGGGCCTCATGGAACCAATTGTCCATGATGACAATGCGGATCAAAGGAGACCATGGTGACACTGCGGAACCTGATGGAACCAAGGAGCCATTGTGACACAGTGGGGCCTCATGGAATCAAGGAGACCATTGTGACCCAGGTGTTGCATGGGAAGGCAAGGAGCCATTGTGACACTTTGGGCTTCTTCCCTTGAGCTCTGCAGCTGGCTGTCCCAGCCCAGCGCACCATGTGCCACCTGCTCTCCTCAGGGCTCTGCCTGCACACAGCCCCAGGAGAAGTTTTCCTGTTTGGAAGGAAAGAATGGAAAAGCCGGAGCAGGTTTCCTAAACAACAAACCCCACTCAGGAGCCACATGCTCAGTACAGGCTGCCTGGAACGATGTCCCCTTTCTACAAGGGTCAGTGTGAGCAGGAATGATCTCTGGGAGCAGAATTCTCGGAGTCTTTCCACTGAATTCTCTGTCCCTGTGTCTTGGGGTGACTTTATCGTGTGTATCCCCTATTGCTGCTCTATGCCCAGAAGTGAACTTTGTGCGTTTCTGTGCCTTTCAACTGAGCCTGAGAGGGGGGAGAGGAAAAAAACCGGACAAACTTCTCAGAGCGTTTTTTCAAGGACACACATACACGCTCCTCTGCATCCTGCTTGCAGCAAGAGCAGAGGAAGCAACTTTGTTTCTTTTTAGCCAGTTTTCAGCTCCTTTTCTCTGGGGGGAGATGGAGAGTTGAACTTTGTTTTCCTGGGACTTCGGGGGTTTTTTCCCCTTCTCTTCTTGACTCTTTCAACATCAGAGCACATTGGGAGAATTTTCTCCCGAGGTGGGGGCCCTGAATGTGGGCCCATGAGCCAGCTGCAAGGAGGAGGAGAGAGACTACACCTACGGAAGTGTTGGGGTTCCTCCCCCCTGCCATGAGGTCATGGGAGAGGGGACCCTGGGGTAGAGGCATGGCCTGGGCACGGGGTCTCCCTGCTCCCTGCTCACATGTGCCCTAATCCTGTTCAGCACTGCTTATTTTGTGTTGCCCTGTGCGAGGAGGGCCCTGGTTGTGCCGTGATTGCTCAGTTCTTTGGCAGTGCCCCGCCCATGTGGCTGGAGAAGAAAGAGCTCTGAAACTTCTCTCAAGAATCGCTCCCTGTTTCTTTGCACGGGCCTCGCTGTCTATGGATGTTTCAGGAGACCCCACCGAAACACGGAAGGACTCTCAAATTATCCCAGCTTTCTCTGCACAGCGAGAGCTTTTAATATTTAGCATTGCTATCCTTTTCCTGTGTGTTTGTTAAAAAAATAGTTTTTATCTCTTTCACTTTCTTCCCAGGAAAGTTCTTTTTTCCAAAAACCTGGTGGGGGAGGGCTGGGTGTAACCTGCCTTCTATCAGAGGATATTTTCCTCCACATTTGTCCAAACCGGCACAGCCTGTCCTTTCCTGGGTCTCTGTTGCAGATGGAAGCTGCTGGTGCCATTGTCAGCTTGAAGCACTCTTTTGATGCAAGCAGATGTTGCCAGGTGTGTTCAGCAGCTGTTGCTCAATGCTTATGCCAAGCTATTGTGTTCCTCATGGAACCAAGGAGCCATTGTGACACTGCAGGGGCTGATGGCATCAAGGAGGCAATTGTGACAGTACAGAACCTCCTAGAAACAAGGCTCCATTGTGACACCGTGGGGAATCATGGAATCAAGGAGCCCATTGTGACACGGCTGCATGGAACCAATGGTCCATGGTTACACTGCGGATTCAAGAAGAGCACGGTGACACCACGCAACATCACGGAACCATAGGTCCATTGTGACACAGCGGGGCCTCATGGAAACAAGGGGACCATTGTGGCAAAGCAGGGCCTAATGGAAGCATGGAGAGCATTGTGACACTAAGGAAACTCCTGGAACCAAGACGACCACTGGCACATAATGGAACCTCATGGAAGCAAGCCTCCACAATGACTTTGGAGGGCCTCAGGGACCACAGGACCCATTGTGACACAGCAGGACCTGGTGGAACCAAGGAGCCTTTGTGATACTCCAGATCCACATGGAAGCCAGGGTGCACTGAGACACAGCGGGGCCTTGTTGGAACCAAAGACACCTCTGCAAAAAGCAGGCTAGCTCATAGAAGCAAGGAGTCCATTGTTACAACGTAAAAGCTATGGAAGCAAGGGACCATTGTGACACTGCGGGGCCTCATGGAACCAATTGTCCATGATGACAGTGCGGATCAAAGGAGACCATGGTGACACTGCGGAACCTGATGGAACCAAGGAGCCATTGTGACACAGTGGGGCCTCATGGAATCAAGGAGACCATTGTGACCCAGGTGTTGCATGGGAAGGCAAGGAGCCATTGTGACACTTTGGGCTTCTTCCCTTGAGCTCTGCAGCTGGCTGTCCCAGCCCAGCGCACCATGTGCCACCTGCTCTCCTCAGGGCTCTGCCTGCACACAGCCCCAGGAGAAGTTTTCCTGTTTGGAAGGAAAGAATGGAAAAGCCTGAGCAGGTTTCCTAAACAACAAACGCCACTCAGGAGCCACATGCTCAGTACAGGCTGCCTGGAACGATGTCCCCTTTCTACAAGGGTCAGTGTGAGCAGGAATGAATGATCTCTGGGAGCAGAATTCTCGGAGTCTTTCCACTGAATTCTCTGTCCCTGTGTCTTGGGGTGACTTTATTGTGTGTATCCCCTATTGCTGCTCTATGCCCAGAAGTGAACTTTGTGCATTTCTGTGCCTTTCAACTGAGCCTGAGAGGGGGGAGAGGAAAAAAAAGCCAGACAAACTTCTCAGAGCGTTTGTTCAAGGACACACATACACACTCCTCTGCATCCTGCTTGCAGCAAGAGCAGAGGAAGCAACTTTGTTTCTTTTTAGCCAGTTTTCAGCTCCTTTTCTCTGGGGGGAGATGGAGAGTTGAACTTTGTTTTCCTGGGACTTTGGGGGTTTTTTCCCCTTCTCTTCTTGACTCTTTCAACATCAGAGCACATTGGGAGAATTTTCTCCCGAGGTGGGGGCCCTGAATGTGGGCCCATGAGCCAGCTGCAAGGAGGAGGAGAGAGACTACACCTACGGAAGTGTTGGGGTTCCTCCCCCCTGCCATGAGGTCATGGGAGAGGGGACCCTGGGGTAGAGGCATGGCCTGGGCACGGGGTCTCCCTGCTCCCTGCTCACATGTGCCCTAATCCTGTTCAGCACTGCTTATTTTGTGTTGCCCTGTGCGAGGAGGGCCCTGGTTGTGCCGTGATTGCTCAGTTCTTTGGCAGTGCCCCGCCCATGTGGCTGGAGAAGAAAGAGCTCTGCAACTTCTCTCAAGAATGGCTCCCTGTTTCTTTGCACGGGCCTCGCTGTCTATGGATGTTTCAGGAGACCCCACCGAAACACGGAAGGACTCTCAAATTATCCCAGCTTTCTCTGCACAGCGAGAGCTTTTAATATTTAGCATTGCTATCCTTTTCCTGTGTGTTTGTTAAAAAAATAGTTTTTATCTCTTTCACTTTCTTCCCAGGAAAGTTCTTTTTTCCAAAAACCTGGTGGGGGAGGGCTGGGTGTAACCTGCCTTCTATCAGAGGATATTTTCCTCCACATTTGTCCAAACCGGCACAGCCTGTCCTTTCCTGGGTCTCTGTTGCAGATGGAAGCTGCTGGTGCCATTGTCAGCTTGAAGCACTCTTTTGATGCAAGCAGATGTTGCCAGGTGTGTTCAGCAGCTGTTGCTCAATGCTTATGCCAAGCTATTGTGTTCCTCATGGAACCAAGGAGCCATTGTGACACTGCAGGGGCTGATGGCATCAAGGAGGCAATTGTGACAGTACAGAACCTCCTAGAAACAAGGCTCCATTGTGACACCGTGGGGAATCATGGAATCAAGGAGCCCATTGTGACACGGCTGCATGGAACCAATGGTCCATGGTTACACGGCGGATTCAAGAAGAGCACGGTGACACCACGCAACATCATGGAACCATAGGTCCATTGTGACACAGCGGGGCCTCATGGAAACAAGGGGACCATTGTGGCAAAGCAGGGCCTAATGGAAGCATGGAGAGCATTGTGACACTAAGGAAACTCCTGGAACCAAGATGACCACTGGCACATAATGGAACCTCATGGAAGCAAGCCTCCACAATGACTTTGGAGGGCCTCAGGGACCACAGGACCCATTGTGACACAGCAGGACCTGGTGGAACCAAGGAGCCTTTGTGATACTCCACATCCACATGGAAGCCAGGGTGCACTGAGACACAGCGGGGCCTTGTGGGAACCAAAGACACCTCTGCAAAAAGCAGGCTAGCTCATAGAAGCAAGGAGTCCATTGTTACAACGTAAAAGCTATGGAAGCAAGGGACCATTGTGACACTGCGGGGCCTCATGGAACCAATTGTCCATGATGACAATGCGGATCAAAGGAGACCATGGTGACACTGCGGAACCTGATGGAACCAAGGAGCCATTGTGACACAGTGGGGCCTCATGGAATCAAGGAGACCATTGTGACCCAGGTGTTGCATGTGAAGGCAAGGAGCCATTGTGACACTTTGGGCTTCTTCCCTTGAGCTCTGCAGCTGGCTGTCCCAGCCCAGCGCACCATGTGCCACCTGCTCTCCTCAGGGCTCTGCCTGCACACAGCCCCAGGAGAAGTTTTCCTGTTTGGAAGGAAAGAATGGAAAAGCCGGAGCAGGTTTCCTAAACAACAAACCCCACTCAGGAGCCACATGCTCAGTACAGGCTGCCTGGAACGATGTCCCCTTTCTACAAGGGTCAGTGTGAGCAGGAATGAATGATCTCTGGGAGCAGAATTCTCGGAGTCTTTCCACTGAATTCTCTGTCCCTGTGTCTTGGGGTGACTTTATCGTGTGTATCCCCTATTGCTGCTCTATGCCCAGAAGTGAACTTTGTGCGTTTCTGTGCCTTTCAACTGAGCCTGAGAGGGGGGAGAGGAAAAAAACCGGACAAACTTCTCAGAGCGTTTTTTCAAGGACACACATACACACTCCTCTGCATCCTGCTTGCAGCAAGAGCAGAGGAAGCAACTTTGTTTCTTTTTAGCCAGTTTTCAGCTCCTTTTCTCTGGGGGGAGATGGAGAGTTGAACTTTGTTTTCCTGGGACTTTGGGGGTTTTTTCCCCTTCTCTTCTTGACTCTTTCAACATCAGAGCACATTGGGAGAATTTTCTCCCGAGGTGGGGGCCCTGAATGTGGGCCCATGAGCCAGCTGCAAGGAGGAGGAGAGAGACTACACCTACGGAAGTGTTGGGGTTCCTCCCCCCTGCCATGAGGTCATGGGAGAGGGGACCCTGGGGTAGAGGCATGGCCTGGGCACGGGGTCTCCCTGCTCCCTGCTCACATGTGCCCTAATCCTGTTCAGCACTGCTTATTTTGTGTTGCCCTGTGCGAGGAGGGCCCTGGTTGTGCTGTGATTGCTCAGTTCTTTGGCAGTGCCCCGCCCATGTGGCTGGAGAAGAAAGAGCTCTGCAACTTCTCTCAAGAATGGCTCCCTGTTTCTTTGCACGGGCCTCGCTGTCTATGGATGTTTCAGGAGACCCCACCGAAACACGGAAGGACTCTCAAATTATCCCAGCTTTCTCTGCACAGCGAGAGCTTTTAATATTTAGCATTGCTATCCTTTTCCTGTGTGTTTGTTAAAAAAATAGTTTTTATCTCTTTCACTTTCTTCCCAGGAAAGTTCTTTTTTCCAAAAACCTGGTGGGGGAGGGCTGGGTGTAACCTGCCTTCTATCAGAGGATATTTTCCTCCACATTTGTCCAAACCGGCACAGCCTGTCCTTTCCTGGGTCTCTGTTGCAGATGGAAGCTGCTGGTGCCATTGTCAGCTTGAAGCACTCTTTTGATGCAAGCAGATGTTGCCAGGTGTGTTCAGCAGCTGTTGCTCAATGCTTATGCCAAGCTATTGTGTTCCTCATGGAACCAAGGAGCCATTGTGACACTGCAGGGGCTGATGGCATCAAGGAGGCAATTGTGACAGTACAGAACCTCCTAGAAACAAGGCTCCATTGTGACACCGTGGGGAATCATGGAATCAAGGAGCCCATTGTGACACGGCTGCATGGAACCAATGGTCCATGGTTACACTGCGGATTCAAGAAGAGCACGGTGACACCACGCAACATCACGGAACCATAGGTCCATTGTGACACAGCGGGGCCTCATGGAAACAAGGGGACCATTGTGGCAAAGCAGGGCCTAATGGAAGCATGGAGAGCATTGTGACACTAAGGAAACTCCTGGAACCAAGACGACCACTGGCACATAATGGAACCTCATGGAAGCAAGCCTCCACAATGACTTTGGAGGGCCTCAGGGACCACAGGACCCATTGTGACACAGCAGGACCTGGTGGAACCAAGGAGCCTTTGTGATACTCCACATCCACATGGAAGCCAGGGTGCACTGAGACACAGCGGGGCCTTGTTGGAACCAAAGACACCTCTGCAAAAAGCAGGCTAGCTCATAGAAGCAAGGAGTCCATTGTTACAACGTAAAAGCTATGGAAGCAAGGGACCATTGTGACACTGCGGGGCCTCATGGAACCAATTGTCCATGATGACAGTGCGGATCAAAGGAGACCATGGTGACACTGCGGAACCTGATGGAACCAAGGAGCCATTGTGACACAGTGGGGCCTCATGGAATCAAGGAGACCATTGTGACCCAGGTGTTGCATGGGAAGGCAAGGAGCCATTGTGACACTTTGGGCTTCTTCCCTTGAGCTCTGCAGCTGGCTGTCCCAGCCCAGCGCACCATGTGCCACCTGCTCTCCTCAGGGCTCTGCCTGCACACAGCCCCAGGAGAAGTTTTCCTGTTTGGAAGGAAAGAATGGAAAAGCCTGAGCAGGTTTCCTAAACAACAAACCCCACTCAGGAGCCACATGCTCAGTACAGGCTGCCTGGAACGATGTCCCCTTTCTACAAGGGTCAGTGTGAGCAGGAATGAATGATCTCTGGGAGCAGAATTCTCGGAGTCTTTCCACTGAATTCTCTGTCCCTGTGTCTTGGGGTGACTTTATTGTGTGTATCCCCTATTGCTGCTCTATGCCCAGAAGTGAACTTTGTGCATTTCTGTGCCTTTCAACTGAGCCTGAGAGGGGGGAGAGGAAAAAAAAGCCAGACAAACTTCTCAGAGCGTTTGTTCAAGGACACACATACACACTCCTCTGCATCCTGCTTGCAGCAAGAGCAGAGGAAGCAACTTTGTTTCTTTTTAGCCAGTTTTCAGCTCCTTTTCTCTGGGGGGAGATGGAGAGTTGAACTTTGTTTTCCTGGGACTTTGGGGGTTTTTTCCCCTTCTCTTCTTGACTCTTTCAACATCAGAGCACATTGGGAGAATTTTCTCCCGAGGTGGGGGCCCTGAATGTGGGCCCATGAGCCAGCTGCAAGGAGGAGGAGAGAGACTACACCTACGGAAGTGTTGGGGTTCCTCCCCCCTGCCATGAGGTCATGGGAGAGGGGACCCTGGGGTAGAGGCATGGCCTGGGCACGGGGTCTCCCTGCTCCCTGCTCACATGTGCCCTAATCCTGTTCAGCACTGCTTATTTTGTGTTGCCCTGTGCGAGGAGGGCCCTGGTTGTGCCGTGATTGCTCAGTTCTTTGGCAGTGCCCCGCCCATGTGGCTGGAGAAGAAAGAGCTCTGCAACTTCTCTCAAGAATGGCTCCCTGTTTCTTTGCACGGGCCTCGCTGTCTATGGATGTTTCAGGAGACCCCACCGAAACACGGAAGGACTCTCAAATTATCCCAGCTTTCTCTGCACAGCGAGAGCTTTTAATATTTAGCATTGCTATCCTTTTCCTGTGTGTTTGTTAAAAAAATAGTTTTTATCTCTTTCACTTTCTTCCCAGGAAAGTTCTTTTTTCCAAAAACCTGGTGGGGGAGGGCTGGGTGTAACCTGCCTTCTATCAGAGGATATTTTCCTCCACATTTGTCCAAACCGGCACAGCCTGTCCTTTCCTGGGTCTCTGTTGCAGATGGAAGCTGCTGGTGCCATTGTCAGCTTGAAGCACTCTTTTGATGCAAGCAGATGTTGCCAGGTGTGTTCAGCAGCTGTTGCTCAATGCTTATGCCAAGCTATTGTGTTCCTCATGGAACCAAGGAGCCATTGTGACACTGCAGGGGCTGATGGCATCAAGGAGGCAATTGTGACAGTACAGAACCTCCTAGAAACAAGGCTCCATTGTGACACCGTGGGGAATCATGGAATCAAGGAGCCCATTGTGACACGGCTGCATGGAACCAATGGTCCATGGTTACACGGCGGATTCAAGAAGAGCACGGTGACACCACGCAACATCATGGAACCATAGGTCCATTGTGACACAGCGGGGCCTCATGGAAACAAGGGGACCATTGTGGCAAAGCAGGGCCTAATGGAAGCATGGAGAGCATTGTGACACTAAGGAAACTCCTGGAACCAAGATGACCACTGGCACATAATGGAACCTCATGGAAGCAAGCCTCCACAATGACTTTGGAGGGCCTCAGGGACCACAGGACCCATTGTGACACAGCAGGACCTGGTGGAACCAAGGAGCCTTTGTGATACTCCACATCCACATGGAAGCCAGGGTGCACTGAGACACAGCGGGGCCTTGTGGGAACCAAAGACACCTCTGCAAAAAGCAGGCTAGCTCATAGAAGCAAGGAGTCCATTGTTACAACGTAAAAGCTATGGAAGCAAGGGACCATTGTGACACTGCGGGGCCTCATGGAACCAATTGTCCTTGATGACAATGCGGATCAAAGGAGACCATGGTGACACTGCGGAACCTGATGGAACCAAGGAGCCATTGTGACACAGTGGGGCCTCATGGAATCAAGGAGACCATTGTGACCCAGGTGTTGCATGGGAAGGCAAGGAGCCATTGTGACACTTTGGGCTTCTTCCCTTGAGCTCTGCAGCTGGCTGTCCCAGCCCAGCGCACCATGTGCCACCTGCTCTCCTCAGGGCTCTGCCTGCACACAGCCCCAGGAGAAGTTTTCCTGTTTGGAAGGAAAGAATGGAAAAGCCGGAGCAGGTTTCCTAAACAACAAACCCCACTCAGGAGCCACATGCTCAGTACAGGCTGCCTGGAACGATGTCCCCTTTCTACAAGGGTCAGTGTGAGCAGGAATGATCTCTGGGAGCAGAATTCTCGGAGTCTTTCCACTGAATTCTCTGTCCCTGTGTCTTGGGGTGACTTTATCGTGTGTATCCCCTATTGCTGCTCTATGCCCAGAAGTGAACTTTGTGCGTTTCTGTGCCTTTCAACTGAGCCTGAGAGGGGGGAGAGGAAAAAAACCGGACAAACTTCTCAGAGCGTTTTTTCAAGGACACACATACACACTCCTCTGCATCCTGCTTGCAGCAAGAGCAGAGGAAGCAACTTTGTTTCTTTTTAGCCAGTTTTCAGCTCCTTTTCTCTGGGGGGAGATGGAGAGTTGAACTTTGTTTTCCTGGGACTTTGGGGGTTTTTTCCCCTTCTCTTCTTGACTCTTTCAACATCAGAGCACATTGGGAGAATTTTCTCCCGAGGTGGGGGCCCTGAATGTGGGCCCATGAGCCAGCTGCAAGGAGGAGGAGAGAGACTACACCTACGGAAGTGTTGGGGTTCCTCCCCCCTGCCATGAGGTCATGGGAGAGGGGACCCTGGGGTAGAGGCATGGCCTGGGCACGGGGTCTCCCTGCTCCCTGCTCACATGTGCCCTAATCCTGTTCAGCACTGCTTATTTTGTGTTGCCCTGTGCGAGGAGGGCCCTGGTTGTGCTGTGATTGCTCAGTTCTTTGGCAGTGCCCCGCCCATGTGGCTGGAGAAGAAAGAGCTCTGCAACTTCTCTCAAGAATGGCTCCCTGTTTCTTTGCACGGGCCTCGCTGTCTATGGATGTTTCAGGAGACCCCACCGAAACACGGAAGGACTCTCAAATTATCCCAGCTTTCTCTGCACAGCGAGAGCTTTTAATATTTAGCATTGCTATCCTTTTCCTGTGTGTTTGTTAAAAAAATAGTTTTTATCTCTTTCACTTTCTTCCCAGGAAAGTTCTTTTTTCCAAAAACCTGGTGGGGGAGGGCTGGGTGTAACCTGCCTTCTATCAGAGGATATTTTCCTCCACATTTGTCCAAACCGGCACAGCCTGTCCTTTCCTGGGTCTCTGTTGCAGATGGAAGCTGCTGGTGCCATTGTCAGCTTGAAGCACTCTTTTGATGCAAGCAGATGTTGCCAGGTGTGTTCAGCAGCTGTTGCTCAATGCTTATGCCAAGCTATTGTGTTCCTCATGGAACCAAGGAGCCATTGTGACACTGCAGGGGCTGATGGCATCAAGGAGGCAATTGTGACAGTACAGAACCTCCTAGAAACAAGGCTCCATTGTGACACCGTGGGGAATCATGGAATCAAGGAGCCCATTGTGACACGGCTGCATGGAACCAATGGTCCATGGTTACACGGCGGATTCAAGAAGAGCACGGTGACACCACGCAACATCACGGAACCATAGGTCCATTGTGACACAGCGGGGCCTCATGGAAACAAGGGGACCATTGTGGCAAAGCAGGGCCTAATGGAAGCATGGAGAGCATTGTGACACTAAGGAAACTCCTGGAACCAAGATGACCACTGGCACATAATGGAACCTCATGGAAGCAAGCCTCCACAATGACTTTGGAGGGCCTCAGGGACCACAGGACCCATTGTGACACAGCAGGACCTGGTGGAACCAAGGAGCCTTTGTGATACTCCACATCCACATGGAAGCCAGGGTGCACTGAGACACAGCGGGGCCTTGTGGGAACCAAAGACACCTCTGCAAAAAGCAGGCTAGCTCATAGAAGCAAGGAGTCCATTGTTACAACGTAAAAGCTATGGAAGCAAGGGACCATTGTGACACTGCGGGGCCTCATGGAACCAATTGTCCATGATGACAGTGCGGATCAAAGGAGACCATGGTGACACTGCGGAACCTGATGGAACCAAGGAGCCATTGTGACACAGTGGGGCCTCATGGAATCAAGGAGACCATTGTGACCCAGGTGTTGCATGTGAAGGCAAGGAGCCATTGTGACACTTTGGGCTTCTTCCCTTGAGCTCTGCAGCTGGCTGTCCCAGCCCAGCGCACCATGTGCCACCTGCTCTCCTCAGGGCTCTGCCTGCACACAGCCCCAGGAGAAGTTTTCCTGTTTGGAAGGAAAGAATGGAAAAGCCGGAGCAGGTTTCCTAAACAACAAACCCCACTCAGGAGCCACATGCTCAGTACAGGCTGCCTGGAACGATGTCCCCTTTCTACAAGGGTCAGTGTGAGCAGGAATGAATGATCTCTGGGAGCAGAATTCTCGGAGTCTTTCCACTGAATTCTCTGTCCCTGTGTCTTGGGGTGACTTTATCGTGTGTATCCCCTATTGCTGCTCTATGCCCAGAAGTGAACTTTGTGCGTTTCTGTGCCTTTCAACTGAGCCTGAGAGGGGGGAGAGGAAAAAAACCGGACAAACTTCTCAGAGCGTTTTTTCAAGGACACACATACACACTCCTCTGCATCCTGCTTGCAGCAAGAGCAGAGGAAGCAACTTTGTTTCTTTTTAGCCAGTTTTCAGCTCCTTTTCTCTGGGGGGAGATGGAGAGTTGAACTTTGTTTTCCTGGGACTTTGGGGGTTTTTTCCCCTTCTCTTCTTGACTCTTTCAACATCAGAGCACATTGGGAGAATTTTCTCCCGAGGTGGGGGCCCTGAATGTGGGCCCATGAGCCAGCTGCAAGGAGGAGGAGAGAGACTACACCTACGGAAGTGTTGGGGTTCCTCCCCCCTGCCATGAGGTCATGGGAGAGGGGACCCTGGGGTAGAGGCATGGCCTGGGCACGGGGTCTCCCTGCTCCCTGCTCACATGTGCCCTAATCCTGTTCAGCACTGCTTATTTTGTGTTGCCCTGTGCGAGGAGGGCCCTGGTTGTGCCGTGATTGCTCAGTTCTTTGGCAGTGCCCCGCCCATGTGGCTGGAGAAGAAAGAGCTCTGCAACTTCTCTCAAGAATGGCTCCCTGTTTCTTTGCACGGGCCTCGCTGTCTATGGATGTTTCAGGAGACCCCACCGAAACACGGAAGGACTCTCAAATTATCCCAGCTTTCTCTGCACAGCGAGAGCTTTTAATATTTAGCATTGCTATCCTTTTCCTGTGTGTTTGTTAAAAAAATAGTTTTTATCTCTTTCACTTTCTTCCCAGGAAAGTTCTTTTTTCCAAAAACCTGGTGGGGGAGGGCTGGGTGTAACCTGCCTTCTATCAGAGGATATTTTCCTCCACATTTGTCCAAACCGGCACAGCCTGTCCTTTCCTGGGTCTCTGTTGCAGATGGAAGCTGCTGGTGCCATTGTCAGCTTGAAGCACTCTTTTGATGCAAGCAGATGTTGCCAGGTGTGTTCAGCAGCTGTTGCTCAATGCTTATGCCAAGCTATTGTGTTCCTCATGGAACCAAGGAGCCATTGTGACACTGCAGGGGCTGATGGCATCAAGGAGGCAATTGTGACAGTACAGAACCTCCTAGAAACAAGGCTCCATTGTGACACCGTGGGGAATCATGGAATCAAGGAGCCCATTGTGACACGGCTGCATGGAACCAATGGTCCATGGTTACACGGCGGATTCAAGAAGAGCACGGTGACACCACGCAACATCATGGAACCATAGGTCCATTGTGACACAGCGGGGCCTCATGGAAACAAGGGGACCATTGTGGCAAAGCAGGGCCTAATGGAAGCATGGAGAGCATTGTGACACTAAGGAAACTCCTGGAACCAAGATGACCACTGGCACATAATGGAACCTCATGGAAGCAAGCCTCCACAATGACTTTGGAGGGCCTCAGGGACCACAGGACCCATTGTGACACAGCAGGACCTGGTGGAACCAAGGAGCCTTTGTGATACTCCACATCCACATGGAAGCCAGGGTGCACTGAGACACAGCGGGGCCTTGTGGGAACCAAAGACACCTCTGCAAAAAGCAGGCTAGCTCATAGAAGCAAGGAGTCCATTGTTACAACGTAAAAGCTATGGAAGCAAGGGACCATTGTGACACTGCGGGGCCTCATGGAACCAATTGTCCTTGATGACAATGCGGATCAAAGGAGACCATGGTGACACTGCGGAACCTGATGGAACCAAGGAGCCATTGTGACACAGTGGGGCCTCATGGAATCAAGGAGACCATTGTGACCCAGGTGTTGCATGGGAAGGCAAGGAGCCATTGTGACACTTTGGGCTTCTTCCCTTGAGCTCTGCAGCTGGCTGTCCCAGCCCAGCGCACCATGTGCCACCTGCTCTCCTCAGGGCTCTGCCTGCACACAGCCCCAGGAGAAGTTTTCCTGTTTGGAAGGAAAGAATGGAAAAGCCTGAGCAGGTTTCCTAAACAACAAACGCCACTCAGGAGCCACATGCTCAGTACAGGCTGCCTGGAACGATGTCCCCTTTCTACAAGGGTCAGTGTGAGCAGGAATGAATGATCTCTGGGAGCAGAATTCTCGGAGTCTTTCCACTGAATTCTCTGTCCCTGTGTCTTGGGGTGACTTTATTGTGTGTATCCCCTATTGCTGCTCTATGCCCAGAAGTGAACTTTGTGCATTTCTGTGCCTTTCAACTGAGCCTGAGAGGGGGGAGAGGAAAAAAAAGCCAGACAAACTTCTCAGAGCGTTTGTTCAAGGACACACATACACACTCCTCTGCATCCTGCTTGCAGCAAGAGCAGAGGAAGCAACTTTGTTTCTTTTTAGCCAGTTTTCAGCTCCTTTTCTCTGGGGGGAGATGGAGAGTTGAACTTTGTTTTCCTGGGACTTTGGGGGTTTTTTCCCCTTCTCTTCTTGACTCTTTCAACATCAGAGCACATTGGGAGAATTTTCTCCCGAGGTGGGGGCCCTGAATGTGGGCCCATGAGCCAGCTGCAAGGAGGAGGAGAGAGACTACACCTACGGAAGTGTTGGGGTTCCTCCCCCCTGCCATGAGGTCATGGGAGAGGGGACCCTGGGGTAGAGGCATGGCCTGGGCACGGGGTCTCCCTGCTCCCTGCTCACATGTGCCCTAATCCTGTTCAGCACTGCTTATTTTGTGTTGCCCTGTGCGAGGAGGGCCCTGGTTGTGCCGTGATTGCTCAGTTCTTTGGCAGTGCCCCGCCCATGTGGCTGGAGAAGAAAGAGCTCTGCAACTTCTCTCAAGAATGGCTCCCTGTTTCTTTGCACGGGCCTCGCTGTCTATGGATGTTTCAGGAGACCCCACCGAAACACGGAAGGACTCTCAAATTATCCCAGCTTTCTCTGCACAGCGAGAGCTTTTAATATTTAGCATTGCTATCCTTTTCCTGTGTGTTTGTTAAAAAAATAGTTTTTATCTCTTTCACTTTCTTCCCAGGAAAGTTCTTTTTTCCAAAAACCTGGTGGGGGAGGGCTGGGTGTAACCTGCCTTCTATCAGAGGATATTTTCCTCCACATTTGTCCAAACCGGCACAGCCTGTCCTTTCCTGGGTCTCTGTTGCAGATGGAAGCTGCTGGTGCCATTGTCAGCTTGAAGCACTCTTTTGATGCAAGCAGATGTTGCCAGGTGTGTTCAGCAGCTGTTGCTCAATGCTTATGCCAAGCTATTGTGTTCCTCATGGAACCAAGGAGCCATTGTGACACTGCAGGGGCTGATGGCATCAAGGAGGCAATTGTGACAGTACAGAACCTCCTAGAAACAAGGCTCCATTGTGACACCGTGGGGAATCATGGAATCAAGGAGCCCATTGTGACACGGCTGCATGGAACCAATGGTCCATGGTTACACGGCGGATTCAAGAAGAGCACGGTGACACCACGCAACATCATGGAACCATAGGTCCATTGTGACACAGCGGGGCCTCATGGAAACAAGGGGACCATTGTGGCAAAGCAGGGCCTAATGGAAGCATGGAGAGCATTGTGACACTAAGGAAACTCCTGGAACCAAGATGACCACTGGCACATAATGGAACCTCATGGAAGCAAGCCTCCACAATGACTTTGGAGGGCCTCAGGGACCACAGGACCCATTGTGACACAGCAGGACCTGGTGGAACCAAGGAGCCTTTGTGATACTCCACATCCACATGGAAGCCAGGGTGCACTGAGACACAGCGGGGCCTTGTGGGAACCAAAGACACCTCTGCAAAAAGCAGGCTAGCTCATAGAAGCAAGGAGTCCATTGTTACAACGTAAAAGCTATGGAAGCAAGGGACCATTGTGACACTGCGGGGCCTCATGGAACCAATTGTCCATGATGACAATGCGGATCAAAGGAGACCATGGTGACACTGCGGAACCTGATGGAACCAAGGAGCCATTGTGACACAGTGGGGCCTCATGGAATCAAGGAGACCATTGTGACCCAGGTGTTGCATGTGAAGGCAAGGAGCCATTGTGACACTTTGGGCTTCTTCCCTTGAGCTCTGCAGCTGGCTGTCCCAGCCCAGCGCACCATGTGCCACCTGCTCTCCTCAGGGCTCTGCCTGCACACAGCCCCAGGAGAAGTTTTCCTGTTTGGAAGGAAAGAATGGAAAAGCCGGAGCAGGTTTCCTAAACAACAAACCCCACTCAGGAGCCACATGCTCAGTACAGGCTGCCTGGAACGATGTCCCCTTTCTACAAGGGTCAGTGTGAGCAGGAATGAATGATCTCTGGGAGCAGAATTCTCGGAGTCTTTCCACTGAATTCTCTGTCCCTGTGTCTTGGGGTGACTTTATCGTGTGTATCCCCTATTGCTGCTCTATGCCCAGAAGTGAACTTTGTGCGTTTCTGTGCCTTTCAACTGAGCCTGAGAGGGGGGAGAGGAAAAAAACCGGACAAACTTCTCAGAGCGTTTGTTCAAGGACACACATACACACTCCTCTGCATCCTGCTTGCAGCAAGAGCAGAGGAAGCAACTTTGTTTCTTTTTAGCCAGTTTTCAGCTCCTTTTCTCTGGGGGGAGATGGAGAGTTGAACTTTGTTTTCCTGGGACTTTGGGGGTTTTTTCCCCTTCTCTTCTTGACTCTTTCAACATCAGAGCACATTGGGAGAATTTTCTCCCGAGGTGGGGGCCCTGAATGTGGGCCCATGAGCCAGCTGCAAGGAGGAGGAGAGAGACTACACCTACGGAAGTGTTGGGGTTCCTCCCCCCTGCCATGAGGTCATGGGAGAGGGGACCCTGGGGTAGAGGCATGGCCTGGGCACGGGGTCTCCCTGCTCCCTGCTCACATGTGCCCTAATCCTGTTCAGCACTGCTTATTTTGTGTTGCCCTGTGCGAGGAGGGCCCTGGTTGTGCTGTGATTGCTCAGTTCTTTGGCAGTGCCCCGCCCATGTGGCTGGAGAAGAAAGAGCTCTGCAACTTCTCTCAAGAATGGCTCCCTGTTTCTTTGCACGGGCCTCGCTGTCTATGGATGTTTCAGGAGACCCCACCGAAACACGGAAGGACTCTCAAATTATCCCAGCTTTCTCTGCACAGCGAGAGCTTTTAATATTTAGCATTGCTATCCTTTTCCTGTGTGTTTGTTAAAAAAATAGTTTTTATCTCTTTCACTTTCTTCCCAGGAAAGTTCTTTTTTCCAAAAACCTGGTGGGGGAGGGCTGGGTGTAACCTGCCTTCTATCAGAGGATATTTTCCTCCACATTTGTCCAAACCGGCACAGCCTGTCCTTTCCTGGGTCTCTGTTGCAGATGGAAGCTGCTGGTGCCATTGTCAGCTTGAAGCACTCTTTTGATGCAAGCAGATGTTGCCAGGTGTGTTCAGCAGCTGTTGCTCAATGCTTATGCCAAGCTATTGTGTTCCTCATGGAACCAAGGAGCCATTGTGACACTGCAGGGGCTGATGGCATCAAGGAGGCAATTGTGACAGTACAGAACCTCCTAGAAACAAGGCTCCATTGTGACACCGTGGGGAATCATGGAATCAAGGAGCCCATTGTGACACGGCTGCATGGAACCAATGGTCCATGGTTACACTGCGGATTCAAGAAGAGCACGGTGACACCACGCAACATCACGGAACCATAGGTCCATTGTGACACAGCGGGGCCTCATGGAAACAAGGGGACCATTGTGGCAAAGCAGGGCCTAATGGAAGCATGGAGAGCATTGTGACACTAAGGAAACTCCTGGAACCAAGACGACCACTGGCACATAATGGAACCTCATGGAAGCAAGCCTCCACAATGACTTTGGAGGGCCTCAGGGACCACAGGACCCATTGTGACACAGCAGGACCTGGTGGAACCAAGGAGCCTTTGTGATACTCCACATCCACATGGAAGCCAGGGTGCACTGAGACACAGCGGGGCCTTGTTGGAACCAAAGACACCTCTGCAAAAAGCAGGCTAGCTCATAGAAGCAAGGAGTCCATTGTTACAACGTAAAAGCTATGGAAGCAAGGGACCATTGTGACACTGCGGGGCCTCATGGAACCAATTGTCCATGATGACAGTGCGGATCAAAGGAGACCATGGTGACACTGCGGAACCTGATGGAACCAAGGAGCCATTGTGACACAGTGGGGCCTCATGGAATCAAGGAGACCATTGTGACCCAGGTGTTGCATGGGAAGGCAAGGAGCCATTGTGACACTTTGGGCTTCTTCCCTTGAGCTCTGCAGCTGGCTGTCCCAGCCCAGCGCACCATGTGCCACCTGCTCTCCTCAGGGCTCTGCCTGCACACAGCCCCAGGAGAAGTTTTCCTGTTTGGAAGGAAAGAATGGAAAAGCCTGAGCAGGTTTCCTAAACAACAAACCCCACTCAGGAGCCACATGCTCAGTACAGGCTGCCTGGAACGATGTCCCCTTTCTACAAGGGTCAGTGTGAGCAGGAATGAATGATCTCTGGGAGCAGAATTCTCGGAGTCTTTCCACTGAATTCTCTGTCCCTGTGTCTTGGGGTGACTTTATTGTGTGTATCCCCTATTGCTGCTCTATGCCCAGAAGTGAACTTTGTGCATTTCTGTGCCTTTCAACTGAGCCTGAGAGGGGGGAGAGGAAAAAAAAGCCAGACAAACTTCTCAGAGCGTTTGTTCAAGGACACACATACACACTCCTCTGCATCCTGCTTGCAGCAAGAGCAGAGGAAGCAACTTTGTTTCTTTTTAGCCAGTTTTCAGCTCCTTTTCTCTGGGGGGAGATGGAGAGTTGAACTTTGTTTTCCTGGGACTTTGGGGGTTTTTTCCCCTTCTCTTCTTGACTCTTTCAACATCAGAGCACATTGGGAGAATTTTCTCCCGAGGTGGGGGCCCTGAATGTGGGCCCATGAGCCAGCTGCAAGGAGGAGGAGAGAGACTACACCTACGGAAGTGTTGGGGTTCCTCCCCCCTGCCATGAGGTCATGGGAGAGGGGACCCTGGGGTAGAGGCATGGCCTGGGCACGGGGTCTCCCTGCTCCCTGCTCACATGTGCCCTAATCCTGTTCAGCACTGCTTATTTTGTGTTGCCCTGTGCGAGGAGGGCCCTGGTTGTGCCGTGATTGCTCAGTTCTTTGGCAGTGCCCCGCCCATGTGGCTGGAGAAGAAAGAGCTCTGCAACTTCTCTCAAGAATGGCTCCCTGTTTCTTTGCACGGGCCTCGCTGTCTATGGATGTTTCAGGAGACCCCACCGAAACACGGAAGGACTCTCAAATTATCCCAGCTTTCTCTGCACAGCGAGAGCTTTTAATATTTAGCATTGCTATCCTTTTCCTGTGTGTTTGTTAAAAAAATAGTTTTTATCTCTTTCACTTTCTTCCCAGGAAAGTTCTTTTTTCCAAAAACCTGGTGGGGGAGGGCTGGGTGTAACCTGCCTTCTATCAGAGGATATTTTCCTCCACATTTGTCCAAACCGGCACAGCCTGTCCTTTCCTGGGTCTCTGTTGCAGATGGAAGCTGCTGGTGCCATTGTCAGCTTGAAGCACTCTTTTGATGCAAGCAGATGTTGCCAGGTGTGTTCAGCAGCTGTTGCTCAATGCTTATGCCAAGCTATTGTGTTCCTCATGGAACCAAGGAGCCATTGTGACACTGCAGGGGCTGATGGCATCAAGGAGGCAATTGTGACAGTACAGAACCTCCTAGAAACAAGGCTCCATTGTGACACCGTGGGGAATCATGGAATCAAGGAGCCCATTGTGACACGGCTGCATGGAACCAATGGTCCATGGTTACACGGCGGATTCAAGAAGAGCACGGTGACACCACGCAACATCATGGAACCATAGGTCCATTGTGACACAGCGGGGCCTCATGGAAACAAGGGGACCATTGTGGCAAAGCAGGGCCTAATGGAAGCATGGAGAGCATTGTGACACTAAGGAAACTCCTGGAACCAAGATGACCACTGGCACATAATGGAACCTCATGGAAGCAAGCCTCCACAATGACTTTGGAGGGCCTCAGGGACCACAGGACCCATTGTGACACAGCAGGACCTGGTGGAACCAAGGAGCCTTTGTGATACTCCACATCCACATGGAAGCCAGGGTGCACTGAGACACAGCGGGGCCTTGTGGGAACCAAAGACACCTCTGCAAAAAGCAGGCTAGCTCATAGAAGCAAGGAGTCCATTGTTACAACGTAAAAGCTATGGAAGCAAGGGACCATTGTGACACTGCGGGGCCTCATGGAACCAATTGTCCTTGATGACAATGCGGATCAAAGGAGACCATGGTGACACTGCGGAACCTGATGGAACCAAGGAGCCATTGTGACACAGTGGGGCCTCATGGAATCAAGGAGACCATTGTGACCCAGGTGTTGCATGGGAAGGCAAGGAGCCATTGTGACACTTTGGGCTTCTTCCCTTGAGCTCTGCAGCTGGCTGTCCCAGCCCAGCGCACCATGTGCCACCTGCTCTCCTCAGGGCTCTGCCTGCACACAGCCCCAGGAGAAGTTTTCCTGTTTGGAAGGAAAGAATGGAAAAGCCGGAGCAGGTTTCCTAAACAACAAACCCCACTCAGGAGCCACATGCTCAGTACAGGCTGCCTGGAACGATGTCCCCTTTCTACAAGGGTCAGTGTGAGCAGGAATGATCTCTGGGAGCAGAATTCTCGGAGTCTTTCCACTGAATTCTCTGTCCCTGTGTCTTGGGGTGACTTTATCGTGTGTATCCCCTATTGCTGCTCTATGCCCAGAAGTGAACTTTGTGCGTTTCTGTGCCTTTCAACTGAGCCTGAGAGGGGGGAGAGGAAAAAAACCGGACAAACTTCTCAGAGCGTTTTTTCAAGGACACACATACACACTCCTCTGCATCCTGCTTGCAGCAAGAGCAGAGGAAGCAACTTTGTTTCTTTTTAGCCAGTTTTCAGCTCCTTTTCTCTGGGGGGAGATGGAGAGTTGAACTTTGTTTTCCTGGGACTTTGGGGGTTTTTTCCCCTTCTCTTCTTGACTCTTTCAACATCAGAGCACATTGGGAGAATTTTCTCCCGAGGTGGGGGCCCTGAATGTGGGCCCATGAGCCAGCTGCAAGGAGGAGGAGAGAGACTACACCTACGGAAGTGTTGGGGTTCCTCCCCCCTGCCATGAGGTCATGGGAGAGGGGACCCTGGGGTAGAGGCATGGCCTGGGCACGGGGTCTCCCTGCTCCCTGCTCACATGTGCCCTAATCCTGTTCAGCACTGCTTATTTTGTGTTGCCCTGTGCGAGGAGGGCCCTGGTTGTGCCGTGATTGCTCAGTTCTTTGGCAGTGCCCCGCCCATGTGGCTGGAGAAGAAAGAGCTCTGCAACTTCTCTCAAGAATGGCTCCCTGTTTCTTTGCACGGGCCTCGCTGTCTATGGATGTTTCAGGAGACCCCACCGAAACACGGAAGGACTCTCAAATTATCCCAGCTTTCTCTGCACAGCGAGAGCTTTTAATATTTAGCATTGCTATCCTTTTCCTGTGTGTTTGTTAAAAAAATAGTTTTTATCTCTTTCACTTTCTTCCCAGGAAAGTTCTTTTTTCCAAAAACCTGGTGGGGGAGGGCTGGGTGTAACCTGCCTTCTATCAGAGGATATTTTCCTCCACATTTGTCCAAACCGGCACAGCCTGTCCTTTCCTGGGTCTCTGTTGCAGATGGAAGCTGCTGGTGCCATTGTCAGCTTGAAGCACTCTTTTGATGCAAGCAGATGTTGCCAGGTGTGTTCAGCAGCTGTTGCTCAATGCTTATGCCAAGCTATTGTGTTCCTCATGGAACCAAGGAGCCATTGTGACACTGCAGGGGCTGATGGCATCAAGGAGGCAATTGTGACAGTACAGAACCTCCTAGAAACAAGGCTCCATTGTGACACCGTGGGGAATCATGGAATCAAGGAGCCCATTGTGACACGGCTGCATGGAACCAATGGTCCATGGTTACACGGCGGATTCAAGAAGAGCACGGTGACACCACGCAACATCATGGAACCATAGGTCCATTGTGACACAGCGGGGCCTCATGGAAACAAGGGGACCATTGTGGCAAAGCAGGGCCTAATGGAAGCATGGAGAGCATTGTGACACTAAGGAAACTCCTGGAACCAAGATGACCACTGGCACATAATGGAACCTCATGGAAGCAAGCCTCCACAATGACTTTGGAGGGCCTCAGGGACCACAGGACCCATTGTGACACAGCAGGACCTGGTGGAACCAAGGAGCCTTTGTGATACTCCACATCCACATGGAAGCCAGGGTGCACTGAGACACAGCGGGGCCTTGTGGGAACCAAAGACACCTCTGCAAAAAGCAGGCTAGCTCATAGAAGCAAGGAGTCCATTGTTACAACGTAAAAGCTATGGAAGCAAGGGACCATTGTGACACTGCGGGGCCTCATGGAACCAATTGTCCATGATGACAATGCGGATCAAAGGAGACCATGGTGACACTGCGGAACCTGATGGAACCAAGGAGCCATTGTGACACAGTGGGGCCTCATGGAATCAAGGAGACCATTGTGACCCAGGTGTTGCATGTGAAGGCAAGGAGCCATTGTGACACTTTGGGCTTCTTCCCTTGAGCTCTGCAGCTGGCTGTCCCAGCCCAGCGCACCATGTGCCACCTGCTCTCCTCAGGGCTCTGCCTGCACACAGCCCCAGGAGAAGTTTTCCTGTTTGGAAGGAAAGAATGGAAAAGCCGGAGCAGGTTTCCTAAACAACAAACCCCACTCAGGAGCCACATGCTCAGTACAGGCTGCCTGGAACGATGTCCCCTTTCTACAAGGGTCAGTGTGAGCAGGAATGAATGATCTCTGGGAGCAGAATTCTCGGAGTCTTTCCACTGAATTCTCTGTCCCTGTGTCTTGGGGTGACTTTATCGTGTGTATCCCCTATTGCTGCTCTATGCCCAGAAGTGAACTTTGTGCGTTTCTGTGCCTTTCAACTGAGCCTGAGAGGGGGGAGAGGAAAAAAACCGGACAAACTTCTCAGAGCGTTTGTTCAAGGACACACATACACACTCCTCTGCATCCTGCTTGCAGCAAGAGCAGAGGAAGCAACTTTGTTTCTTTTTAGCCAGTTTTCAGCTCCTTTTCTCTGGGGGGAGATGGAGAGTTGAACTTTGTTTTCCTGGGACTTTGGGGGTTTTTTCCCCTTCTCTTCTTGACTCTTTCAACATCAGAGCACATTGGGAGAATTTTCTCCCGAGGTGGGGGCCCTGAATGTGGGCCCATGAGCCAGCTGCAAGGAGGAGGAGAGAGACTACACCTACGGAAGTGTTGGGGTTCCTCCCCCCTGCCATGAGGTCATGGGAGAGGGGACCCTGGGGTAGAGGCATGGCCTGGGCACGGGGTCTCCCTGCTCCCTGCTCACATGTGCCCTAATCCTGTTCAGCACTGCTTATTTTGTGTTGCCCTGTGCGAGGAGGGCCCTGGTTGTGCTGTGATTGCTCAGTTCTTTGGCAGTGCCCCGCCCATGTGGCTGGAGAAGAAAGAGCTCTGCAACTTCTCTCAAGAATGGCTCCCTGTTTCTTTGCACGGGCCTCGCTGTCTATGGATGTTTCAGGAGACCCCACCGAAACACGGAAGGACTCTCAAATTATCCCAGCTTTCTCTGCACAGCGAGAGCTTTTAATATTTAGCATTGCTATCCTTTTCCTGTGTGTTTGTTAAAAAAATAGTTTTTATCTCTTTCACTTTCTTCCCAGGAAAGTTCTTTTTTCCAAAAACCTGGTGGGGGAGGGCTGGGTGTAACCTGCCTTCTATCAGAGGATATTTTCCTCCACATTTGTCCAAACCGGCACAGCCTGTCCTTTCCTGGGTCTCTGTTGCAGATGGAAGCTGCTGGTGCCATTGTCAGCTTGAAGCACTCTTTTGATGCAAGCAGATGTTGCCAGGTGTGTTCAGCAGCTGTTGCTCAATGCTTATGCCAAGCTATTGTGTTCCTCATGGAACCAAGGAGCCATTGTGACACTGCAGGGGCTGATGGCATCAAGGAGGCAATTGTGACAGTACAGAACCTCCTAGAAACAAGGCTCCATTGTGACACCGTGGGGAATCATGGAATCAAGGAGCCCATTGTGACACGGCTGCATGGAACCAATGGTCCATGGTTACACTGCGGATTCAAGAAGAGCACGGTGACACCACGCAACATCACGGAACCATAGGTCCATTGTGACACAGCGGGGCCTCATGGAAACAAGGGGACCATTGTGGCAAAGCAGGGCCTAATGGAAGCATGGAGAGCATTGTGACACTAAGGAAACTCCTGGAACCAAGACGACCACTGGCACATAATGGAACCTCATGGAAGCAAGCCTCCACAATGACTTTGGAGGGCCTCAGGGACCACAGGACCCATTGTGACACAGCAGGACCTGGTGGAACCAAGGAGCCTTTGTGATACTCCACATCCACATGGAAGCCAGGGTGCACTGAGACACAGCGGGGCCTTGTTGGAACCAAAGACACCTCTGCAAAAAGCAGGCTAGCTCATAGAAGCAAGGAGTCCATTGTTACAACGTAAAAGCTATGGAAGCAAGGGACCATTGTGACACTGCGGGGCCTCATGGAACCAATTGTCCATGATGACAGTGCGGATCAAAGGAGACCATGGTGACACTGCGGAACCTGATGGAACCAAGGAGCCATTGTGACACAGTGGGGCCTCATGGAATCAAGGAGACCATTGTGACCCAGGTGTTGCATGGGAAGGCAAGGAGCCATTGTGACACTTTGGGCTTCTTCCCTTGAGCTCTGCAGCTGGCTGTCCCAGCCCAGCGCACCATGTGCCACCTGCTCTCCTCAGGGCTCTGCCTGCACACAGCCCCAGGAGAAGTTTTCCTGTTTGGAAGGAAAGAATGGAAAAGCCTGAGCAGGTTTCCTAAACAACAAACCCCACTCAGGAGCCACATGCTCAGTACAGGCTGCCTGGAACGATGTCCCCTTTCTACAAGGGTCAGTGTGAGCAGGAATGAATGATCTCTGGGAGCAGAATTCTCGGAGTCTTTCCACTGAATTCTCTGTCCCTGTGTCTTGGGGTGACTTTATTGTGTGTATCCCCTATTGCTGCTCTATGCCCAGAAGTGAACTTTGTGCATTTCTGTGCCTTTCAACTGAGCCTGAGAGGGGGGAGAGGAAAAAAAAGCCAGACAAACTTCTCAGAGCGTTTGTTCAAGGACACACATACACACTCCTCTGCATCCTGCTTGCAGCAAGAGCAGAGGAAGCAACTTTGTTTCTTTTTAGCCAGTTTTCAGCTCCTTTTCTCTGGGGGGAGATGGAGAGTTGAACTTTGTTTTCCTGGGACTTTGGGGGTTTTTTCCCCTTCTCTTCTTGACTCTTTCAACATCAGAGCACATTGGGAGAATTTTCTCCCGAGGTGGGGGCCCTGAATGTGGGCCCATGAGCCAGCTGCAAGGAGGAGGAGAGAGACTACACCTACGGAAGTGTTGGGGTTCCTCCCCCCTGCCATGAGGTCATGGGAGAGGGGACCCTGGGGTAGAGGCATGGCCTGGGCACGGGGTCTCCCTGCTCCCTGCTCACATGTGCCCTAATCCTGTTCAGCACTGCTTATTTTGTGTTGCCCTGTGCGAGGAGGGCCCTGGTTGTGCCGTGATTGCTCAGTTCTTTGGCAGTGCCCCGCCCATGTGGCTGGAGAAGAAAGAGCTCTGCAACTTCTCTCAAGAATGGCTCCCTGTTTCTTTGCACGGGCCTCGCTGTCTATGGATGTTTCAGGAGACCCCACCGAAACACGGAAGGACTCTCAAATTATCCCAGCTTTCTCTGCACAGCGAGAGCTTTTAATATTTAGCATTGCTATCCTTTTCCTGTGTGTTTGTTAAAAAAATAGTTTTTATCTCTTTCACTTTCTTCCCAGGAAAGTTCTTTTTTCCAAAAACCTGGTGGGGGAGGGCTGGGTGTAACCTGCCTTCTATCAGAGGATATTTTCCTCCACATTTGTCCAAACCGGCACAGCCTGTCCTTTCCTGGGTCTCTGTTGCAGATGGAAGCTGCTGGTGCCATTGTCAGCTTGAAGCACTCTTTTGATGCAAGCAGATGTTGCCAGGTGTGTTCAGCAGCTGTTGCTCAATGCTTATGCCAAGCTATTGTGTTCCTCATGGAACCAAGGAGCCATTGTGACACTGCAGGGGCTGATGGCATCAAGGAGGCAATTGTGACAGTACAGAACCTCCTAGAAACAAGGCTCCATTGTGACACCGTGGGGAATCATGGAATCAAGGAGCCCATTGTGACACGGCTGCATGGAACCAATGGTCCATGGTTACACGGCGGATTCAAGAAGAGCACGGTGACACCACGCAACATCATGGAACCATAGGTCCATTGTGACACAGCGGGGCCTCATGGAAACAAGGGGACCATTGTGGCAAAGCAGGGCCTAATGGAAGCATGGAGAGCATTGTGACACTAAGGAAACTCCTGGAACCAAGATGACCACTGGCACATAATGGAACCTCATGGAAGCAAGCCTCCACAATGACTTTGGAGGGCCTCAGGGACCACAGGACCCATTGTGACACAGCAGGACCTGGTGGAACCAAGGAGCCTTTGTGATACTCCACATCCACATGGAAGCCAGGGTGCACTGAGACACAGCGGGGCCTTGTGGGAACCAAAGACACCTCTGCAAAAAGCAGGCTAGCTCATAGAAGCAAGGAGTCCATTGTTACAACGTAAAAGCTATGGAAGCAAGGGACCATTGTGACACTGCGGGGCCTCATGGAACCAATTGTCCTTGATGACAATGCGGATCAAAGGAGACCATGGTGACACTGCGGAACCTGATGGAACCAAGGAGCCATTGTGACACAGTGGGGCCTCATGGAATCAAGGAGACCATTGTGACCCAGGTGTTGCATGGGAAGGCAAGGAGCCATTGTGACACTTTGGGCTTCTTCCCTTGAGCTCTGCAGCTGGCTGTCCCAGCCCAGCGCACCATGTGCCACCTGCTCTCCTCAGGGCTCTGCCTGCACACAGCCCCAGGAGAAGTTTTCCTGTTTGGAAGGAAAGAATGGAAAAGCCGGAGCAGGTTTCCTAAACAACAAACCCCACTCAGGAGCCACATGCTCAGTACAGGCTGCCTGGAACGATGTCCCCTTTCTACAAGGGTCAGTGTGAGCAGGAATGATCTCTGGGAGCAGAATTCTCGGAGTCTTTCCACTGAATTCTCTGTCCCTGTGTCTTGGGGTGACTTTATCGTGTGTATCCCCTATTGCTGCTCTATGCCCAGAAGTGAACTTTGTGCGTTTCTGTGCCTTTCAACTGAGCCTGAGAGGGGGGAGAGGAAAAAAACCGGACAAACTTCTCAGAGCGTTTTTTCAAGGACACACATACACACTCCTCTGCATCCTGCTTGCAGCAAGAGCAGAGGAAGCAACTTTGTTTCTTTTTAGCCAGTTTTCAGCTCCTTTTCTCTGGGGGGAGATGGAGAGTTGAACTTTGTTTTCCTGGGACTTTGGGGGTTTTTTCCCCTTCTCTTCTTGACTCTTTCAACATCAGAGCACATTGGGAGAATTTTCTCCCGAGGTGGGGGCCCTGAATGTGGGCCCATGAGCCAGCTGCAAGGAGGAGGAGAGAGACTACACCTACGGAAGTGTTGGGGTTCCTCCCCCCTGCCATGAGGTCATGGGAGAGGGGACCCTGGGGTAGAGGCATGGCCTGGGCACGGGGTCTCCCTGCTCCCTGCTCACATGTGCCCTAATCCTGTTCAGCACTGCTTATTTTGTGTTGCCCTGTGCGAGGAGGGCCCTGGTTGTGCTGTGATTGCTCAGTTCTTTGGCAGTGCCCCGCCCATGTGGCTGGAGAAGAAAGAGCTCTGCAACTTCTCTCAAGAATGGCTCCCTGTTTCTTTGCACGGGCCTCGCTGTCTATGGATGTTTCAGGAGACCCCACCGAAACACGGAAGGACTCTCAAATTATCCCAGCTTTCTCTGCACAGCGAGAGCTTTTAATATTTAGCATTGCTATCCTTTTCCTGTGTGTTTGTTAAAAAAATAGTTTTTATCTCTTTCACTTTCTTCCCAGGAAAGTTCTTTTTTCCAAAAACCTGGTGGGGGAGGGCTGGGTGTAACCTGCCTTCTATCAGAGGATATTTTCCTCCACATTTGTCCAAACCGGCACAGCCTGTCCTTTCCTGGGTCTCTGTTGCAGATGGAAGCTGCTGGTGCCATTGTCAGCTTGAAGCACTCTTTTGATGCAAGCAGATGTTGCCAGGTGTGTTCAGCAGCTGTTGCTCAATGCTTATGCCAAGCTATTGTGTTCCTCATGGAACCAAGGAGCCATTGTGACACTGCAGGGGCTGATGGCATCAAGGAGGCAATTGTGACAGTACAGAACCTCCTAGAAACAAGGCTCCATTGTGACACCGTGGGGAATCATGGAATCAAGGAGCCCATTGTGACACGGCTGCATGGAACCAATGGTCCATGGTTACACTGCGGATTCAAGAAGAGCACGGTGACACCACGCAACATCACGGAACCATAGGTCCATTGTGACACAGCGGGGCCTCATGGAAACAAGGGGACCATTGTGGCAAAGCAGGGCCTAATGGAAGCATGGAGAGCATTGTGACACTAAGGAAACTCCTGGAACCAAGACGACCACTGGCACATAATGGAACCTCATGGAAGCAAGCCTCCACAATGACTTTGGAGGGCCTCAGGGACCACAGGACCCATTGTGACACAGCAGGACCTGGTGGAACCAAGGAGCCTTTGTGATACTCCAGATCCACATGGAAGCCAGGGTGCACTGAGACACAGCGGGGCCTTGTTGGAACCAAAGACACCTCTGCAAAAAGCAGGCTAGCTCATAGAAGCAAGGAGTCCATTGTTACAACGTAAAAGCTATGGAAGCAAGGGACCATTGTGACACTGCGGGGCCTCATGGAACCAATTGTCCATGATGACAGTGCGGATCAAAGGAGACCATGGTGACACTGCGGAACCTGATGGAACCAAGGAGCCATTGTGACACAGTGGGGCCTCATGGAATCAAGGAGACCATTGTGACCCAGGTGTTGCATGTGAAGGCAAGGAGCCATTGTGACACTTTGGGCTTCTTCCCTTGAGCTCTGCAGCTGGCTGTCCCAGCCCAGCGCACCATGTGCCACCTGCTCTCCTCAGGGCTCTGCCTGCACACAGCCCCAGGAGAAGTTTTCCTGTTTGGAAGGAAAGAATGGAAAAGCCGGAGCAGGTTTCCTAAACAACAAACCCCACTCAGGAGCCACATGCTCAGTACAGGCTGCCTGGAACGATGTCCCCTTTCTACAAGGGTCAGTGTGAGCAGGAATGAATGATCTCTGGGAGCAGAATTCTCGGAGTCTTTCCACTGAATTCTCTGTCCCTGTGTCTTGGGGTGACTTTATCGTGTGTATCCCCTATTGCTGCTCTATGCCCAGAAGTGAACTTTGTGCGTTTCTGTGCCTTTCAACTGAGCCTGAGAGGGGGGAGAGGAAAAAAACCGGACAAACTTCTCAGAGCGTTTTTTCAAGGACACACATACACACTCCTCTGCATCCTGCTTGCAGCAAGAGCAGAGGAAGCAACTTTGTTTCTTTTTAGCCAGTTTTCAGCTCCTTTTCTCTGGGGGGAGATGGAGAGTTGAACTTTGTTTTCCTGGGACTTTGGGGGTTTTTTCCCCTTCTCTTCTTGACTCTTTCAACATCAGAGCACATTGGGAGAATTTTCTCCCGAGGTGGGGGCCCTGAATGTGGGCCCATGAGCCAGCTGCAAGGAGGAGGAGAGAGACTACACCTACGGAAGTGTTGGGGTTCCTCCCCCCTGCCATGAGGTCATGGGAGAGGGGACCCTGGGGTAGAGGCATGGCCTGGGCACGGGGTCTCCCTGCTCCCTGCTCACATGTGCCCTAATCCTGTTCAGCACTGCTTATTTTGTGTTGCCCTGTGCGAGGAGGGCCCTGGTTGTGCTGTGATTGCTCAGTTCTTTGGCAGTGCCCCGCCCATGTGGCTGGAGAAGAAAGAGCTCTGCAACTTCTCTCAAGAATGGCTCCCTGTTTCTTTGCACGGGCCTCGCTGTCTATGGATGTTTCAGGAGACCCCACCGAAACACGGAAGGACTCTCAAATTATCCCAGCTTTCTCTGCACAGCGAGAGCTTTTAATATTTAGCATTGCTATCCTTTTCCTGTGTGTTTGTTAAAAAAATAGTTTTTATCTCTTTCACTTTCTTCCCAGGAAAGTTCTTTTTTCCAAAAACCTGGTGGGGGAGGGCTGGGTGTAACCTGCCTTCTATCAGAGGATATTTTCCTCCACATTTGTCCAAACCGGCACAGCCTGTCCTTTCCTGGGTCTCTGTTGCAGATGGAAGCTGCTGGTGCCATTGTCAGCTTGAAGCACTCTTTTGATGCAAGCAGATGTTGCCAGGTGTGTTCAGCAGCTGTTGCTCAATGCTTATGCCAAGCTATTGTGTTCCTCATGGAACCAAGGAGCCATTGTGACACTGCAGGGGCTGATGGCATCAAGGAGGCAATTGTGACAGTACAGAACCTCCTAGAAACAAGGCTCCATTGTGACACCGTGGGGAATCATGGAATCAAGGAGCCCATTGTGACACGGCTGCATGGAACCAATGGTCCATGGTTACACTGCGGATTCAAGAAGAGCACGGTGACACCACGCAACATCACGGAACCATAGGTCCATTGTGACACAGCGGGGCCTCATGGAAACAAGGGGACCATTGTGGCAAAGCAGGGCCTAATGGAAGCATGGAGAGCATTGTGACACTAAGGAAACTCCTGGAACCAAGACGACCACTGGCACATAATGGAACCTCATGGAAGCAAGCCTCCACAATGACTTTGGAGGGCCTCAGGGACCACAGGACCCATTGTGACACAGCAGGACCTGGTGGAACCAAGGAGCCTTTGTGATACTCCACATCCACATGGAAGCCAGGGTGCACTGAGACACAGCGGGGCCTTGTTGGAACCAAAGACACCTCTGCAAAAAGCAGGCTAGCTCATAGAAGCAAGGAGTCCATTGTTACAACGTAAAAGCTATGGAAGCAAGGGACCATTGTGACACTGCGGGGCCTCATGGAACCAATTGTCCATGATGACAGTGCGGATCAAAGGAGACCATGGTGACACTGCGGAACCTGATGGAACCAAGGAGCCATTGTGACACAGTGGGGCCTCATGGAATCAAGGAGACCATTGTGACCCAGGTGTTGCATGGGAAGGCAAGGAGCCATTGTGACACTTTGGGCTTCTTCCCTTGAGCTCTGCAGCTGGCTGTCCCAGCCCAGCGCACCATGTGCCACCTGCTCTCCTCAGGGCTCTGCCTGCACACAGCCCCAGGAGAAGTTTTCCTGTTTGGAAGGAAAGAATGGAAAAGCCTGAGCAGGTTTCCTAAACAACAAACCCCACTCAGGAGCCACATGCTCAGTACAGGCTGCCTGGAACGATGTCCCCTTTCTACAAGGGTCAGTGTGAGCAGGAATGAATGATCTCTGGGAGCAGAATTCTCGGAGTCTTTCCACTGAATTCTCTGTCCCTGTGTCTTGGGGTGACTTTATTGTGTGTATCCCCTATTGCTGCTCTATGCCCAGAAGTGAACTTTGTGCATTTCTGTGCCTTTCAACTGAGCCTGAGAGGGGGGAGAGGAAAAAAAAGCCAGACAAACTTCTCAGAGCGTTTGTTCAAGGACACACATACACACTCCTCTGCATCCTGCTTGCAGCAAGAGCAGAGGAAGCAACTTTGTTTCTTTTTAGCCAGTTTTCAGCTCCTTTTCTCTGGGGGGAGATGGAGAGTTGAACTTTGTTTTCCTGGGACTTTGGGGGTTTTTTCCCCTTCTCTTCTTGACTCTTTCAACATCAGAGCACATTGGGAGAATTTTCTCCCGAGGTGGGGGCCCTGAATGTGGGCCCATGAGCCAGCTGCAAGGAGGAGGAGAGAGACTACACCTACGGAAGTGTTGGGGTTCCTCCCCCCTGCCATGAGGTCATGGGAGAGGGGACCCTGGGGTAGAGGCATGGCCTGGGCACGGGGTCTCCCTGCTCCCTGCTCACATGTGCCCTAATCCTGTTCAGCACTGCTTATTTTGTGTTGCCCTGTGCGAGGAGGGCCCTGGTTGTGCCGTGATTGCTCAGTTCTTTGGCAGTGCCCCGCCCATGTGGCTGGAGAAGAAAGAGCTCTGCAACTTCTCTCAAGAATGGCTCCCTGTTTCTTTGCACGGGCCTCGCTGTCTATGGATGTTTCAGGAGACCCCACCGAAACACGGAAGGACTCTCAAATTATCCCAGCTTTCTCTGCACAGCGAGAGCTTTTAATATTTAGCATTGCTATCCTTTTCCTGTGTGTTTGTTAAAAAAATAGTTTTTATCTCTTTCACTTTCTTCCCAGGAAAGTTCTTTTTTCCAAAAACCTGGTGGGGGAGGGCTGGGTGTAACCTGCCTTCTATCAGAGGATATTTTCCTCCACATTTGTCCAAACCGGCACAGCCTGTCCTTTCCTGGGTCTCTGTTGCAGATGGAAGCTGCTGGTGCCATTGTCAGCTTGAAGCACTCTTTTGATGCAAGCAGATGTTGCCAGGTGTGTTCAGCAGCTGTTGCTCAATGCTTATGCCAAGCTATTGTGTTCCTCATGGAACCAAGGAGCCATTGTGACACTGCAGGGGCTGATGGCATCAAGGAGGCAATTGTGACAGTACAGAACCTCCTAGAAACAAGGCTCCATTGTGACACCGTGGGGAATCATGGAATCAAGGAGCCCATTGTGACACGGCTGCATGGAACCAATGGTCCATGGTTACACGGCGGATTCAAGAAGAGCACGGTGACACCACGCAACATCATGGAACCATAGGTCCATTGTGACACAGCGGGGCCTCATGGAAACAAGGGGACCATTGTGGCAAAGCAGGGCCTAATGGAAGCATGGAGAGCATTGTGACACTAAGGAAACTCCTGGAACCAAGATGACCACTGGCACATAATGGAACCTCATGGAAGCAAGCCTCCACAATGACTTTGGAGGGCCTCAGGGACCACAGGACCCATTGTGACACAGCAGGACCTGGTGGAACCAAGGAGCCTTTGTGATACTCCACATCCACATGGAAGCCAGGGTGCACTGAGACACAGCGGGGCCTTGTGGGAACCAAAGACACCTCTGCAAAAAGCAGGCTAGCTCATAGAAGCAAGGAGTCCATTGTTACAACGTAAAAGCTATGGAAGCAAGGGACCATTGTGACACTGCGGGGCCTCATGGAACCAATTGTCCTTGATGACAATGCGGATCAAAGGAGACCATGGTGACACTGCGGAACCTGATGGAACCAAGGAGCCATTGTGACACAGTGGGGCCTCATGGAATCAAGGAGACCATTGTGACCCAGGTGTTGCATGTGAAGGCAAGGAGCCATTGTGACACTTTGGGCTTCTTCCCTTGAGCTCTGCAGCTGGCTGTCCCAGCCCAGCGCACCATGTGCCACCTGCTCTCCTCAGGGCTCTGCCTGCACACAGCCCCAGGAGAAGTTTTCCTGTTTGGAAGGAAAGAATGGAAAAGCCGGAGCAGGTTTCCTAAACAACAAACCCCACTCAGGAGCCACATGCTCAGTACAGGCTGCCTGGAACGATGTCCCCTTTCTACAAGGGTCAGTGTGAGCAGGAATGATCTCTGGGAGCAGAATTCTCGGAGTCTTTCCACTGAATTCTCTGTCCCTGTGTCTTGGGGTGACTTTATCGTGTGTATCCCCTATTGCTGCTCTATGCCCAGAAGTGAACTTTGTGCGTTTCTGTGCCTTTCAACTGAGCCTGAGAGGGGGGAGAGGAAAAAAACCGGACAAACTTCTCAGAGCGTTTTTTCAAGGACACACATACACACTCCTCTGCATCCTGCTTGCAGCAAGAGCAGAGGAAGCAACTTTGTTTCTTTTTAGCCAGTTTTCAGCTCCTTTTCTCTGGGGGGAGATGGAGAGTTGAACTTTGTTTTCCTGGGACTTTGGGGGTTTTTTCCCCTTCTCTTCTTGACTCTTTCAACATCAGAGCACATTGGGAGAATTTTCTCCCGAGGTGGGGGCCCTGAATGTGGGCCCATGAGCCAGCTGCAAGGAGGAGGAGAGAGACTACACCTACGGAAGTGTTGGGGTTCCTCCCCCCTGCCATGAGGTCATGGGAGAGGGGACCCTGGGGTAGAGGCATGGCCTGGGCACGGGGTCTCCCTGCTCCCTGCTCACATGTGCCCTAATCCTGTTCAGCACTGCTTATTTTGTGTTGCCCTGTGCGAGGAGGGCCCTGGTTGTGCTGTGATTGCTCAGTTCTTTGGCAGTGCCCCGCCCATGTGGCTGGAGAAGAAAGAGCTCTGAAACTTCTCTCAAGAATCGCTCCCTGTTTCTTTGCACGGGCCTCGCTGTCTATGGATGTTTCAGGAGACCCCACCGAAACACGGAAGGACTCTCAAATTATCCCAGCTTTCTCTGCACAGCGAGAGCTTTTAATATTTAGCATTGCTATCCTTTTCCTGTGTGTTTGTTAAAAAAATAGTTTTTATCTCTTTCACTTTCTTCCCAGGAAAGTTCTTTTTTCCAAAAACCTGGTGGGGGAGGGCTGGGTGTAACCTGCCTTCTATCAGAGGATATTTTCCTCCACATTTGTCCAAACCGGCACAGCCTGTCCTTTCCTGGGTCTCTGTTGCAGATGGAAGCTGCTGGTGCCATTGTCAGCTTGAAGCACTCTTTTGATGCAAGCAGATGTTGCCAGGTGTGTTCAGCAGCTGTTGCTCAATGCTTATGCCAAGCTATTGTGTTCCTCATGGAACCAAGGAGCCATTGTGACACTGCAGGGGCTGATGGCATCAAGGAGGCAATTGTGACAGTACAGAACCTCCTAGAAACAAGGCTCCATTGTGACACCGTGGGGAATCATGGAATCAAGGAGCCCATTGTGACACGGCTGCATGGAACCAATGGTCCATGGTTACACTGCGGATTCAAGAAGAGCACGGTGACACCACGCAACATCACGGAACCATAGGTCCATTGTGACACAGCGGGGCCTCATGGAAACAAGGGGACCATTGTGGCAAAGCAGGGCCTAATGGAAGCATGGAGAGCATTGTGACACTAAGGAAACTCCTGGAACCAAGACGACCACTGGCACATAATGGAACCTCATGGAAGCAAGCCTCCACAATGACTTTGGAGGGCCTCAGGGACCACAGGACCCATTGTGACACAGCAGGACCTGGTGGAACCAAGGAGCCTTTGTGATACTCCAGATCCACATGGAAGCCAGGGTGCACTGAGACACAGCGGGGCCTTGTTGGAACCAAAGACACCTCTGCAAAAAGCAGGCTAGCTCATAGAAGCAAGGAGTCCATTGTTACAACGTAAAAGCTATGGAAGCAAGGGACCATTGTGACACTGCGGGGCCTCATGGAACCAATTGTCCATGATGACAGTGCGGATCAAAGGAGACCATGGTGACACTGCGGAACCTGATGGAACCAAGGAGCCATTGTGACACAGTGGGGCCTCATGGAATCAAGGAGACCATTGTGACCCAGGTGTTGCATGGGAAGGCAAGGAGCCATTGTGACACTTTGGGCTTCTTCCCTTGAGCTCTGCAGCTGGCTGTCCCAGCCCAGCGCACCATGTGCCACCTGCTCTCCTCAGGGCTCTGCCTGCACACAGCCCCAGGAGAAGTTTTCCTGTTTGGAAGGAAAGAATGGAAAAGCCTGAGCAGGTTTCCTAAACAACAAACCCCACTCAGGAGCCACATGCTCAGTACAGGCTGCCTGGAACGATGTCCCCTTTCTACAAGGGTCAGTGTGAGCAGGAATGAATGATCTCTGGGAGCAGAATTCTCGGAGTCTTTCCACTGAATTCTCTGTCCCTGTGTCTTGGGGTGACTTTATTGTGTGTATCCCCTATTGCTGCTCTATGCCCAGAAGTGAACTTTGTGCATTTCTGTGCCTTTCAACTGAGCCTGAGAGGGGGGAGAGGAAAAAAAAGCCAGACAAACTTCTCAGAGCGTTTGTTCAAGGACACACATACACACTCCTCTGCATCCTGCTTGCAGCAAGAGCAGAGGAAGCAACTTTGTTTCTTTTTAGCCAGTTTTCAGCTCCTTTTCTCTGGGGGGAGATGGAGAGTTGAACTTTGTTTTCCTGGGACTTTGGGGGTTTTTTCCCCTTCTCTTCTTGACTCTTTCAACATCAGAGCACATTGGGAGAATTTTCTCCCGAGGTGGGGGCCCTGAATGTGGGCCCATGAGCCAGCTGCAAGGAGGAGGAGAGAGACTACACCTACGGAAGTGTTGGGGTTCCTCCCCCCTGCCATGAGGTCATGGGAGAGGGGACCCTGGGGTAGAGGCATGGCCTGGGCACGGGGTCTCCCTGCTCCCTGCTCACATGTGCCCTAATCCTGTTCAGCACTGCTTATTTTGTGTTGCCCTGTGCCAGGAGGGCCCTGGTTGTGCCGTGATTGCTCAGTTCTTTGGCAGTGCCCCGCCCATGTGGCTGGAGAAGAAAGAGCTCTGCAACTTCTCTCAAGAATGGCTCCCTGTTTCTTTGCACGGGCCTCGCTGTCTATGGATGTTTCAGGAGACCCCACCGAAACACGGAAGGACTCTCAAATTATCCCAGCTTTCTCTGCACAGCGAGAGCTTTTAATATTTAGCATTGCTATCCTTTTCCTGTGTGTTTGTTAAAAAAATAGTTTTTATCTCTTTCACTTTCTTCCCAGGAAAGTTCTTTTTTCCAAAAACCTGGTGGGGGAGGGCTGGGTGTAACCTGCCTTCTATCAGAGGATATTTTCCTCCACATTTGTCCAAACCGGCACAGCCTGTCCTTTCCTGGGTCTCTGTTGCAGATGGAAGCTGCTGGTGCCATTGTCAGCTTGAAGCACTCTTTTGATGCAAGCAGATGTTGCCAGGTGTGTTCAGCAGCTGTTGCTCAATGCTTATGCCAAGCTATTGTGTTCCTCATGGAACCAAGGAGCCATTGTGACACTGCAGGGGCTGATGGCATCAAGGAGGCAATTGTGACAGTACAGAACCTCCTAGAAACAAGGCTCCATTGTGACACCGTGGGGAATCATGGAATCAAGGAGCCCATTGTGACACGGCTGCATGGAACCAATGGTCCATGGTTACACGGCGGATTCAAGAAGAGCACGGTGACACCACGCAACATCATGGAACCATAGGTCCATTGTGACACAGCGGGGCCTCATGGAAACAAGGGGACCATTGTGGCAAAGCAGGGCCTAATGGAAGCATGGAGAGCATTGTGACACTAAGGAAACTCCTGGAACCAAGATGACCACTGGCACATAATGGAACCTCATGGAAGCAAGCCTCCACAATGACTTTGGAGGGCCTCAGGGACCACAGGACCCATTGTGACACAGCAGGACCTGGTGGAACCAAGGAGCCTTTGTGATACTCCACATCCACATGGAAGCCAGGGTGCACTGAGACACAGCGGGGCCTTGTGGGAACCAAAGACACCTCTGCAAAAAGCAGGCTAGCTCATAGAAGCAAGGAGTCCATTGTTACAACGTAAAAGCTATGGAAGCAAGGGACCATTGTGACACTGCGGGGCCTCATGGAACCAATTGTCCATGATGACAATGCGGATCAAAGGAGACCATGGTGACACTGCGGAACCTGATGGAACCAAGGAGCCATTGTGACACAGTGGGGCCTCATGGAATCAAGGAGACCATTGTGACCCAGGTGTTGCATGTGAAGGCAAGGAGCCATTGTGACACTTTGGGCTTCTTCCCTTGAGCTCTGCAGCTGGCTGTCCCAGCCCAGCGCACCATGTGCCACCTGCTCTCCTCAGGGCTCTGCCTGCACACAGCCCCAGGAGAAGTTTTCCTGTTTGGAAGGAAAGAATGGAAAAGCCGGAGCAGGTTTCCTAAACAACAAACCCCACTCAGGAGCCACATGCTCAGTACAGGCTGCCTGGAACGATGTCCCCTTTCTACAAGGGTCAGTGTGAGCAGGAATGAATGATCTCTGGGAGCAGAATTCTCGGAGTCTTTCCACTGAATTCTCTGTCCCTGTGTCTTGGGGTGACTTTATCGTGTGTATCCCCTATTGCTGCTCTATGCCCAGAAGTGAACTTTGTGCGTTTCTGTGCCTTTCAACTGAGCCTGAGAGGGGGGAGAGGAAAAAAACCGGACAAACTTCTCAGAGCGTTTTTTCAAGGACACACATACACGCTCCTCTGCATCCTGCTTGCAGCAAGAGCAGAGGAAGCAACTTTGTTTCTTTTTAGCCAGTTTTCAGCTCCTTTTCTCTGGGGGGAGATGGAGAGTTGAACTTTGTTTTCCTGGGACTTTGGGGGTTTTTTCCCCTTCTCTTCTTGACTCTTTCAACATCAGAGCACATTGGGAGAATTTTCTCCCGAGGTGGGGGCCCTGAATGTGGGCCCATGAGCCAGCTGCAAGGAGGAGGAGAGAGACTACACCTACGGAAGTGTTGGGGTTCCTCCCCCCTGCCATGAGGTCATGGGAGAGGGGACCCTGGGGTAGAGGCATGGCCTGGGCACGGGGTCTCCCTGCTCCCTGCTCACATGTGCCCTAATCCTGTTCAGCACTGCTTATTTTGTGTTGCCCTGTGCGAGGAGGGCCCTGGTTGTGCTGTGATTGCTCAGTTCTTTGGCAGTGCCCCGCCCATGTGGCTGGAGAAGAAAGAGCTCTGAAACTTCTCTCAAGAATCGCTCCCTGTTTCTTTGCACGGGCCTCGCTGTCTATGGATGTTTCAGGAGACCCCACCGAAACACGGAAGGACTCTCAAATTATCCCAGCTTTCTCTGCACAGCGAGAGCTTTTAATATTTAGCATTGCTATCCTTTTCCTGTGTGTTTGTTAAAAAAATAGTTTTTATCTCTTTCACTTTCTTCCCAGGAAAGTTCTTTTTTCCAAAAACCTGGTGGGGGAGGGCTGGGTGTAACCTGCCTTCTATCAGAGGATATTTTCCTCCACATTTGTCCAAACCGGCACAGCCTGTCCTTTCCTGGGTCTCTGTTGCAGATGGAAGCTGCTGGTGCCATTGTCAGCTTGAAGCACTCTTTTGATGCAAGCAGATGTTGCCAGGTGTGTTCAGCAGCTGTTGCTCAATGCTTATGCCAAGCTATTGTGTTCCTCATGGAACCAAGGAGCCATTGTGACACTGCAGGGGCTGATGGCATCAAGGAGGCAATTGTGACAGTACAGAACCTCCTAGAAACAAGGCTCCATTGTGACACCGTGGGGAATCATGGAATCAAGGAGCCCATTGTGACACGGCTGCATGGAACCAATGGTCCATGGTTACACTGCGGATTCAAGAAGAGCACGGTGACACCACGCAACATCATGGAACCATAGGTCCATTGTGACACAGCGGGGCCTCATGGAAACAAGGGGACCATTGTGGGAAAGCAGGGCCTAATGGAAGCATGGAGAGCATTGTGACACTAAGGAAACTCCTGGAACCAAGACGACCACTGGCACATAATGGAACCTCATGGAAGCAAGCCTCCACAATGACTTTGGAGGGCCTCAGGGACCACAGGACCCATTGTGACACAGCAGGACCTGGTGGAACCAAGGAGCCTTTGTGATACTCCAGATCCACATGGAAGCCAGGGTGCACTGAGACACAGCGGGGCCTTGTTGGAACCAAAGACACCTCTGCAAAAAGCAGGCTAGCTCATAGAAGCAAGGAGTCCATTGTTACAACGTAAAAGCTATGGAAGCAAGGGACCATTGTGACACTGCGGGGCCTCATGGAACCAATTGTCCATGATGACAGTGCGGATCAAAGGAGACCATGGTGACACTGCGGAACCTGATGGAACCAAGGAGCCATTGTGACACAGTGGGGCCTCATGGAATCAAGGAGACCATTGTGACCCAGGTGTTGCATGGGAAGGCAAGGAGCCATTGTGACACTTTGGGCTTCTTCCCTTGAGCTCTGCAGCTGGCTGTCCCAGCCCAGCGCACCATGTGCCACCTGCTCTCCTCAGGGCTCTGCCTGCACACAGCCCCAGGAGAAGTTTTCCTGTTTGGAAGGAAAGAATGGAAAAGCCTGAGCAGGTTTCCTAAACAACAAACCCCACTCAGGAGCCACATGCTCAGTACAGGCTGCCTGGAACGATGTCCCCTTTCTACAAGGGTCAGTGTGAGCAGGAATGAATGATCTCTGGGAGCAGAATTCTCGGAGTCTTTCCACTGAATTCTCTGTCCCTGTGTCTTGGGGTGACTTTATTGTGTGTATCCCCTATTGCTGCTCTATGCCCAGAAGTGAACTTTGTGCATTTCTGTGCCTTTCAACTGAGCCTGAGAGGGGGGAGAGGAAAAAAAAGCCAGACAAACTTCTCAGAGCGTTTGTTCAAGGACACACATACACACTCCTCTGCATCCTGCTTGCAGCAAGAGCAGAGGAAGCAACTTTGTTTCTTTTTAGCCAGTTTTCAGCTCCTTTTCTCTGGGGGGAGATGGAGAGTTGAACTTTGTTTTCCTGGGACTTTGGGGGTTTTTTCCCCTTCTCTTCTTGACTCTTTCAACATCAGAGCACATTGGGAGAATTTTCTCCCGAGGTGGGGGCCCTGAATGTGGGCCCATGAGCCAGCTGCAAGGAGGAGGAGAGAGACTGCACCTACGGAAGTGTTGGGGTTCCTCCCCCCTGCCATGAGGTCATGGGAGAGGGGACCCTGGGGTAGAGGCATGGCCTGGGCACGGGGTCTCCCTGCTCCCTGCTCACATGTGCCCTAATCCTGTTCAGCACTGCTTATTTTGTGTTGCCCTGTGCGAGGAGGGCCCTGGTTGTGCCGTGATTGCTCAGTTCTTTGGCAGTGCCCCGCCCATGTGGCTGGAGAAGAAAGAGCTCTGCAACTTCTCTCAAGAATGGCTCCCTGTTTCTTTGCACGGGCCTCGCTGTCTATGGATGTTTCAGGAGACCCCACCGAAACACGGAAGGACTCTCAAATTATCCCAGCTTTCTCTGCACAGCGAGAGCTTTTAATATTTAGCATTGCTATCCTTTTCCTGTGTGTTTGTTAAAAAAATAGTTTTTATCTCTTTCACTTTCTTCCCAGGAAAGTTCTTTTTTCCAAAAACCTGGTGGGGGAGGGCTGGGTGTAACCTGCCTTCTATCAGAGGATATTTTCCTCCACATTTGTCCAAACCGGCACAGCCTGTCCTTTCCTGGGTCTCTGTTGCAGATGGAAGCTGCTGGTGCCATTGTCAGCTTGAAGCACTCTTTTGATGCAAGCAGATGTTGCCAGGTGTGTTCAGCAGCTGTTGCTCAATGCTTATGCCAAGCTATTGTGTTCCTCATGGAACCAAGGAGCCATTGTGACACTGCAGGGGCTGATGGCATCAAGGAGGCAATTGTGACAGTACAGAACCTCCTAGAAACAAGGCTCCATTGTGACACCGTGGGGAATCATGGAATCAAGGAGCCCATTGTGACACGGCTGCATGGAACCAATGGTCCATGGTTACACGGCGGATTCAAGAAGAGCACGGTGACACCACGCAACATCATGGAACCATAGGTCCATTGTGACACAGCGGGGCCTCATGGAAACAAGGGGACCATTGTGGCAAAGCAGGGCCTAATGGAAGCATGGAGAGCATTGTGACACTAAGGAAACTCCTGGAACCAAGATGACCACTGGCACATAATGGAACCTCATGGAAGCAAGCCTCCACAATGACTTTGGAGGGCCTCAGGGACCACAGGACCCATTGTGACACAGCAGGACCTGGTGGAACCAAGGAGCCTTTGTGATACTCCACATCCACATGGAAGCCAGGGTGCACTGAGACACAGCGGGGCCTTGTGGGAACCAAAGACACCTCTGCAAAAAGCAGGCTAGCTCATAGAAGCAAGGAGTCCATTGTTACAACGTAAAAGCTATGGAAGCAAGGGACCATTGTGACACTGCGGGGCCTCATGGAACCAATTGTCCATGATGACAATGCGGATCAAAGGAGACCATGGTGACACTGCGGAACCTGATGGAACCAAGGAGCCATTGTGACACAGTGGGGCCTCATGGAATCAAGGAGACCATTGTGACCCAGGTGTTGCATGTGAAGGCAAGGAGCCATTGTGACACTTTGGGCTTCTTCCCTTGAGCTCTGCAGCTGGCTGTCCCAGCCCAGCGCACCATGTGCCACCTGCTCTCCTCAGGGCTCTGCCTGCACACAGCCCCAGGAGAAGTTTTCCTGTTTGGAAGGAAAGAATGGAAAAGCCGGAGCAGGTTTCCTAAACAACAAACCCCACTCAGGAGCCACATGCTCAGTACAGGCTGCCTGGAACGATGTCCCCTTTCTACAAGGGTCAGTGTGAGCAGGAATGAATGATCTCTGGGAGCAGAATTCTCGGAGTCTTTCCACTGAATTCTCTGTCCCTGTGTCTTGGGGTGACTTTATCGTGTGTATCCCCTATTGCTGCTCTATGCCCAGAAGTGAACTTTGTGCGTTTCTGTGCCTTTCAACTGAGCCTGAGAGGGGGGAGAGGAAAAAAACCGGACAAACTTCTCAGAGCGTTTTTTCAAGGACACACATACACGCTCCTCTGCATCCTGCTTGCAGCAAGAGCAGAGGAAGCAACTTTGTTTCTTTTTAGCCAGTTTTCAGCTCCTTTTCTCTGGGGGGAGATGGAGAGTTGAACTTTGTTTTCCTGGGACTTCGGGGGTTTTTTCCCCTTCTCTTCTTGACTCTTTCAACATCAGAGCACATTGGGAGAATTTTCTCCCGAGGTGGGGGCCCTGAATGTGGGCCCATGAGCCAGCTGCAAGGAGGAGGAGAGAGACTACACCTACGGAAGTGTTGGGGTTCCTCCCCCCTGCCATGAGGTCATGGGAGAGGGGACCCTGGGGTAGAGGCATGGCCTGGGCACGGGGTCTCCCTGCTCCCTGCTCACATGTGCCCTAATCCTGTTCAGCACTGCTTATTTTGTGTTGCCCTGTGCGAGGAGGGCCCTGGTTGTGCTGTGATTGCTCAGTTCTTTGGCAGTGCCCCGCCCATGTGGCTGGAGAAGAAAGAGCTCTGAAACTTCTCTCAAGAATCGCTCCCTGTTTCTTTGCACGGGCCTCGCTGTCTATGGATGTTTCAGGAGACCCCACCGAAACACGGAAGGACTCTCAAATTATCCCAGCTTTCTCTGCACAGCGAGAGCTTTTAATATTTAGCATTGCTATCCTTTTCCTGTGTGTTTGTTAAAAAAATAGTTTTTATCTCTTTCACTTTCTTCCCAGGAAAGTTCTTTTTTCCAAAAACCTGGTGGGGGAGGGCTGGGTGTAACCTGCCTTCTATCAGAGGATATTTTCCTCCACATTTGTCCAAACCGGCACAGCCTGTCCTTTCCTGGGTCTCTGTTGCAGATGGAAGCTGCTGGTGCCATTGTCAGCTTGAAGCACTCTTTTGATGCAAGCAGATGTTGCCAGGTGTGTTCAGCAGCTGTTGCTCAATGCTTATGCCAAGCTATTGTGTTCCTCATGGAACCAAGGAGCCATTGTGACACTGCAGGGGCTGATGGCATCAAGGAGGCAATTGTGACAGTACAGAACCTCCTAGAAACAAGGCTCCATTGTGACACCGTGGGGAATCATGGAATCAAGGAGCCCATTGTGACACGGCTGCATGGAACCAATGGTCCATGGTTACACTGCGGATTCAAGAAGAGCACGGTGACACCACGCAACATCACGGAACCATAGGTCCATTGTGACACAGCGGGGCCTCATGGAAACAAGGGGACCATTGTGGCAAAGCAGGGCCTAATGGAAGCATGGAGAGCATTGTGACACTAAGGAAACTCCTGGAACCAAGACGACCACTGGCACATAATGGAACCTCATGGAAGCAAGCCTCCACAATGACTTTGGAGGGCCTCAGGGACCACAGGACCCATTGTGACACAGCAGGACCTGGTGGAACCAAGGAGCCTTTGTGATACTCCACATCCACATGGAAGCCAGGGTGCACTGAGACACAGCGGGGCCTTGTTGGAACCAAAGACACCTCTGCAAAAAGCAGGCTAGCTCATAGAAGCAAGGAGTCCATTGTTACAACGTAAAAGCTATGGAAGCAAGGGACCATTGTGACACTGCGGGGCCTCATGGAACCAATTGTCCATGATGACAGTGCGGATCAAAGGAGACCATGGTGACACTGCGGAACCTGATGGAACCAAGGAGCCATTGTGACACAGTGGGGCCTCATGGAATCAAGGAGACCATTGTGACCCAGGTGTTGCATGGGAAGGCAAGGAGCCATTGTGACACTTTGGGCTTCTTCCCTTGAGCTCTGCAGCTGGCTGTCCCAGCCCAGCGCACCATGTGCCACCTGCTCTCCTCAGGGCTCTGCCTGCACACAGCCCCAGGAGAAGTTTTCCTGTTTGGAAGGAAAGAATGGAAAAGCCTGAGCAGGTTTCCTAAACAACAAACCCCACTCAGGAGCCACATGCTCAGTACAGGCTGCCTGGAACGATGTCCCCTTTCTACAAGGGTCAGTGTGAGCAGGAATGAATGATCTCTGGGAGCAGAATTCTCGGAGTCTTTCCACTGAATTCTCTGTCCCTGTGTCTTGGGGTGACTTTATTGTGTGTATCCCCTATTGCTGCTCTATGCCCAGAAGTGAACTTTGTGCATTTCTGTGCCTTTCAACTGAGCCTGAGAGGGGGGAGAGGAAAAAAAAGCCAGACAAACTTCTCAGAGCGTTTGTTCAAGGACACACATACACACTCCTCTGCATCCTGCTTGCAGCAAGAGCAGAGGAAGCAACTTTGTTTCTTTTTAGCCAGTTTTCAGCTCCTTTTCTCTGGGGGGAGATGGAGAGTTGAACTTTGTTTTCCTGGGACTTTGGGGGTTTTTTCCCCTTCTCTTCTTGACTCTTTCAACATCAGAGCACATTGGGAGAATTTTCTCCCGAGGTGGGGGCCCTGAATGTGGGCCCATGAGCCAGCTGCAAGGAGGAGGAGAGAGACTACACCTACGGAAGTGTTGGGGTTCCTCCCCCCTGCCATGAGGTCATGGGAGAGGGGACCCTGGGGTAGAGGCATGGCCTGGGCACGGGGTCTCCCTGCTCCCTGCTCACATGTGCCCTAATCCTGTTCAGCACTGCTTATTTTGTGTTGCCCTGTGCCAGGAGGGCCCTGGTTGTGCCGTGATTGCTCAGTTCTTTGGCAGTGCCCCGCCCATGTGGCTGGAGAAGAAAGAGCTCTGCAACTTCTCTCAAGAATGGCTCCCTGTTTCTTTGCACGGGCCTCGCTGTCTATGGATGTTTCAGGAGACCCCACCGAAACACGGAAGGACTCTCAAATTATCCCAGCTTTCTCTGCACAGCGAGAGCTTTTAATATTTAGCATTGCTATCCTTTTCCTGTGTGTTTGTTAAAAAAATAGTTTTTATCTCTTTCACTTTCTTCCCAGGAAAGTTCTTTTTTCCAAAAACCTGGTGGGGGAGGGCTGGGTGTAACCTGCCTTCTATCAGAGGATATTTTCCTCCACATTTGTCCAAACCGGCACAGCCTGTCCTTTCCTGGGTCTCTGTTGCAGATGGAAGCTGCTGGTGCCATTGTCAGCTTGAAGCACTCTTTTGATGCAAGCAGATGTTGCCAGGTGTGTTCAGCAGCTGTTGCTCAATGCTTATGCCAAGCTATTGTGTTCCTCATGGAACCAAGGAGCCATTGTGACACTGCAGGGGCTGATGGCATCAAGGAGGCAATTGTGACAGTACAGAACCTCCTAGAAACAAGGCTCCATTGTGACACCGTGGGGAATCATGGAATCAAGGAGCCCATTGTGACACGGCTGCATGGAACCAATGGTCCATGGTTACACGGCGGATTCAAGAAGAGCACGGTGACACCACGCAACATCATGGAACCATAGGTCCATTGTGACACAGCGGGGCCTCATGGAAACAAGGGGACCATTGTGGCAAAGCAGGGCCTAATGGAAGCATGGAGAGCATTGTGACACTAAGGAAACTCCTGGAACCAAGATGACCACTGGCACATAATGGAACCTCATGGAAGCAAGCCTCCACAATGACTTTGGAGGGCCTCAGGGACCACAGGACCCATTGTGACACAGCAGGACCTGGTGGAACCAAGGAGCCTTTGTGATACTCCACATCCACATGGAAGCCAGGGTGCACTGAGACACAGCGGGGCCTTGTGGGAACCAAAGACACCTCTGCAAAAAGCAGGCTAGCTCATAGAAGCAAGGAGTCCATTGTTACAACGTAAAAGCTATGGAAGCAAGGGACCATTGTGACACTGCGGGGCCTCATGGAACCAATTGTCCATGATGACAATGCGGATCAAAGGAGACCATGGTGACACTGCGGAACCTGATGGAACCAAGGAGCCATTGTGACACAGTGGGGCCTCATGGAATCAAGGAGACCATTGTGACCCAGGTGTTGCATGTGAAGGCAAGGAGCCATTGTGACACTTTGGGCTTCTTCCCTTGAGCTCTGCAGCTGGCTGTCCCAGCCCAGCGCACCATGTGCCACCTGCTCTCCTCAGGGCTCTGCCTGCACACAGCCCCAGGAGAAGTTTTCCTGTTTGGAAGGAAAGAATGGAAAAGCCGGAGCAGGTTTCCTAAACAACAAACCCCACTCAGGAGCCACATGCTCAGTACAGGCTGCCTGGAACGATGTCCCCTTTCTACAAGGGTCAGTGTGAGCAGGAATGAATGATCTCTGGGAGCAGAATTCTCGGAGTCTTTCCACTGAATTCTCTGTCCCTGTGTCTTGGGGTGACTTTATCGTGTGTATCCCCTATTGCTGCTCTATGCCCAGAAGTGAACTTTGTGCGTTTCTGTGCCTTTCAACTGAGCCTGAGAGGGGGGAGAGGAAAAAAACCGGACAAACTTCTCAGAGCGTTTTTTCAAGGACACACATACACGCTCCTCTGCATCCTGCTTGCAGCAAGAGCAGAGGAAGCAACTTTGTTTCTTTTTAGCCAGTTTTCAGCTCCTTTTCTCTGGGGGGAGATGGAGAGTTGAACTTTGTTTTCCTGGGACTTTGGGGGTTTTTTCCCCTTCTCTTCTTGACTCTTTCAACATCAGAGCACATTGGGAGAATTTTCTCCCGAGGTGGGGGCCCTGAATGTGGGCCCATGAGCCAGCTGCAAGGAGGAGGAGAGAGACTACACCTACGGAAGTGTTGGGGTTCCTCCCCCCTGCCATGAGGTCATGGGAGAGGGGACCCTGGGGTAGAGGCATGGCCTGGGCACGGGGTCTCCCTGCTCCCTGCTCACATGTGCCCTAATCCTGTTCAGCACTGCTTATTTTGTGTTGCCCTGTGCGAGGAGGGCCCTGGTTGTGCTGTGATTGCTCAGTTCTTTGGCAGTGCCCCGCCCATGTGGCTGGAGAAGAAAGAGCTCTGAAACTTCTCTCAAGAATCGCTCCCTGTTTCTTTGCACGGGCCTCGCTGTCTATGGATGTTTCAGGAGACCCCACCGAAACACGGAAGGACTCTCAAATTATCCCAGCTTTCTCTGCACAGCGAGAGCTTTTAATATTTAGCATTGCTATCCTTTTCCTGTGTGTTTGTTAAAAAAATAGTTTTTATCTCTTTCACTTTCTTCCCAGGAAAGTTCTTTTTTCCAAAAACCTGGTGGGGGAGGGCTGGGTGTAACCTGCCTTCTATCAGAGGATATTTTCCTCCACATTTGTCCAAACCGGCACAGCCTGTCCTTTCCTGGGTCTCTGTTGCAGATGGAAGCTGCTGGTGCCATTGTCAGCTTGAAGCACTCTTTTGATGCAAGCAGATGTTGCCAGGTGTGTTCAGCAGCTGTTGCTCAATGCTTATGCCAAGCTATTGTGTTCCTCATGGAACCAAGGAGCCATTGTGACACTGCAGGGGCTGATGGCATCAAGGAGGCAATTGTGACAGTACAGAACCTCCTAGAAACAAGGCTCCATTGTGACACCGTGGGGAATCATGGAATCAAGGAGCCCATTGTGACACGGCTGCATGGAACCAATGGTCCATGGTTACACTGCGGATTCAAGAAGAGCACGGTGACACCACGCAACATCATGGAACCATAGGTCCATTGTGACACAGCGGGGCCTCATGGAAACAAGGGGACCATTGTGGGAAAGCAGGGCCTAATGGAAGCATGGAGAGCATTGTGACACTAAGGAAACTCCTGGAACCAAGACGACCACTGGCACATAATGGAACCTCATGGAAGCAAGCCTCCACAATGACTTTGGAGGGCCTCAGGGACCACAGGACCCATTGTGACACAGCAGGACCTGGTGGAACCAAGGAGCCTTTGTGATACTCCAGATCCACATGGAAGCCAGGGTGCACTGAGACACAGCGGGGCCTTGTTGGAACCAAAGACACCTCTGCAAAAAGCAGGCTAGCTCATAGAAGCAAGGAGTCCATTGTTACAACGTAAAAGCTATGGAAGCAAGGGACCATTGTGACACTGCGGGGCCTCATGGAACCAATTGTCCATGATGACAGTGCGGATCAAAGGAGACCATGGTGACACTGCGGAACCTGATGGAACCAAGGAGCCATTGTGACACAGTGGGGCCTCATGGAATCAAGGAGACCATTGTGACCCAGGTGTTGCATGGGAAGGCAAGGAGCCATTGTGACACTTTGGGCTTCTTCCCTTGAGCTCTGCAGCTGGCTGTCCCAGCCCAGCGCACCATGTGCCACCTGCTCTCCTCAGGGCTCTGCCTGCACACAGCCCCAGGAGAAGTTTTCCTGTTTGGAAGGAAAGAATGGAAAAGCCTGAGCAGGTTTCCTAAACAACAAACCCCACTCAGGAGCCACATGCTCAGTACAGGCTGCCTGGAACGATGTCCCCTTTCTACAAGGGTCAGTGTGAGCAGGAATGAATGATCTCTGGGAGCAGAATTCTCGGAGTCTTTCCACTGAATTCTCTGTCCCTGTGTCTTGGGGTGACTTTATTGTGTGTATCCCCTATTGCTGCTCTATGCCCAGAAGTGAACTTTGTGCATTTCTGTGCCTTTCAACTGAGCCTGAGAGGGGGGAGAGGAAAAAAAAGCCAGACAAACTTCTCAGAGCGTTTGTTCAAGGACACACATACACACTCCTCTGCATCCTGCTTGCAGCAAGAGCAGAGGAAGCAACTTTGTTTCTTTTTAGCCAGTTTTCAGCTCCTTTTCTCTGGGGGGAGATGGAGAGTTGAACTTTGTTTTCCTGGGACTTTGGGGGTTTTTTCCCCTTCTCTTCTTGACTCTTTCAACATCAGAGCACATTGGGAGAATTTTCTCCCGAGGTGGGGGCCCTGAATGTGGGCCCATGAGCCAGCTGCAAGGAGGAGGAGAGAGACTACACCTACGGAAGTGTTGGGGTTCCTCCCCCCTGCCATGAGGTCATGGGAGAGGGGACCCTGGGGTAGAGGCATGGCCTGGGCACGGGGTCTCCCTGCTCCCTGCTCACATGTGCCCTAATCCTGTTCAGCACTGCTTATTTTGTGTTGCCCTGTGCGAGGAGGGCCCTGGTTGTGCCGTGATTGCTCAGTTCTTTGGCAGTGCCCCGCCCATGTGGCTGGAGAAGAAAGAGCTCTGCAACTTCTCTCAAGAATCGCTCCCTGTTTCTTTGCACGGGCCTCGCTGTCTATGGATGTTTCAGGAGACCCCACCGAAACACGGAAGGACTCTCAAATTATCCCAGCTTTCTCTGCACAGCGAGAGCTTTTAATATTTAGCATTGCTATCCTTTTCCTGTGTGTTTGTTAAAAAAATAGTTTTTATCTCTTTCACTTTCTTCCCAGGAAAGTTCTTTTTTCCAAAAACCTGGTGGGGGAGGGCTGGGTGTAACCTGCCTTCTATCAGAGGATATTTTCCTCCACATTTGTCCAAACCGGCACAGCCTGTCCTTTCCTGGGTCTCTGTTGCAGATGGAAGCTGCTGGTGCCATTGTCAGCTTGAAGCACTCTTTTGATGCAAGCAGATGTTGCCAGGTGTGTTCAGCAGCTGTTGCTCAATGCTTATGCCAAGCTATTGTGTTCCTCATGGAACCAAGGAGCCATTGTGACACTGCAGGGGCTGATGGCATCAAGGAGGCAATTGTGACAGTACAGAACCTCCTAGAAACAAGGCTCCATTGTGACACCGTGGGGAATCATGGAATCAAGGAGCCCATTGTGACACGGCTGCATGGAACCAATGGTCCATGGTTACACGGCGGATTCAAGAAGAGCACGGTGACACCACGCAACATCATGGAACCATAGGTCCATTGTGACACAGCGGGGCCTCATGGAAACAAGGGGACCATTGTGGCAAAGCAGGGCCTAATGGAAGCATGGAGAGCATTGTGACACTAAGGAAACTCCTGGAACCAAGATGACCACTGGCACATAATGGAACCTCATGGAAGCAAGCCTCCACAATGACTTTGGAGGGCCTCAGGGACCACAGGACCCATTGTGACACAGCAGGACCTGGTGGAACCAAGGAGCCTTTGTGATACTCCACATCCACATGGAAGCCAGGGTGCACTGAGACACAGCGGGGCCTTGTGGGAACCAAAGACACCTCTGCAAAAAGCAGGCTAGCTCATAGAAGCAAGGAGTCCATTGTTACAACGTAAAAGCTATGGAAGCAAGGGACCATTGTGACACTGCGGGGCCTCATGGAACCAATTGTCCATGATGACAATGCGGATCAAAGGAGACCATGGTGACACTGCGGAACCTGATGGAACCAAGGAGCCATTGTGACACAGTGGGGCCTCATGGAATCAAGGAGACCATTGTGACCCAGGTGTTGCATGTGAAGGCAAGGAGCCATTGTGACACTTTGGGCTTCTTCCCTTGAGCTCTGCAGCTGGCTGTCCCAGCCCAGCGCACCATGTGCCACCTGCTCTCCTCAGGGCTCTGCCTGCACACAGCCCCAGGAGAAGTTTTCCTGTTTGGAAGGAAAGAATGGAAAAGCCGGAGCAGGTTTCCTAAACAACAAACCCCACTCAGGAGCCACATGCTCAGTACAGGCTGCCTGGAATGATGTCCCCTTTCTACAAGGGTCAGTGTGAGCAGGAATGAATGATCTCTGGGAGCAGAATTCTCGGAGTCTTTCCACTGAATTCTCTGTCCCTGTGTCTTGGGGTGACTTTATCGTGTGTATCCCCTATTGCTGCTCTATGCCCAGAAGTGAACTTTGTGCGTTTCTGTGCCTTTCAACTGAGCCTGAGAGGGGGGAGAGGAAAAAAACCGGACAAACTTCTCAGAGCGTTTTTTCAAGGACACACATACACGCTCCTCTGCATCCTGCTTGCAGCAAGAGCAGAGGAAGCAACTTTGTTTCTTTTTAGCCAGTTTTCAGCTCCTTTTCTCTGGGGGGAGATGGAGAGTTGAACTTTGTTTTCCTGGGACTTCGGGGGTTTTTTCCCCTTCTCTTCTTGACTCTTTCAACATCAGAGCACATTGGGAGAATTTTCTCCCGAGGTGGGGGCCCTGAATGTGGGCCCATGAGCCAGCTGCAAGGAGGAGGAGAGAGACTACACCTACGGAAGTGTTGGGGTTCCTCCCCCCTGCCATGAGGTCATGGGAGAGGGGACCCTGGGGTAGAGGCATGGCCTGGGCACGGGGTCTCCCTGCTCCCTGCTCACATGTGCCCTAATCCTGTTCAGCACTGCTTATTTTGTGTTGCCCTGTGCGAGGAGGGCCCTGGTTGTGCTGTGATTGCTCAGTTCTTTGGCAGTGCCCCGCCCATGTGGCTGGAGAAGAAAGAGCTCTGAAACTTCTCTCAAGAATCGCTCCCTGTTTCTTTGCACGGGCCTCGCTGTCTATGGATGTTTCAGGAGACCCCACCGAAACACGGAAGGACTCTCAAATTATCCCAGCTTTCTCTGCACAGCGAGAGCTTTTAATATTTAGCATTGCTATCCTTTTCCTGTGTGTTTGTTAAAAAAATAGTTTTTATCTCTTTCACTTTCTTCCCAGGAAAGTTCTTTTTTCCAAAAACCTGGTGGGGGAGGGCTGGGTGTAACCTGCCTTCTATCAGAGGATATTTTCCTCCACATTTGTCCAAACCGGCACAGCCTGTCCTTTCCTGGGTCTCTGTTGCAGATGGAAGCTGCTGGTGCCATTGTCAGCTTGAAGCACTCTTTTGATGCAAGCAGATGTTGCCAGGTGTGTTCAGCAGCTGTTGCTCAATGCTTATGCCAAGCTATTGTGTTCCTCATGGAACCAAGGAGCCATTGTGACACTGCAGGGGCTGATGGCATCAAGGAGGCAATTGTGACAGTACAGAACCTCCTAGAAACAAGGCTCCATTGTGACACCGTGGGGAATCATGGAATCAAGGAGCCCATTGTGACACGGCTGCATGGAACCAATGGTCCATGGTTACACTGCGGATTCAAGAAGAGCACGGTGACACCACGCAACATCACGGAACCATAGGTCCATTGTGACACAGCGGGGCCTCATGGAAACAAGGGGACCATTGTGGCAAAGCAGGGCCTAATGGAAGCATGGAGAGCATTGTGACACTAAGGAAACTCCTGGAACCAAGACGACCACTGGCACATAATGGAACCTCATGGAAGCAAGCCTCCACAATGACTTTGGAGGGCCTCAGGGACCACAGGACCCATTGTGACACAGCAGGACCTGGTGGAACCAAGGAGCCTTTGTGATACTCCAGATCCACATGGAAGCCAGGGTGCACTGAGACACAGCGGGGCCTTGTTGGAACCAAAGACACCTCTGCAAAAAGCAGGCTAGCTCATAGAAGCAAGGAGTCCATTGTTACAACGTAAAAGCTATGGAAGCAAGGGACCATTGTGACACTGCGGGGCCTCATGGAACCAATTGTCCATGATGACAGTGCGGATCAAAGGAGACCATGGTGACACTGCGGAACCTGATGGAACCAAGGAGCCATTGTGACACAGTGGGGCCTCATGGAATCAAGGAGACCATTGTGACCCAGGTGTTGCATGGGAAGGCAAGGAGCCATTGTGACACTTTGGGCTTCTTCCCTTGAGCTCTGCAGCTGGCTGTCCCAGCCCAGCGCACCATGTGCCACCTGCTCTCCTCAGGGCTCTGCCTGCACACAGCCCCAGGAGAAGTTTTCCTGTTTGGAAGGAAAGAATGGAAAAGCCTGAGCAGGTTTCCTAAACAACAAACCCCACTCAGGAGCCACATGCTCAGTACAGGCTGCCTGGAACGATGTCCCCTTTCTACAAGGGTCAGTGTGAGCAGGAATGAATGATCTCTGGGAGCAGAATTCTCGGAGTCTTTCCACTGAATTCTCTGTCCCTGTGTCTTGGGGTGACTTTATTGTGTGTATCCCCTATTGCTGCTCTATGCCCAGAAGTGAACTTTGTGCATTTCTGTGCCTTTCAACTGAGCCTGAGAGGGGGGAGAGGAAAAAAAAGCCAGACAAACTTCTCAGAGCGTTTGTTCAAGGACACACATACACACTCCTCTGCATCCTGCTTGCAGCAAGAGCAGAGGAAGCAACTTTGTTTCTTTTTAGCCAGTTTTCAGCTCCTTTTCTCTGGGGGGAGATGGAGAGTTGAACTTTGTTTTCCTGGGACTTTGGGGGTTTTTTCCCCTTCTCTTCTTGACTCTTTCAACATCAGAGCACATTGGGAGAATTTTCTCCCGAGGTGGGGGCCCTGAATGTGGGCCCATGAGCCAGCTGCAAGGAGGAGGAGAGAGACTACACCTACGGAAGTGTTGGGGTTCCTCCCCCCTGCCATGAGGTCATGGGAGAGGGGACCCTGGGGTAGAGGCATGGCCTGGGCACGGGGTCTCCCTGCTCCCTGCTCACATGTGCCCTAATCCTGTTCAGCACTGCTTATTTTGTGTTGCCCTGTGCGAGGAGGGCCCTGGTTGTGCCGTGATTGCTCAGTTCTTTGGCAGTGCCCCGCCCATGTGGCTGGAGAAGAAAGAGCTCTGCAACTTCTCTCAAGAATCGCTCCCTGTTTCTTTGCACGGGCCTCGCTGTCTATGGATGTTTCAGGAGACCCCACCGAAACACGGAAGGACTCTCAAATTATCCCAGCTTTCTCTGCACAGCGAGAGCTTTTAATATTTAGCATTGCTATCCTTTTCCTGTGTGTTTGTTAAAAAAATAGTTTTTATCTCTTTCACTTTCTTCCCAGGAAAGTTCTTTTTTCCAAAAACCTGGTGGGGGAGGGCTGGGTGTAACCTGCCTTCTATCAGAGGATATTTTCCTCCACATTTGTCCAAACCGGCACAGCCTGTCCTTTCCTGGGTCTCTGTTGCAGATGGAAGCTGCTGGTGCCATTGTCAGCTTGAAGCACTCTTTTGATGCAAGCAGATGTTGCCAGGTGTGTTCAGCAGCTGTTGCTCAATGCTTATGCCAAGCTATTGTGTTCCTCATGGAACCAAGGAGCCATTGTGACACTGCAGGGGCTGATGGCATCAAGGAGGCAATTGTGACAGTACAGAACCTCCTAGAAACAAGGCTCCATTGTGACACCGTGGGGAATCATGGAATCAAGGAGCCCATTGTGACACGGCTGCATGGAACCAATGGTCCATGGTTACACGGCGGATTCAAGAAGAGCACGGTGACACCACGCAACATCATGGAACCATAGGTCCATTGTGACACAGCGGGGCCTCATGGAAACAAGGGGACCATTGTGGCAAAGCAGGGCCTAATGGAAGCATGGAGAGCATTGTGACACTAAGGAAACTCCTGGAACCAAGATGACCACTGGCACATAATGGAACCTCATGGAAGCAAGCCTCCACAATGACTTTGGAGGGCCTCAGGGACCACAGGACCCATTGTGACACAGCAGGACCTGGTGGAACCAAGGAGCCTTTGTGATACTCCACATCCACATGGAAGCCAGGGTGCACTGAGACACAGCGGGGCCTTGTTGGAACCAAAGACACCTCTGCAAAAAGCAGGCTAGCTCATAGAAGCAAGGAGTCCATTGTTACAACGTAAAAGCTATGGAAGCAAGGGACCATTGTGACACTGCGGGGCCTCATGGAACCAATTGTCCATGATGACAGTGCGGATCAAAGGAGACCATGGTGACACTGCGGAACCTGATGGAACCAAGGAGCCATTGTGACACAGTGGGGCCTCATGGAATCAAGGAGACCATTGTGACCCAGGTGTTGCATGGGAAGGCAAGGAGCCATTGTGACACTTTGGGCTTCTTCCCTTGAGCTCTGCAGCTGGCTGTCCCAGCCCAGCGCACCATGTGCCACCTGCTCTCCTCAGGGCTCTGCCTGCACACAGCCCCAGGAGAAGTTTTCCTGTTTGGAAGGAAAGAATGGAAAAGCCGGAGCAGGTTTCCTAAACAACAAACCCCACTCAGGAGCCACATGCTCAGTACAGGCTGCCTGGAACGATGTCCCCTTTCTACAAGGGTCAGTGTGAGCAGGAATGAATGATCTCTGGGAGCAGAATTCTCGGAGTCTTTCCACTGAATTCTCTGTCCCTGTGTCTTGGGGTGACTTTATTGTGTGTATCCCCTATTGCTGCTCTATGCCCAGAAGTGAACTTTGTGCATTTCTGTGCCTTTCAACTGAGCCTGAGAGGGGGGAGAGGAAAAAAAAGCCAGACAAACTTCTCAGAGCGTTTGTTCAAGGACACACATACACACTCCTCTGCATCCTGCTTGCAGCAAGAGCAGAGGAAGCAACTTTGTTTCTTTTTAGCCAGTTTTCAGCTCCTTTTCTCTGGGGGGAGATGGAGAGTTGAACTTTGTTTTCCTGGGACTTTGGGGGTTTTTTCCCCTTCTCTTCTTGACTCTTTCAACATCAGAGCACATTGGGAGAATTTTCTCCCGAGGTGGGGGCCCTGAATGTGGGCCCATGAGCCAGCTGCAAGGAGGAGGAGAGAGACTACACCTACGGAAGTGTTGGGGTTCCTCCCCCCTGCCATGAGGTCATGGGAGAGGGGACCCTGGGGTAGAGGCATGGCCTGGGCACGGGGTCTCCCTGCTCCCTGCTCACATGTGCCCTAATCCTGTTCAGCACTGCTTATTTTGTGTTGCCCTGTGCGAGGAGGGCCCTGGTTGTGCCGTGATTGCTCAGTTCTTTGGCAGTGCCCCGCCCATGTGGCTGGAGAAGAAAGAGCTCTGCAACTTCTCTCAAGAATCGCTCCCTGTTTCTTTGCACGGGCCTCGCTGTCTATGGATGTTTCAGGAGACCCCACCGAAACACAGAAGGACTCTCAAATTATCCCAGCTTTCTCTGCACAGCGAGAGCTTTTAATATTTAGCATTGTTATCCTTTTCCTGTGTGTTTGTTAAAAAAATAGTTTTTATCTCTTTCACTTTCTTCCCAGGAAAGTTCTTTTTTCCAAAAACCTGGTGGGGGAGGGCTGGGTGTAACCTGCCTTCTATCAGAGGATATTTTCCTCCACATTTGTCCAAACCGGCACAGCCTGTCCTTTCCCTGGGTCTCTGTTGCAGATGGAAGCTGCTGGTGCCATTGTCAGCTTGAAGCCCTCTTTTGATGCAAGCAGATGTTGCCAGGTGTGTTCAGCAGCTGTTGCTCAATGCTTATGCCAAGCTATTGTGTTCCTCATGGAACCAAGGAGCCATTGTGACACTGCAGGGGCTGATGGCATCAAGGAGGCAATTGTGACAGTACAGAACCTCCTAGAAACAAGGCTCCATTGTGACACCGTGGGGAATCATGGAATCAAGGAGCCCATTGTGACACGGCTGCATGGAACCAATGGTCCATGGTTACACTGCGGATTCAAGAAGAGCACGGTGACACCACGCAACATCATGGAACCATAGGTCCATTGTGACACAGCGGGGCCTCATGGAAACAAGGGGACCATTGTGGCAAAGCAGGGCCTAATGGAAGCATGGAGAGCATTGTGACACTAAGGAAACTCCTGGAACCAAGATGACCACTGGCACATAATGGAACCTCATGGAAGCAAGCCTCCACAATGACTTTGGAGGGCCTCAGGGACCACAGGACCCATTGTGACACAGCAGGACCTGGTGGAACCAAGGAGCCTTTGTGATACTCCACATCCACATGGAAGCCAGGGTGCACTGAGACACAGCGGGGCCTTGTTGGAACCAAAGACACCTCTGCAAAAAGCAGGCTAGCTCATAGAAGCAAGGAGTCCATTGTTACAACGTAAAAGCTATGGAAGCAAGGGACCATTGTGACACTGCGGGGCCTCATGGAACCAATTGTCCATGATGACAGTGCGGATCAAAGGAGACCATGGTGACACTGCGGAACCTGATGGAACCAAGGAGCCATTGTGACACAGTGGGGCCTCATGGAATCAAGGAGACCATTGTGACCCAGGTGTTGCATGTGAAGGCAAGGAGCCATTGTGACACTTTGGGCTTCTTCCCTTGAGCTCTGCAGCTGGCTGTCCCAGCCCAGCGCACCATGTGCCACCTGCTCTCCTCAGGGCTCTGCCTGCACACAGCCCCAGGAGAAGTTTTCCTGTTTGGAAGGAAAGAATGGAAAAGCCGGAGCAGGTTTCCTAAACAACAAACCCCACTCAGGAGCCACATGCTCAGTACAGGCTGCCTGGAACGATGTCCCCTTTCTACAAGGGTCAGTGTGAGCAGGAATGAATGATCTCTGGGAGCAGAATTCTCGGAGTCTTTCCACTGAATTCTCTGTCCCTGTGTCTTGGGGTGACTTTATTGTGTGTATCCCCTATTGCTGCTCTATGCCCAGAAGTGAACTTTGTGCGTTTCTGTGCCTTTCAACTGAGCCTGAGAGGGGGGAGAGGAAAAAAACCGGACAAACTTCTCAGAGCGTTTGTTCAAGGACACACATACACACTCCTCTGCATCCTGCTTGCAGCAAGAGCAGAGGAAGCAACTTTGTTTCTTTTTAGCCAGTTTTCAGCTCCTTTTCTCTGGGGGGAGATGGAGAGTTGAACTTTGTTTTCCTGGGACTTCGGGGGTTTTTTTTCCCTTCTTCTCTTCTTGACTCTTTCAACATCAGAGCACATTGGGAGAATTTTCTCCCGAGGTGGGGGCCCTGAATGTGGGCCCATGAGCCAGCTGCAAGGAGGAGGAGAGAGACTACACCTACGGAAGTGTTGGGGTTCCTCCCTCCTGCCATGAGGTCATGGGAGAGGGGACCCTGGGGTAGAGGCATGGCCTGGGCACGGGGTCTCCCTGCTCCCTGCTCACATGTGCCCTAATCCTGTTCAGCACTGCTTATTTTGTGTTGCCCTGTGCGAGGAGGGCCCTGGTTGTGCTGTGATTGCTCAGTTCTTTGGCAGTGCCCCGCCCATGTGGCTGGAGAAGAAAGAGCTCTGAAACTTCTCTCAAGAATGGCTCCCTGTTTCTTTGCACGGGCCTCGCTGTCTATGGATGTTTCAGGAGACCCCACCGAAACACAGAAGGACTCTCAAATTATCCCAGCTTTCTCTGCACAGCGAGAGCTTTTAATATTTAGCATTGTTATCCTTTTCCTGTGTGTTTGTTAAAAAAATAGTTTTTATCTCTTTCACTTTCTTCCCAGGAAAGTTCTTTTTTCCAAAAACCTGGTGGGGGAGGGCTGGGTGTAACCTGCCTTCTATCAGAGGATATTTTCCTCCACATTTGTCCAAACCGGCACAGCCTGTCCTTTCCCTGGGTCTCTGTTGCAGATGGAAGCTGCTGGTGCCATTGTCAGCTTGAAGCCCTCTTTTGATGCAAGCAGATGTTGCCAGGTGTGTTCAGCAGCTGTTGCTCAATGCTTATGCCAAGCTATTGTGTTCCTCATGGAACCAAGGAGCCATTGTGACACTGCAGGGGCTGATGGCATCAAGGAGGCAATTGTGACAGTACAGAACCTCCTAGAAACAAGGCTCCATTGTGACACCGTGGGGAATCATGGAATCAAGGAGCCCATTGTGACACGGCTGCATGGAACCAATGGTCCATGGTTACACTGCGGATTCAAGAAGAGCACGGTGACACCACGCAACATCATGGAACCATAGGTCCATTGTGACACAGCGGGGCCTCATGGAAACAAGGGGACCATTGTGGCAAAGCAGGGCCTAATGGAAGCATGGAGAGCATTGTGACACTAAGGAAACTCCTGGAACCAAGACGACCACTGGCACATAATGGAACCTCATGGAAGCAAGCCTCCACAATGACTTTGGAGGGCCTCAGGGACCACAGGACCCATTGTGACACAGCAGGACCTGGTGGAACCAAGGAGCCTTTGTGATACTCCAGATCCACATGGAAGCCAGGGTGCACTGAGACACAGCGGGGCCTTGTTGGAACCAAAGACACCTCTGCAAAAAGCAGGCTAGCTCATAGAAGCAAGGAGTCCATTGTTACAACGTAAAAGCTATGGAAGCAAGGGACCATTGTGACACTGCGGGGCCTCATGGAACCAATTGTCCATGATGACAGTGCGGATCAAAGGAGACCATGGTGACACTGCGGAACCTGATGGAACCAAGGAGCCATTGTGACACAGTGGGGCCTCATGGAATCAAGGAGACCATTGTGACCCAGGTGTTGCATGGGAAGGCAAGGAGCCATTGTGACACTTTGGGCTTCTTCCCTTGAGCTCTGCAGCTGGCTGTCCCAGCCCAGCGCACCATGTGCCACCTGCTCTCCTCAGGGCTCTGCCTGCACACAGCCCCAGGAGAAGTTTTCCTGTTTGGAAGGAAAGAATGGAAAAGCCGGAGCAGGTTTCCTAAACAACAAACCCCACTCAGGAGCCACATGCTCAGTACAGGCTGCCTGGAACGATGTCCCCTTTCTACAAGGGTCAGTGTGAGCAGGAATGATCTCTGGGAGCAGAATTCTCGGAGTCTTTCCACTGAATTCTCTGTCCCTGTGTCTTGGGGTGACTTTATTGTGTGTATCCCCTATTGCTGCTCTATGCCCAGAAGTGAACTTTGTGCATTTCTGTGCCTTTCAACTGAGCCTGAGAGGGGGGAGAGGAAAAAAAAGCCAGACAAACTTCTCAGAGCGTTTGTTCAAGGACACACATACACACTCCTCTGCATCCTGCTTGCAGCAAGAGCAGAGGAAGCAACTTTGTTTCTTTTTAGCCAGTTTTCAGCTCCTTTTCTCTGGGGGGAGATGGAGAGTTGAACTTTGTTTTCCTGGGACTTTGGGGGTTTTTTCCCCTTCTCTTCTTGACTCTTTCAACATCAGAGCACATTGGGAGAATTTTCTCCCGAGGTGGGGGCCCTGAATGTGGGCCCATGAGCCAGCTGCAAGGAGGAGGAGAGAGACTACACCTACGGAAGTGTTGGGGTTCCTCCCCCCTGCCATGAGGTCATGGGAGAGGGGACCCTGGGGTAGAGGCATGGCCTGGGCACGGGGTCTCCCTGCTCCCTGCTCACATGTGCCCTAATCCTGTTCAGCACTGCTTATTTTGTGTTGCCCTGTGCGAGGAGGGCCCTGGTTGTGCTGTGATTGCTCAGTTCTTTGGCAGTGCCCCGCCCATGTGGCTGGAGAAGAAAGAGCTCTGAAACTTCTCTCAAGAATGGCTCCCTGTTTCTTTGCACGGGCCTCGCTGTCTATGGATGTTTCAGGAGACCCCACCGAAACACAGAAGGACTCTCAAATTATCCCAGCTTTCTCTGCACAGCGAGAGCTTTTAATATTTAGCATTGCTATCCTTTTCCTGTGTGTTTGTTAAAAAAATAGTTTTTATCTCTTTCACTTTCTTCCCAGGAAAGTTCTTTTTTCCAAAAACCTGGTGGGGGAGGGCTGGGTGTAACCTGCCTTCTATCAGAGGATATTTTCCTCCACATTTGTCCAAACCGGCACAGCCTGTCCTTTCCTGGGTCTCTGTTGCAGATGGAAGCTGCTGGTGCCATTGTCAGCTTGAAGCACTCTTTTGATGCAAGCAGATGTTGCCAGGTGTGTTCAGCAGCTGTTGCTCAATGCTTATGCCAAGCTATTGTGTTCCTCATGGAACCAAGGAGCCATTGTGACACTGCAGGGGCTGATGGCATCAAGGAGGCAATTGTGACAGTACAGAACCTCCTAGAAACAAGGCTCCATTGTGACACCGTGGGGAATCATGGAATCAAGGAGCCCATTGTGACACAGCCAGGCTGCATGGAACCAATGGTCCATGGTTACATGGCGGATTCAAGAAGAGCACGGTGACACCACGCAACATCATGGAACCATAGGTCCATTGTGACACAGCGGGGCCTCATGGAAACAAGGGGACCATTGTGGCAAAGCAGGGCCTAATGGAAGCATGGAGAGCATTGTGACACTAAGGAAACTCCTGGAACCAAGATGACCACTGGCACATAATGGAACCTCATGGAAGCAAGCCTCCACAATGACTTTGGAGGGCCTCAGGGACCACAGGACCCATTGTGACACAGCAGGACCTGGTGGAACCAAGGAGCCTTTGTGATACTCCACATCCACATGGAAGCCAGGGTGCACTGAGACACAGCGGGGCCTTGTGGGAACCAAAGACACCTCTGCAAAAAGCAGGCTAGCTCATAGAAGCAAGGAGTCCATTGTTACAACGTAAAAGCTATGGAAGCAAGGGACCATTGTGACACTGCGGGGCCTCATGGAACCAATTGTCCATGATGACAATGCGGATCAAAGGAGACCATGGTGACACTGCGGAACCTGATGGAACCAAGGAGCCATTGTGACACAGTGGGGCCTCATGGAATCAAGGAGACCATTGTGACCCAGGTGTTGCATGGGAAGGCAAGGAGCCATTGTGACACTTTGGGCTTCTTCCCTTGAGCTCTGCAGCTGGCTGTCCCAGCCCAGCGCACCATGTGCCACCTGCTCTCCTCAGGGCTCTGCCTGCACACAGCCCCAGGAGAAGTTTTCCTGTTTGGAAGGAAAGAATGGAAAAGCCGGAGCAGGTTTCCTAAACAACAAACCCCACTCAGGAGCCACATACTCAGTACAGGCTGCCTGGAACGATGTCCCCTTTCTACAAGGGTCAGTGTGAGCAGGAATGAATGATCTCTGGGAGCAGAATTCTCGGAGTCTTTCCACTGAATTCTCTGTCCCTGTGTCTTGGGGTGACTTTATCGTGTGTATCCCCTATTGCTGCTCTATGCCCAGAAGTGAACTTTGTGCGTTTCTGTGCCTTTCAACTGAGCCTGAGAGGGGGGAGAGGAAAAAAACCGGACAAACTTCTCAGAGCGTTTGTTCAAGGACACACATACACACTCCTCTGCATCCTGCTTGCAGCAAGAGCAGAGGAAGCAACTTTGTTTCTTTTTAGCCAGTTTTCAGCTCCTTTTCTCTGGGGGGAGATGGAGAGTTGAACTTTGTTTTCCTGGGACTTCGGGGGTTTTTTTTCCCTTCTTCTCTTCTTGACTCTTTCAACATCAGAGCACATTGGGAGAATTTTCTCCCGAGGTGGGGGCCCTGAATGTGGGCCCATGAGCCAGCTGCAAGGAGGAGGAGAGAGACTACACCTACGGAAGTGTTGGGGTTCCTCCCTCCTGCCATGAGGTCATGGGAGAGGGGACCCTGGGGTAGAGGCATGGCCTGGGCACGGGGTCTCCCTGCTCCCTGCTCACATGTGCCCTAATCCTGTTCAGCACTGCTTATTTTGTGTTGCCCTGTGCGAGGAGGGCCCTGGTTGTGCTGTGATTGCTCAGTTCTTTGGCAGTGCCCCGCCCATGTGGCTGGAGAAGAAAGAGCTCTGAAACTTCTCTCAAGAATCGCTCCCTGTTTCTTTGCACGGGCCTCGCTGTCTATGGATGTTTCAGGAGACCCCACCGAAACACAGAAGGACTCTCAAATTATCCCAGCTTTCTCTGCACAGCGAGAGCTTTTAATATTTAGCATTGTTATCCTTTTCCTGTGTGTTTGTTAAAAAAATAGTTTTTATCTCTTTCACTTTCTTCCCAGGAAAGTTCTTTTTTCCAAAAACCTGGTGGGGGAGGGCTGGGTGTAACCTGCCTTCTATCAGAGGATATTTTCCTCCACATTTGTCCAAACCGGCACAGCCTGTCCTTTCCCTGGGTCTCTGTTGCAGATGGAAGCTGCTGGTGCCATTGTCAGCTTGAAGCCCTCTTTTGATGCAAGCAGATGTTGCCAGGTGTGTTCAGCAGCTGTTGCTCAATGCTTATGCCAAGCTATTGTGTTCCTCATGGAACCAAGGAGCCATTGTGACACTGCAGGGGCTGATGGCATCAAGGAGGCAATTGTGACAGTACAGAACCTCCTAGAAACAAGGCTCCATTGTGACACCGTGGGGAATCATGGAATCAAGGAGCCCATTGTGACACGGCTGCATGGAACCAATGGTCCATGGTTACACTGCGGATTCAAGAAGAGCACGGTGACACCACGCAACATCATGGAACCATAGGTCCATTGTGACACAGCGGGGCCTCATGGAAACAAGGGGACCATTGTGGCAAAGCAGGGCCTAATGGAAGCATGGAGAGCATTGTGACACTAAGGAAACTCCTGGAACCAAGATGACCACTGGCACATAATGGAACCTCATGGAAGCAAGCCTCCACAATGACTTTGGAGGGCCTCAGGGACCACAGGACCCATTGTGACACAGCAGGACCTGGTGGAACCAAGGAGCCTTTGTGATACTCCAGATCCACATGGAAGCCAGGGTGCACTGAGACACAGCGGGGCCTTGTTGGAACCAAAGACACCTCTGCAAAAAGCAGGCTAGCTCATAGAAGCAAGGAGTCCATTGTTACAACGTAAAAGCTATGGAAGCAAGGGACCATTGTGACACTGCGGGGCCTCATGGAACCAATTGTCCATGATGACAGTGCGGATCAAAGGAGACCATGGTGACACTGCGGAACCTGATGGAACCAAGGAGCCATTGTGACACAGTGGGGCCTCATGGAATCAAGGAGACCATTGTGACCCAGGTGTTGCATGTGAAGGCAAGGAGCCATTGTGACACTTTGGGCTTCTTCCCTTGAGCTCTGCAGCTGGCTGTCCCAGCCCAGCGCACCATGTGCCACCTGCTCTCCTCAGGGCTCTGCCTGCACACAGCCCCAGGAGAAGTTTTCCTGTTTGGAAGGAAAGAATGGAAAAGCCGGAGCAGGTTTCCTAAACAACAAACCCCACTCAGGAGCCACATGCTCAGTACAGGCTGCCTGGAACGATGTCCCCTTTCTACAAGGGTCAGTGTGAGCAGGAATGAATGATCTCTGGGAGCAGAATTCTCGGAGTCTTTCCACTGAATTCTCTGTCCCTGTGTCTTGGGGTGACTTTATTGTGTGTATCCCCTATTGCTGCTCTATGCCCAGAAGTGAACTTTGTGCGTTTCTGTGCCTTTCAACTGAGCCTGAGAGGGGGGAGAGGAAAAAAACCGGACAAACTTCTCAGAGCGTTTGTTCAAGGACACACATACACACTCCTCTGCATCCTGCTTGCAGCAAGAGCAGAGGAAGCAACTTTGTTTCTTTTTAGCCAGTTTTCAGCTCCTTTTCTCTGGGGGGAGATGGAGAGTTGAACTTTGTTTTCCTGGGACTTCGGGGGTTTTTTTTCCCTTCTTCTCTTCTTGACTCTTTCAACATCAGAGCACATTGGGAGAATTTTCTCCCGAGGTGGGGGCCCTGAATGTGGGCCCATGAGCCAGCTGCAAGGAGGAGGAGAGAGACTACACCTACGGAAGTGTTGGGGTTCCTCCCTCCTGCCATGAGGTCATGGGAGAGGGGACCCTGGGGTAGAGGCATGGCCTGGGCACGGGGTCTCCCTGCTCCCTGCTCACATGTGCCCTAATCCTGTTCAGCACTGCTTATTTTGTGTTGCCCTGTGCGAGGAGGGCCCTGGTTGTGCCGTGATTGCTCAGTTCTTTGGCAGTGCCCCGCCCATGTGGCTGGAGAAGAAAGAGCTCTGCAACTTCTCTCAAGAATGGCTCCCTGTTTCTTTGCACGGGCCTCGCTGTCTATGGATGTTTCAGGAGACCCCACCGAAACACGGAAGGACTCTCAAATTATCCCAGCTTTCTCTGCACAGCGAGAGCTTTTAATATTTAGCATTGCTATCCTTTTCCTGTGTGTTTGTTAAAAAAATAGTTTTTATCTCTTTCACTTTCTTCCCAGGAAAGTTCTTTTTTCCAAAAACCTGGTGGGGGAGGGCTGGGTGTAACCTGCCTTCTATCAGAGGATATTTTCCTCCACATTTGTCCAAACCGGCACAGCCTGTCCTTTCCTGGGTCTCTGTTGCAGATGGAAGCTGCTGGTGCCATTGTCAGCTTGAAGCCCTCTTTTGATGCAAGCAGATGTTGCCAGGTGTGTTCAGCAGCTGTTGCTCAATGCTTATGCCAAGCTATTGTGTTCCTCATGGAACCAAGGAGCCATTGTGACACTGCAGGGGCTGATGGCATCAAGGAGGCAATTGTGACAGTACAGAACCTCCTAGAAACAAGGCTCCATTGTGACACCGTGGGGAATCATGGAATCAAGGAGCCCATTGTGACACGGCTGCATGGAACCAATGGTCCATGGTTACACTGCGGATTCAAGAAGAGCACGGTGACACCACGCAACATCACGGAACCATAGGTCCATTGTGACACAGCGGGGCCTCATGGAAACAAGGGGACCATTGTGGGAAAGCAGGGCCTAATGGAAGCATGGAGAGCATTGTGACACTAAGGAAACTCCTGGAACCAAGATGACCACTGGCACATAATGGAACCTCATGGAAGCAAGCCTCCACAATGACTTTGGAGGGCCTCAGGGACCACAGGACCCATTGTGACACAGCAGGACCTGGTGGAACCAAGGAGCCTTTGTGATACTCCAGATCCACATGGAAGCCAGGGTGCACTGAGACACAGCGGGGCCTTGTGGGAACCAAAGACACCTCTGCAAAAAGCAGGCTAGCTCATAGAAGCAAGGAGTCCATTGTTACAACGTAAAAGCTATGGAAGCAAGGGACCATTGTGACACTGCGGGGCCTCATGGAACCAATTGTCCATGATGACAGTGCGGATCAAAGGAGACCATGGTGACACTGCGGAACCTGATGGAACCAAGGAGCCATTGTGACACAGTGGGGCCTCATGGAATCAAGGAGACCATTGTGACCCAGGTGTTGCATGGGAAGGCAAGGAGCCATTGTGACACTTTGGGCTTCTTCCCTTGAGCTCTGCAGCTGGCTGTCCCAGCCCAGCGCACCATGTGCCACCTGCTCTCCTCAGGGCTCTGCCTGCACACAGCCCCAGGAGAAGTTTTCCTGTTTGGAAGGAAAGAATGGAAAAGCCGGAGCAGGTTTCCTAAACAACAAACCCCACTCAGGAGCCACATGCTCAGTACAGGCTGCCTGGAACGATGTCCCCTTTCTACAAGGGTCAGTGTGAGCAGGAATGATCTCTGGGAGCAGAATTCTCGGAGTCTTTCCACTGAATTCTCTGTCCCTGTGTCTTGGGGTGACTTTATCGTGTGTATCCCCTATTGCTGCTCTATGCCCAGAAGTGAACTTTGTGCGTTTCTGTGCCTTTCAACTGAGCCTGAGAGGGGGGAGAGGAAAAAAAAGCCAGACAAACTTCTCAGAGCGTTTGTTCAAGGACACACATACACACTCCTCTGCATCCTGCTTGCAGCAAGAGCAGAGGAAGCAACTTTGTTTCTTTTTAGCCAGTTTTCAGCTCCTTTTCTCTGGGGGGAGATGGAGAGTTGAACTTTGTTTTCCTGGGACTTTGGGGGTTTTTTCCCCTTCTCTTCTTGACTCTTTCAACATCAGAGCACATTGGGAGAATTTTCTCCCGAGGTGGGGGCCCTGAATGTGGGCCCATGAGCCAGCTGCAAGGAGGAGGAGAGAGACTACACCTACGGAAGTGTTGGGGTTCCTCCCCCCTGCCATGAGGTCATGGGAGAGGGGACCCTGGGGTAGAGGCATGGCCTGGGCACGGGGTCTCCCTGCTCCCTGCTCACATGTGCCCTAATCCTGTTCAGCACTGCTTATTTTGTGTTGCCCTGTGCGAGGAGGGCCCTGGTTGTGCCGTGATTGCTCAGTTCTTTGGCAGTGCCCCGCCCATGTGGCTGGAGAAGAAAGAGCTCTGCAACTTCTCTCAAGAATGGCTCCCTGTTTCTTTGCACGGGCCTCGCTGTCTATGGATGTTTCAGGAGACCCCACCGAAACACGGAAGGACTCTCAAATTATCCCAGCTTTCTCTGCACAGCGAGAGCTTTTAATATTTAGCATTGCTATCCTTTTCCTGTGTGTTTGTTAAAAAAATAGTTTTTATCTCTTTCACTTTCTTCCCAGGAAAGTTCTTTTTTCCAAAAACCTGGTGGGGGAGGGCTGGGTGTAACCTGCCTTCTATCAGAGGATATTTTCCTCCACATTTGTCCAAACCGGCACAGCCTGTCCTTTCCTGGGTCTCTGTTGCAGATGGAAGCTGCTGGTGCCATTGTCAGCTTGAAGCACTCTTTTGATGCAAGCAGATGTTGCCAGGTGTGTTCAGCAGCTGTTGCTCAATGCTTATGCCAAGCTATTGTGTTCCTCATGGAACCAAGGAGCCATTGTGACACTGCAGGGGCTGATGGCATCAAGGAGGCAATTGTGACAGTACAGAACCTCCTAGAAACAAGGCTCCATTGTGACACCGTGGGGAATCATGGAATCAAGGAGCCCATTGTGACACGGCTGCATGGAACCAATGGTCCATGGTTACACTGCGGATTCAAGAAGAGCACAGTGACACCACGCAACATCATGGAACCATAGGTCCATTGTGACACAGCGGGGCCTCATGGAAACAAGGGGACCATTGTGGCAAAGCAGGGCCTAATGGAAGCATGGAGAGCATTGTGACACTAAGGAAACTCCTGGAACCAAGATGACCACTGGCACATAATGGAACCTCATGGAAGCAAGCCTCCACAATGACTTTGGAGGGCCTCAGGGACCACAGGACCCATTGTGACACAGCAGGACCTGGTGGAACCAAGGAGCCTTTGTGATACTCCACATCCACATGGAAGCCAGGGTGCACTGAGACACAGCGGGGCCTTGTGGGAACCAAAGACACCTCTGCAAAAAGCAGGCTAGCTCATAGAAGCAAGGAGTCCATTGTTACAACGTAAAAGCTATGGAAGCAAGGGACCATTGTGACACTGCGGGGCCTCATGGAACCAATTGTCCATGATGACAATGCGGATCAAAGGAGACCATGGTGACACTGCGGAACCTGATGGAACCAAGGAGCCATTGTGACACAGTGGGGCCTCATGGAATCAAGGAGACCATTGTGACCCAGGTGTTGCATGGGAAGGCAAGGAGCCATTGTGACACTTTGGGCTTCTTCCCTTGAGCTCTGCAGCTGGCTGTCCCAGCCCAGCGCACCATGTGCCACCTGCTCTCCTCAGGGCTCTGCCTGCACACAGCCCCAGGAGAAGTTTTCCTGTTTGGAAGGAAAGAATGGAAAAGCCTGAGCAGGTTTCCTAAACAACAAACCCCACTCAGGAGCCACATACTCAGTACAGGCTGCCTGGAACGATGTCCCCTTTCTACAAGGGTCAGTGTGAGCAGGAATGATCTCTGGGAGCAGAATTCTCGGAGTCTTTCCACTGAATTCTCTGTCCCTGTGTCTTGGGGTGACTTTATCGTGTGTATCCCCTATTGCTGCTCTATGCCCAGAAGTGAACTTTGTGCATTTCTGTGCCTTTCAACTGAGCCTGAGAGGGGGGAGAGGAAAAAAAAGCCAGACAAACTTCTCAGAGCGTTTGTTCAAGGACACACATACACACTCCTCTGCATCCTGCTTGCAGCAAGAGCAGAGGAAGCAACTTTGTTTCTTTTTAGCCAGTTTTCAGCTCCTTTTCTCTGGGGGGAGATGGAGAGTTGAACTTTGTTTTCCTGGGACTTCGGGGGTTTTTTCCCCTTCTCTTCTTGACTCTTTCAACATCAGAGCACATTGGGAGAATTTTCTCCCGAGGTGGGGGCCCTGAATGTGGGCCCATGAGCCAGCTGCAAGGAGGAGGAGAGAGACTACACCTACGGAAGTGTTGGGGTTCCTCCCCCCTGCCATGAGGTCATGGGAGAGGGGACCCTGGGGTAGAGGCATGGCCTGGGCACGGGGTCTCCCTGCTCCCTGCTCACATGTGCCCTAATCCTGTTCAGCACTGCTTATTTTGTGTTGCCCTGTGCGAGGAGGGCCCTGGTTGTGCCGTGATTGCTCAGTTCTTTGGCAGTGCCCCGCCCATGTGGCTGGAGAAGAAAGAGCTCTGCAACTTCTCTCAAGAATGGCTCCCTGTTTCTTTGCACGGGCCTCGCTGTCTATGGATGTTTCAGGAGACCCCACCGAAACACGGAAGGACTCTCAAATTATCCCAGCTTTCTCTGCACAGCGAGAGCTTTTAATATTTAGCATTGCTATCCTTTTCCTGTGTGTTTGTTAAAAAAATAGTTTTTATCTCTTTCACTTTCTTCCCAGGAAAGTTCTTTTTTCCAAAAACCTGGTGGGGGAGGGCTGGGTGTAACCTGCCTTCTATCAGAGGATATTTTCCTCCACATTTGTCCAAACCGGCACAGCCTGTCCTTTCCTGGGTCTCTGTTGCAGATGGAAGCTGCTGGTGCCATTGTCAGCTTGAAGCACTCTTTTGATGCAAGCAGATGTTGCCAGGTGTGTTCAGCAGCTGTTGCTCAATGCTTATGCCAAGCTATTGTGTTCCTCATGGAACCAAGGAGCCATTGTGACACTGCAGGGGCTGATGGCATCAAGGAGGCAATTGTGACAGTACAGAACCTCCTAGAAACAAGGCTCCATTGTGACACCGTGGGGAATCATGGAATCAAGGAGCCCATTGTGACACAGCCAGGCTGCATGGAACCAATGGTCCATGGTTACACGGCGGATTCAAGAAGAGCACGGTGACACCACGCAACATCATGGAACCATAGGTCCATTGTGACACAGCGGGGCCTCATGGAAACAAGGGGACCATTGTGGGAAAGCAGGGCCTAATGGAAGCATGGAGAGCATTGTGACACTAAGGAAACTCCTGGAACCAAGATGACCACTGGCACATAATGGAACCTCATGGAAGCAAGCCTCCACAATGACTTTGGAGGGCCTCAGGGACCACAGGACCCATTGTGACACAGCAGGACCTGGTGGAACCAAGGAGCCTTTGTGATACTCCACATCCACATGGAAGCCAGGGTGCACTGAGACACAGCGGGGCCTTGTGGGAACCAAAGACACCTCTGCAAAAAGCAGGCTAGCTCATAGAAGCAAGGAGTCCATTGTTACAACGTAAAAGCTATGGAAGCAAGGGACCATTGTGACACTGCGGGGCCTCATGGAACCAATTGTCCATGATGACAATGCGGATCAAAGGAGACCATGGTGACACTGCGGAACCTGATGGAACCAAGGAGCCATTGTGACACAGTGGGGCCTCATGGAATCAAGGAGACCATTGTGACCCAGGTGTTGCATGGGAAGGCAAGGAGCCATTGTGACACTTTGGGCTTCTTCCCTTGAGCTCTGCAGCTGGCTGTCCCAGCCCAGCGCACCATGTGCCACCTGCTCTCCTCAGGGCTCTGCCTGCACACAGCCCCAGGAGAAGTTTTCCTGTTTGGAAGGAAAGAATGGAAAAGCCTGAGCAGGTTTCCTAAACAACAAACCCCACTCAGGAGCCACATACTCAGTACAGGCTGCCTGGAACGATGTCCCCTTTCTACAAGGGTCAGTGTGAGCAGGAATGAATGATCTCTGGGAGCAGAATTCTCGGAGTCTTTCCACTGAATTCTCTGTCCCTGTGTCTTGGGGTGACTTTATTGTGTGTATCCCCTATTGCTGCTCTATGCCCAGAAGTGAACTTTGTGCATTTCTGTGCCTTTCAACTGAGCCTGAGAGGGGGGAGAGGAAAAAAAAGCCAGACAAACTTCTCAGAGCGTTTTTTCAAGGACACACATACACGCTCCTCTGCATCCTGCTTGCAGCAAGAGCAGAGGAAGCAACTTTGTTTCTTTTTAGCCAGTTTTCAGCTCCTTTTCTCTGGGGGGAGATGGAGAGTTGAACTTTGTTTTCCTGGGACTTTGGGGGTTTTTTCCCCTTCTCTTCTTGACTCTTTCAACATCAGAGCACATTGGGAGAATTTTCTCCCGAGGTGGGGGCCCTGAATGTGGGCCCATGAGCCAGCTGCAAGGAGGAGGAGAGAGACTACACCTACGGAAGTGTTGGGGTTCCTCCCCCCTGCCATGAGGTCATGGGAGAGGGGACCCTGGGGTAGACGCATGGCCTGGGCACGGGGTCTCCCTGCTCCCTGCTCACATGTGCCCTAATCCTGTTCAGCACTGCTTATTTTGTGTTGCCCTGTGCGAGGAGGGCCCTGGTTGTGCTGTGATTGCTCAGTTCTTTGGCAGTGCCCCGCCCATGTGGCTGGAGAAGAAAGAGCTCTGCAACTTCTCTCAAGAATCGCTCCCTGTTTCTTTGCACGGGCCTCGCTGTCTATGGATGTTTCAGGAGACCCCACCGAAACACGGAAGGACTCTCAAATTATCCCAGCTTTCTCTGCACAGCGAGAGCTTTTAATATTTAGCATTGCTATCCTTTTCCTGTGTGTTTGTTAAAAAAATAGTTTTTATCTCTTTCACTTTCTTCCCAGGAAAGTTCTTTTTTCCAAAAACCTGGTGGGGGAGGGCTGGGTGTAACCTGCCTTCTATCAGAGGATATTTTCCTCCACATTTGTCCAAACCGGCACAGCCTGTCCTTTCCTGGGTCTCTGTTGCAGATGGAAGCTGCTGGTGCCATTGTCAGCTTGAAGCACTCTTTTGATGCAAGCAGATGTTGCCAGGTGTGTTCAGCAGCTGTTGCTCAATGCTTATGCCAAGCTATTGTGTTCCTCATGGAACCAAGGAGCCATTGTGACACTGCAGGGGCTGATGGCATCAAGGAGGCAATTGTGACAGTACAGAACCTCCTAGAAACAAGGCTCCATTGTGACACCGTGGGGAATCATGGAATCAAGGAGCCCATTGTGACACGGCTGCATGGAACCAATGGTCCATGGTTACACTGCGGATTCAAGAAGAGCACGGTGACACCACGCAACATCATGGAACCATAGGTCCATTGTGACACAGCGGGGCCTCATGGAAACAAGGGGACCATTGTGGCAAAGCAGGGCCTAATGGAAGCATGGAGAGCATTGTGACACTAAGGAAACTCCTGGAACCAAGATGACCACTGGCACATAATGGAACCTCATGGAAGCAAGCCTCCACAATGACTTTGGAGGGCCTCAGGGACCACAGGACCCATTGTGACACAGCAGGACCTGGTGGAACCAAGGAGCCTTTGTGATACTCCAGATCCACATGGAAGCCAGGGTGCACTGAGACACAGCGGGGCCTTGTTGGAACCAAAGACACCTCTGCAAAAAGCAGGCTAGCTCATAGAAGCAAGGAGTCCATTGTTACAACGTAAAAGCTATGGAAGCAAGGGACCATTGTGACACTGCAGGGCCTCATGGAACCAATTGTCCATGATGACAGTGCGGATCAAAGGAGACCATGGTGACACTGCGGAACCTGATGGAACCAAGGAGCCATTGTGACACAGTGGGGCCTCATGGAATCAAGGAGACCATTGTGACCCAGGTGTTGCATGTGAAGGCAAGGAGCCATTGTGACACTTTGGGCTTCTTCCCTTGAGCTCTGCAGCTGGCTGTCCCAGCCCAGCGCACCATGTGCCACCTGCTCTCCTCAGGGCTCTGCCTGCACACAGCCCCAGGAGAAGTTTTCCTGTTTGGAAGGAAAGAATGGAAAAGCCTGAGCAGGTTTCCTAAACAACAAACCCCACTCAGGAGCCACATGCTCAGTACAGGCTGCCTGGAACGATGTCCCCTTTCTACAAGGGTCAGTGTGAGCAGGAATGAATGATCTCTGGGAGCAGAATTCTCGGAGTCTTTCCACTGAATTCTCTGTCCCTGTGTCTTGGGGTGACTTTATTGTGTGTATCGCCTATTGCTGCTCTATGCCCAGAAGTGAACTTTGTGCATTTCTGTGCCTTTCAACTGAGCCTGAGAGGGGGGAGAGGAAAAAAAAGCCAGACAAACTTCTCAGAGCGTTTGTTCAAGGACACACATACACACTCCTCTGCATCCTGCTTGCAGCAAGAGCAGAGGAAGCAACTTTGTTTCTTTTTAGCCAGTTTTCAGCTCCTTTTCTCTGGGGGGAGATGGAGAGTTGAACTTTGTTTTCCTGGGACTTTGGGGGTTTTTTCCCCTTCTCTTCTTGACTCTTTCAACATCAGAGCACATTGGGAGAATTTTCTCCCGAGGTGGGGGCCCTGAATGTGGGCCCATGAGCCAGCTGCAAGGAGGAGGAGAGAGACTACACCTACGGAAGTGTTGGGGTTCCTCCCCCCTGCCATGAGGTCATGGGAGAGGGGACCCTGGGGTAGAGGTATGGCCTGGGCACGGGGTCTCCCTGCTCCCTGCTCACATGTGCCCTAATCCTGTTCAGCACTGCTTATTTTGTGTTGCCCTGTGCGAGGAGGGCCCTGGTTGTGCCGTGATTGCTCAGTTCTTTGGCAGTGCCCCGCCCATGTGGCTGGAGAAGAAAGAGCTCTGCAACTTCTCTCAAGAATCGCTCCCTGTTTCTTTGCACGGGCCTCGCTGTCTATGGATGTTTCAGGAGACCCCACCGAAACACGGAAGGACTCTCAAATTATCCCAGCTTTCTCTGCACAGCGAGAGCTTTTAATATTTAGCATTGCTATCCTTTTCCTGTGTGTTTGTTAAAAAAATAGTTTTTATCTCTTTCACTTTCTTCCCAGGAAAGTTCTTTTTTCCAAAAACCTGGTGGGGGAGGGCTGGGTGTAACCTGCCTTCTATCAGAGGATATTTTCCTCCACATTTGTCCAAACCGGCACAGCCTGTCCTTTCCTGGGTCTCTGTTGCAGATGGAAGCTGCTGGTGCCATTGTCAGCTTGAAGCACTCTTTTGATGCAAGCAGATGTTGCCAGGTGTGTTCAGCAGCTGTTGCTCAATGCTTATGCCAAGCTATTGTGTTCCTCATGGAACCAAGGAGCCATTGTGACACTGCAGGGGCTGATGGCATCAAGGAGGCAATTGTGACAGTACAGAACCTCCTAGAAACAAGGCTCCATTGTGACACCGTGGGGAATCATGGAATCAAGGAGCCCATTGTGACACGGCTGCATGGAACCAATGGTCCATGGTTACACTGCGGATTCAAGAAGAGCACGGTGACACCACGCAACATCATGGAACCATAGGTCCATTGTGACACAGCGGGGCCTCATGGAAACAAGGGGACCATTGTGGGAAAGCAGGGCCTAATGGAAGCATGGAGAGCATTGTGACACTAAGGAAACTCCTGGAACCAAGATGACCACTGGCACATAATGGAACCTCATGGAAGCAAGCCTCCACAATGACTTTGGAGGGCCTCAGGGACCACAGGACCCATTGTGACACAGCAGGACCTGGTGGAACCAAGGAGCCTTTGTGATACTCCAGATCCACATGGAAGCCAGGGTGCACTGAGACACAGCGGGGCCTTGTTGGAACCAAAGACACCTCTGCAAAAAGCAGGCTAGCTCATAGAAGCAAGGAGTCCATTGTTACAACGTAAAAGCTATGGAAGCAAGGGACCATTGTGACACTGCGGGGCCTCATGGAACCAATTGTCCATGATGACAGTGCGGATCAAAGGAGACCATGGTGACACTGCGGAACCTGATGGAACCAAGGAGCCATTGTGACACAGTGGGGCCTCATGGAATCAAGGAGACCATTGTGACCCAGGTGTTGCATGGGAAGGCAAGGAGCCATTGTGACACTTTGGGCTTCTTCCCTTGAGCTCTGCAGCTGGCTGTCCCAGCCCAGCGCACCATGTGCCACCTGCTCTCCTCAGGGCTCTGCCTGCACACAGCCCCAGGAGAAGTTTTCCTGTTTGGAAGGAAAGAATGGAAAAGCCGGAGCAGGTTTCCTAAACAACAAAGCCCACTCAGGAGCCACATGCTCAGTACAGGCTGCCTGGAACGATGTCCCCTTTCTACAAGGGTCAGTGTGAGCAGGAATGAATGATCTCTGGGAGCAGAATTCTCGGAGTCTTTCCACTGAATTCTCTGTCCCTGTGTCTTGGGGTGACTTTATCGTGTGTATCCCCTATTGCTGCTCTATGCCCAGAAGTGAACTTTGTGCATTTCTGTGCCTTTCAACTGAGCCTGAGAGGGGGGAGAGGAAAAAAAAGCCAGACAAACTTCTCAGAGCGTTTGTTCAAGGACACACATACACACTCCTCTGCATCCTGCTTGCAGCAAGAGCAGAGGAAGCAACTTTGTTTCTTTTTAGCCAGTTTTCAGCTCCTTTTCTCTGGGGGGAGATGGAGAGTTGAACTTTGTTTTCCTGGGACTTTGGGGGTTTTTTCCCCTTCTCTTCTTGACTCTTTCAACATCAGAGCACATTGGGAGAATTTTCTCCCGAGGTGGGGGCCCTGAATGTGGGCCCATGAGCCAGCTGCAAGGAGGAGGAGAGAGACTACACCTACGGAAGTGTTGGGGTTCCTCCCCCCTGCCATGAGGTCATGGGAGAGGGGACCCTGGGGTAGAGGCATGGCCTGGGCACGGGGTCTCCCTGCTCCCTGCTCACATGTGCCCTAATCCTGTTCAGCACTGCTTATTTTGTGTTGCCCTGTGCCAGGAGGGCCCTGGTTGTGCCGTGATTGCTCAGTTCTTTGGCAGTGCCCCGCCCATGTGGCTGGAGAAGAAAGAGCTCTGAAACTTCTCTCAAGAATGGCTCCCTGTTTCTTTGCACGGGCCTCGCTGTCTATGGATGTTTCAGGAGACCCCACCGAAACACAGAAGGACTCTCAAATTATCCCGGCTTTCTCTGCACAGCGAGAGGTTTTAATATTTAGCATTGTTATCCTTTTCCTGTGTGTTTGTTAAAAAAGTAGTTTTTATCTCTTTCACTTTCTTCCCAGGAAAATTCTTTTTTCCCGAAGCTGGTGGGGGAGGGCTGGGTGTAACCTGCCTTCTATCAGAGGATATTTTCCTCCACATTTGTCCAAACCGGCACAGCCTGTCCTTTCCCTGGGTGTCTGTTGCAGATGGAAGCTGCTGGTGCCATTGTCAGCTTGAAGCCCTCTTTTGATGCAAGCAGATGTTGCCAGGTGTGTTCAGCAGCTGTTGCTCAATGCTTATGCCAAGCTATTGTGTTCCTCATGGAACCAAGGAGCCATTGTGACACTGCAGGGGCTGATGGCATCAAGGAGGCAATTGTGACAGTACAGAACCTCCTAGAAACAAGGCTCCATTGTGACACCGTGGGGAATCATGGAATCAAGGAGCCCATTGTGACACGGCTGCATGGAACCAATGGTCCATGGTTACACGGCGGATTCAAGAAGAGCACGGTGACACCACGCAACATCATGGAACCGTGCGTCCATTGTGACACAGCGGGGCCTCATGGAAACAAGGGGACCATTGTGGGAAAGCAGGGCCTAATGGAAGCATGGAGAGCATTGTGACACTAAGGAAACTCCTGGAACCAAGATGACCACTGGCACATAATGGAACCTCATGGAAGCAAGCCTCCACAATGACTTTGGAGGGCCTCAGGGACCACAGGACCCATTGTGACACAGCAGGACCTGGTGGAACCAAGGAGCCTTTGTGATACTCCAGATCCACATGGAAGCCAGGGTGCACTGAGACACAGCGGGGCCTTGTGGGAACCAAAGACACCTCTGCAAAAAGCAGGCTAGCTCATAGAAGCAAGGAGTCCATTGTTACAACGTAAAAGCTATGGAAGCAAGGGACCATTGTGACACTGCGGGGCCTCATGGAACCAATTGTCCATGATGACAATGCGGATCAAAGGAGACCATGGTGACACTGCGGAACCCGATGGAACCAAGGAGCCATTGTGACACAGTGGGGCCTCATGGAATCAAGGAGACCATTGTGACCCAGGTGTTGCATGTGAAGGCAAGGAGCCATTGTGACACTTTGGGCTTCTTCCCTTGAGCTCTGCAGCTGGCTGTCCCAGCCCAGCGCACCATGTGCCACCTGCTCTCCTCAGGGCTCTGCCTGCACACAGCCCCAGGAGAAGTTTTCCTGTTTGGAAGGAAAGAATGGAAAAGCCGGAGCAGGTTTCCTAAACAACAAACCCCACTCAGGAGCCACATGCTCAGTACAGGCTGCCTGGAACGATGTCCCCTTTCTACAAGGGTCAGTGTGAGCAGGAATGAATGATCTCTGGGAGCAGAATTCTCGGAGTCTTTCCACTGAATTCTCTGTCCCTGTGTCTTGGGGTGACTTTATCGTGTGTATCCCCTATTGCTGCTCTATGCCCAGAAGTGAACTTTGTGCGTTTCTGTGCCTTTCAACTGAGCCTGAGAGGGGGGAGAGGAAAAAAACCGGACAAACTTCTCAGAGCGTTTGTTCAAGGACACACATACACGCTCCTCTGCATCCTGCTTGCAGCAAGAGCAGAGGAAGCAACTTGGTTTCTTTTTTGCCAGTTTTCAGTTCCTTTTCTCTGGGGGGAGATGGAGAGTTGAACTTTGTTTTCCTGGGACTTCGGGGGTTTTTTTTCCCTTCTTCTCTTCTTGACTCTTTCAACATCAGAGCACATTGGGAGAATTTTCTCCCGAGGTGGGGGCCCTGAATGTGGGCCCATGAGCCAGCTGCAAGGAGGAGGAGAGAGACTACACCTACGGAAGTGTTGGGGTTCCTCCCCCCTGCCATGAGGTCATGGGAGAGGGGACCCTGGGGTAGAGGCATGGCCTGGGCACGGGGTCTCCCTGCTCCCTGCTCACATGTGCCCTAATCCTGTTCAGCACTGCTTATTTTGTGTTGCCCTGTGTGAGGAGGGCCCTGGTTGTCCCTTGATTGCTCAGTTCTTTGGCAGTGCCCCGCCCATGTGGCTGGAGAAGAAAGAGCTCTGCAACTTCTCTCAAGAATGGCTCCCTGTTTCTTTGCACGGGCCTCGCTGTCTATGGATGTTTCAGGAGACCCCACCGAAACACAGAAGGACTCTTAAATTATCCCAGCTTTCTCTGCACAGCGAGAGCTTTTAATATTTAGCATTGCTATCCTTTTCCTGTGTGTTTGTTAAAAAAATAGTTTTTATCTCTTTCACTTTCTTCCCAGGAAAGTTTTTTTTTCCAAAAACCTGGTGGGGGAGGGCTGGGTGTAACCTGCCTTCTATCAGAGGATATTTTCCTCCACATTTGTCCAAACCGGCACAGCCTGTCCTTTCCTGGGTCTCTGTTGCAGATGGAAGCTGCTGGTGCCATTGTCAGCTTGAAGCACTCTTTTGATGCAAGCAGATGTTGCCAGGTGTGTTCAGCAGCTGTTGCTCAATGCTTATGCCAAGCTATTGTGTTCCTCATGGAACCAAGGAGCCATTGTGACACTGCAGGGGCTGATGGCATCAAGGAGGCAATTGTGACAGTACAGAACCTCCTAGAAACAAGGCTCCATTGTGACACCGTGGGGAATCATGGAATCAAGGAGCCCATTGTGACACGGCTGCATGGAACCAATGGTCCATGGTTACACTGCGGATTCAAGAAGAGCACGGTGACACCACGCAACATCATGGAACCATAGGTCCATTGTGACACAGCGGGGCCTCATGGAAACAAGGGGACCATTGTGGGAAAGCAGGGCCTAATGGAAGCATGGAGAGCATTGTGACACTAAGGAAACTCCTGGAACCAAGATGACCACTGGCACATAATGGAACCTCATGGAAGCAAGCCTCCACAATGACTTTGGAGGGCCTCAGGGACCACAGGACCCATTGTGACACAGCAGGACCTGGTGGAACCAAGGAGCCTTTGTGATACTCCAGATCCACATGGAAGCCAGGGTGCACTGAGACACAGCGGGGCCTTGTGGGAACCAAAGACACCTCTGCAAAAAGCAGGCTAGCTCATAGAAGCAAGGAGTCCATTGTTACAACGTAAAAGCTATGGAAGCAAGGGACCATTGTGACACTGCGGGGCCTCATGGAACCAATTGTCCATGATGACAATGCGGATCAAAGGAGACCATGGTGACACTGCGGAACCCGATGGAACCAAGGAGCCATTGTGACACAGTGGGGCCTCATGGAATCAAGGAGACCATTGTGACCCAGGTGTTGCATGTGAAGGCAAGGAGCCATTGTGACACTTTGGGCTTCTTCCCTTGAGCTCTGCAGCTGGCTGTCCCAGCCCAGCGCACCATGTGCCACCTGCTCTCCTCAGGGCTCTGCCTGCACACAGCCCCAGGAGAAGTTTTCCTGTTTGGAAGGAAAGAATGGAAAAGCCAGAGCAGGTTTCCTAAACAACAAACCCCACTCAGGAGCCACATGCTCAGTACAGGCTGCCTGGAACGATGTCCCCTTTCTACAAGGGTCAGTGTGAGCAGGAATGAATGATCTCTGGGAGCAGAATTCTCGGAGTCTTTCCACTGAATTCTCTGTCCCTGTGTCTTGGGGTGACTTTATCGTGTGTATCCCCTATTGCTGCTCTATGCCCAGAAGTGAACTTTGTGCGTTTCTGTGCCTTTCAACTGAGCCTGAGAGGGGGGAGAGGAAAAAAACCGGACAAACTTCTCAGAGCGTTTGTTCAAGGACACACATACACGCTCCTCTGCATCCTGCTTGCAGCAAGAGCAGAGGAAGCAACTTGGTTTCTTTTTTGCCAGTTTTCAGTTCCTTTTCTCTGGGGGGAGATGGAGAGTTGAACTTTGTTTTCCTGGGACTTCGGGGGTTTTTTTTCCCTTCTTCTCTTCTTGACTCTTTCAACATCAGAGCACATTGGGAGAATTTTCTCCCGAGGTGGGGGCCCTGAATGTGGGCCCATGAGCCAGCTGCAAGGAGGAGGAGAGAGACTACACCTACGGAAGTGTTGGGGTTCCTCCCCCCTGCCATGAGGTCATGGGAGAGGGGACCCTGGGGTAGAGGCATGGCCTGGGCACGGGGTCTCCCTGCTCCCTGCTCACATGTGCCCTAATCCTGTTCAGCACTGCTTATTTTGTGTTGCCCTGTGTGAGGAGGGCCCTGGTTGTCCCTTGATTGCTCAGTTCTTTGGCAGTGCCCCGCCCATGTGGCTGGAGAAGAAAGAGCTCTGCAACTTCTCTCAAGAATGGCTCCCTGTTTCTTTGCACGGGCCTCGCTGTCTATGGATGTTTCAGGAGACCCCACCGAAACACAGAAGGACTCTTAAATTATCCCAGCTTTCTCTGCACAGCGAGAGCTTTTAATATTTAGCATTGCTATCCTTTTCCTGTGTGTTTGTTAAAAAAATAGTTTTTATCTCTTTCACTTTCTTCCCAGGAAAGTTTTTTTTTCCAAAAACCTGGTGGGGGAGGGCTGGGTGTAACCTGCCTTCTATCAGAGGATATTTTCCTCCACATTTGTCCAAACCGGCACAGCCTGTCCTTTCCTGGGTCTCTGTTGCAGATGGAAGCTGCTGGTGCCATTGTCAGCTTGAAGCACTCTTTTGATGCAAGCAGATGTTGCCAGGTGTGTTCAGCAGCTGTTGCTCAATGCTTATGCCAAGCTATTGTGTTCCTCATGGAACCAAGGAGCCATTGTGACACTGCAGGGGCTGATGGCATCAAGGAGGCAATTGTGACAGTACAGAACCTCCTAGAAACAAGGCTCCATTGTGACACCGTGGGGAATCATGGAATCAAGGAGCCCATTGTGACACGGCTGCATGGAACCAATGGTCCATGGTTACACTGCGGATTCAAGAAGAGCACGGTGACACCACGCAACATCATGGAACCATAGGTCCATTGTGACACAGCGGGGCCTCATGGAAACAAGGGGACCATTGTGGGAAAGCAGGGCCTAATGGAAGCATGGAGAGCATTGTGACACTAAGGAAACTCCTGGAACCAAGATGACCACTGGCACATAATGGAACCTCATGGAAGCAAGCCTCCACAATGACTTTGGAGGGCCTCAGGGACCACAGGACCCATTGTGACACAGCAGGACCTGGTGGAACCAAGGAGCCTTTGTGATACTCCAGATCCACATGGAAGCCAGGGTGCACTGAGACACAGCGGGGCCTTGTTGGAACCAAAGACACCTCTGCAAAAAGCAGGCTAGCTCATAGAAGCAAGGAGTCCATTGTTACAACGTAAAAGCTATGGAAGCAAGGGACCATTGTGACACTGCGGGGCCTCATGGAACCAATTGTCCATGATGACAATGCGGATCAAAGGAGACCATGGTGACACTGCGGAACCCGATGGAACCAAGGAGCCATTGTGACACAGTGGGGCCTCATGGAATCAAGGAGACCATTGTGACCCAGGTGTTGCATGTGAAGGCAAGGAGCCATTGTGACACTTTGGGCTTCTTCCCTTGAGCTCTGCAGCTGGCTGTCCCAGCCCAGCGCACCATGTGCCACCTGCTCTCCTCAGGGCTCTGCCTGCACACAGCCCCAGGAGAAGTTTTCCTGTTTGGAAGGAAAGAATGGAAAAGCCAGAGCAGGTTTCCTAAACAACAAACCCCACTCAGGAGCCACATGCTCAGTACAGGCTGCCTGGAACGATGTCCCCTTTCTACAAGGGTCAGTGTGAGCAGGAATGAATGATCTCTGGGAGCAGAATTCTCGGAGTCTTTCCACTGAATTCTCTGTCCCTGTGTCTTGGGGTGACTTTATCGTGTGTATCCCCTATTGCTGCTCTATGCCCAGAAGTGAACTTTGTGCGTTTCTGTGCCTTTCAACTGAGCCTGAGAGGGGGGAGAGGAAAAAAACCGGACAAACTTCTCAGAGCGTTTGTTCAAGGACACACATACACGCTCCTCTGCATCCTGCTTGCAGCAAGAGCAGAGGAAGCAACTTGGTTTCTTTTTTGCCAGTTTTCAGTTCCTTTTCTCTGGGGGGAGATGGAGAGTTGAACTTTGTTTTCCTGGGACTTCGGGGGTTTTTTTTCCCTTCTTCTCTTCTTGACTCTTTCAACATCAGAGCACATTGGGAGAATTTTCTCCCGAGGTGGGGGCCCTGAATGTGGGCCCATGAGCCAGCTGCAAGGAGGAGGAGAGAGACTACACCTACGGAAGTGTTGGGGTTCCTCCCCCCTGCCATGAGGTCATGGGAGAGGGGACCCTGGGGTAGAGGCATGGCCTGGGCACGGGGTCTCCCTGCTCCCTGCTCACATGTGCCCTAATCCTGTTCAGCACTGCTTATTTTGTGTTGCCCTGTGTGAGGAGGGCCCTGGTTGTCCCTTGATTGCTCAGTTCTTTGGCAGTGCCCCGCCCATGTGGCTGGAGAAGAAAGAGCTCTGCAACTTCTCTCAAGAATGGCTCCCTGTTTCTTTGCACGGGCCTCGCTGTCTATGGATGTTTCAGGAGACCCCACCGAAACACAGAAGGACTCTTAAATTATCCCAGCTTTCTCTGCACAGCGAGAGCTTTTAATATTTAGCATTGCTATCCTTTTCCTGTGTGTTTGTTAAAAAAATAGTTTTTATCTCTTTCACTTTCTTCCCAGGAAAGTTTTTTTTTCCAAAAACCTGGTGGGGGAGGGCTGGGTGTAACCTGCCTTCTATCAGAGGATATTTTCCTCCACATTTGTCCAAACCGGCACAGCCTGTCCTTTCCTGGGTCTCTGTTGCAGATGGAAGCTGCTGGTGCCATTGTCAGCTTGAAGCACTCTTTTGATGCAAGCAGATGTTGCCAGGTGTGTTCAGCAGCTGTTGCTCAATGCTTATGCCAAGCTATTGTGTTCCTCATGGAACCAAGGAGCCATTGTGACACTGCAGGGGCTGATGGCATCAAGGAGGCAATTGTGACAGTACAGAACCTCCTAGAAACAAGGCTCCATTGTGACACCGTGGGGAATCATGGAATCAAGGAGCCCATTGTGACACGGCTGCATGGAACCAATGGTCCATGGTTACACTGCGGATTCAAGAAGAGCACGGTGACACCACGCAACATCATGGAACCATAGGTCCATTGTGACACAGCGGGGCCTCATGGAAACAAGGGGACCATTGTGGGAAAGCAGGGCCTAATGGAAGCATGGAGAGCATTGTGACACTAAGGAAACTCCTGGAACCAAGATGACCACTGGCACATAATGGAACCTCATGGAAGCAAGCCTCCACAATGACTTTGGAGGGCCTCAGGGACCACAGGACCCATTGTGACACAGCAGGACCTGGTGGAACCAAGGAGCCTTTGTGATACTCCAGATCCACATGGAAGCCAGGGTGCACTGAGACACAGCGGGGCCTTGTTGGAACCAAAGACACCTCTGCAAAAAGCAGGCTAGCTCATAGAAGCAAGGAGTCCATTGTTACAACGTAAAAGCTATGGAACCAAGGGACCATTGTGACACTGCGGGGCCTCATGGAACCAATTGTCCATGATGACAATGCGGATCAAAGGAGACCATGGTGACACTGCGGAACCTGATGGAACCAAGGAGCCATTGTGACACAGTGGGGCCTCATGGAATCAAGGAGACCATTGTGACCCAGGTGTTGCATGGGAAGGCAAGGAGCCATTGTGACACTTTGGGCTTCTTCCCTTGAGCTCTGCAGCTGGCTGTCCCAGCCCAGCGCACCATGTGCCACCTGCTCTCCTCAGGGCTCTGCCTGCACACAGCCCCAGGAGAAGTTTTCCTGTTTGGAAGGAAAGAATGGAAAAGCCGGAGCAGGTTTCCTAAACAACAAAGCCCACTCAGGAGCCACATGCTCAGTACAGGCTGCCTGGAACGATGTCCCCTTTCTACAAGGGTCAGTGTGAGCAGGAATGAATGATCTCTGGGAGCAGAATTCTCGGAGTCTTTCCACTGAATTCTCTGTCCCTGTGGCTTGGGGTGACTTTATCGTGTGTATCCCCTATTGCTGCTCTATGCCCAGAAGTGAACTTTGTGCATTTCTGTGCCTTTCAACTGAGCCTGAGAGGGGGGAGAGGAAAAAAACCGGACAAACTTCTCAGAGCGTTTGTTCAAGGACACACATACACACTCCTCTGCATCCTGCTTGCAGCAAGAGCAGAGGAAGCAACTTTGTTTCTTTTTAGCCAGTTTTCAGCTCCTTTTCTCTGGGGGGAGATGGAGAGTTGAACTTTGTTTTCCTGGGACTTCGGGGGTTTTTTCCCCTTCTCTTCTTGACTCTTTCAACATCAGAGCACATTGGGAGAATTTTCTCCCGAGGTGGGGGCCCTGAATGTGGGCCCATGAGCCAGCTGCAAGGAGGAGGAGAGAGACTACACCTACGGAAGTGTTGGGGTTCCTCCCCCCTGCCATGAGGTCATGGGAGAGGGGACCCTGGGGTAGAGGCATGGCCTGGGCACGGGGTCTCCCTGCTCCCTGCTCACATGTGCCCTAATCCTGTTCAGCACTGCTTATTTTGTGTTGCCCTGTGCGAGGAGGGCCCTGGTTGTGCTGTGATTGCTCAGTTCTTTGGCAGTTCCCCGCCCATGTGGCTGGAGAAGAAAGAGCTCTGAAACTTCTCTCAAGAATCGCTCCCTGTTTCTTTGCACGGGCCTCGCTGTCTAGGGATGTTTCAGGAGACCCCACCGAAACACGGAAGGACTCTCAAATTATCCCAGCTTTCTCTGCACAGCGAGAGCTTTTAATATTTAGCATTGCTATCCTTTTCCTGTGTGTTTGTTAAAAAAATAGTTTTTATCTCTTTCACTTTCTTCCCAGGAAAGTTCTTTTTTCCAAAAACCTGGTGGGGGAGGGCTGGGTGTAACCTGCCTTCTATCAGAGGATATTTTCCTCCACATTTGTCCAAACCGGCACAGCCTGTCCTTTCCTGGGTCTCTGTTGCAGATGGAAGCTGCTGGTGCCATTGTCAGCTTGAAGCACTCTTTTGATGCAAGCAGATGTTGCCAGGTGTGTTCAGCAGCTGTTGCTCAATGCTTATGCCAAGCTATTGTGTTCCTCATGGAACCAAGGAGCCATTGTGACACTGCAGGGGCTGATGGCATCAAGGAGGCAATTGTGACAGTACAGAACCTCCTAGAAACAAGGCTCCATTGTGACACCGTGGGGAATCATGGAATCAAGGAGCCCATTGTGACACGGCTGCATGGAACCAATGGTCCATGGTTACACTGCGGATTCAAGAAGAGCACGGTGACACCACGCAACATCATGGAACCATAGGTCCATTGTGACACAGCGGGGCCTCATGGAAACAAGGGGACCATTGTGGGAAAGCAGGGCCTAATGGAAGCATGGAGAGCATTGTGACACTAAGGAAACTCCTGGAACCAAGATGACCACTGGCACATAATGGAACCTCATGGAAGCAAGCCTCCACAATGACTTTGGAGGGCCTCAGGGACCACAGGACCCATTGTGACACAGCAGGACCTGGTGGAACCAAGGAGCCTTTGTGATACTCCACATCCACATGGAAGCCAGGGTGCACTGAGACACAGCGGGGCCTTGTTGGAACCAAAGACACCTCTGCAAAAAGCAGGCTAGCTCATAGAAGCAAGGAGTCCATTGTTACAACGTAAAAGCTATGGAAGCAAGGGACCATTGTGACACTGCGGGGCCTCATGGAACCAATTGTCCATGATGACAGTGCGGATCAAAGGAGACCATGGTGACACTGCGGAACCTGATGGAACCAAGGAGCCATTGTGACACAGTGGGGCCTCATGGAATCAAGGAGACCATTGTGACCCAGGTGTTGCATGTGAAGGCAAGGAGCCATTGTGACACTTTGGGCTTCTTCCCTTGAGCTCTGCAGCTGGCTGTCCCAGCCCAGCGCACCATGTGCCACCTGCTCTCCTCAGGGCTCTGCCTGCACACAGCCCCAGGAGAAGTTTTCCTGTTTGCAAGGAAAGAATGGAAAAGCCGGAGCAGGTTTCCTAAACAACAAACCCCACTCAGGAGCCACATGCTCAGTACAGGCTGCCTGGAACGATGTCCCCTTTCTACAAGGGTCAGTGTGAGCAGGAATGAATGATCTCTGGGAGCAGAATTCTCGGAGTCTTTCCACTGAATTCTCTGTCCCTGTGTCTTGGGGTGACTTTATTGTGTGTATCCCCTATTGCTGCTCTATGCCCAGAAGTGAACTTTGTGCATTTCTGTGCCTTTCAACTGAGCCTGAGAGGGGGGAGAGGAAAAAAAAGCCAGACAAACTTCTCAGAGCGTTTGTTCAAGGACACACATACACACTCCTCTGCATCCTGCTTGCAGCAAGAGCAGAGGAAGCAACTTTGTTTCTTTTTAGCCAGTTTTCAGCTCCTTTTCTCTGGGGGGAGATGGAGAGTTGAACTTTGTTTTCCTGGGACTTCGGGGGTTTTTTTTCCCTTCTTCTCTTCTTGACTCTTTCAACATCAGAGCACATTGGGAGAATTTTCTCCCGAGGTGGGGGCCCTGAATGTGGGCCCATGAGCCAGCTGCAAGGAGGAGGAGAGAGACTACACCTACGGAAGTGTTGGGGTTCCTCCCCCCTGCCATGAGGTCATGGGAGAGGGGACCCTGGGGTAGAGGCATGGCCTGGGCACGGGGGATCTCCCTGCTCCCTGCTCACATGTGCCCTAATCCTGTTCAGCACTGCTTATTTTGTGTTGCCCTGTGCCAGGAGGGCCCTGGTTGTGCCGTGATTGCTCAGTTCTTTGGCAGTGCCCCGCCCATGTGGCTGGAGAAGAAAGAGCTCTGAAACTTCTCTCAAGAATCGCTCCCTGTTTCTTTGCACGGGCCTCGCTGTCTATGGATGTTTCAGGAGACCCCACCGAAACACAGAAGGACTCTCAAATTATCCCGGCTTTCTCTGCACAGCGAGAGGTTTTAATATTTAGCATTGTTATCCTTTTCCTGTGTGTTTGTTAAAAAAGTAGTTTTTATCTCTTTCACTTTCTTCCCAGGAAAATTCTTTTTTCCCGAAGCTGGTGGGGGAGGGCTGGGTGTAACCTGCCTTCTATCAGAGGATATTTTCCTCCACATTTGTCCAAACCGGCACAGCCTGTCCTTTCCCTGGGTGTCTGTTGCAGATGGAAGCTGCTGGTGCCATTGTCAGCTTGAAGCCCTCTTTTGATGCAAGCAGATGTTGCCAGGTGTGTTCAGCAGCTGTTGCTCAATGCTTATGCCAAGCTATTGTGTTCCTCATGGAACCAAGGAGCCATTGTGACACTGCAGGGGCTGATGGCATCAAGGAGGCAATTGTGACAGTACAGAACCTCCTAGAAACAAGGCTCCATTGTGACACCGTGGGGAGTCATGGAATCAAGGAGCCCATTGTGACACAGCCAGGCTGCATGGAACCAATGGTCCATGGTTACACGGCGGATTCAAGAAGAGCACGGTGACACCACGCAACATCATGGAACCGTGCGTCCATTGTGACACAGCGGGGCCTCATGGAAACAAGGGGACCATTGTGGCAAAGCAGGGCCTAATGGAAGCATGGAGAGCATTGTGACACTAAGGAAACTCCTGGAACCAAGATGACCACTGGCACATAATGGAACCTCATGGAAGCAAGCCTCCACAATGACTTTGGAGGGCCTCAGGGACCACAGGACCCATTGTGACACAGCAGGACCTGGTGGAACCAAGGAGCCTTTGTGATACTCCACATCCATATGGAAGCCAGGGTGCACTGAGACACAGCGGGGCCTTGTTGGAACCAAAGACACCTCTGCAAAAAGCAGGCTAGCTCATAGAAGCAAGGAGTCCATTGTTACAACGTAAAAGCTATGGAAGCAAGGGACCATTGTGACACTGCGGGGCCTCATGGAACCAATTGTCCATGATGACAATGCGGATCAAAGGAGACCATGGTGACACTGCGGAACCTGATGGAACCAAGGAGCCATTGTGACACAGTGGGGCCTCATGGAATCAAGGAGACCATTGTGACCCAGGTGTTGCATGTGAAGGCAAGGAGCCATTGTGACACTTTGGGCTTCTTCCCTTGAGCTCTGCAGCTGGCTGTCCCAGCCCAGCGCACCATGTGCCACCTGCTCTCCTCAGGGCTCTGCCTGCACACAGCCCCAGGAGAAGTTTTCCTGTTTGCAAGGAAAGAATGGAAAAGCCGGAGCAGGTTTCCTAAACAACAAAGCCCACTCAGGAGCCACATGCTCAGTACAGGCTGCCTGGAACGATGTCCCCTTTCTACAAGGGTCAGTGTGAGCAGGAATGAATGATCTCTGGGAGCAGAATTCTCGGAGTCTTTCCACTGAATTCTCTGTCCCTGTGTCTTGGGGTGACTTTATTGTGTGTATCCCCTATTGCTGCTCTATGCCCAGAAGTGAACTTTGTGCATTTCTGTGCCTTTCAACTGAGCCTGAGAGGGGGGAGAGGAAAAAAAAGCCAGACAAACTTCTCAGAGCGTTTGTTCAAGGACACACATACACACTCCTCTGCATCCTGCTTGCAGCAAGAGCAGAGGAAGCAACTTTGTTTCTTTTTAGCCAGTTTTCAGCTCCTTTTCTCTGGGGGGAGATGGAGAGTTGAACTTTGTTTTCCTGGGACTTCGGGGGTTTTTTTTCCCTTCTTCTCTTCTTGACTCTTTCAACATCAGAGCACATTGGGAGAATTTTCTCCCGAGGTGGGGGCCCTGAATGTGGGCCCATGAGCCAGCTGCAAGGAGGAGGAGAGAGACTACACCTACGGAAGTGTTGGGGTTCCTCCCCCCTGCCATGAGGTCATGGGAGAGGGGACCCTGGGGTAGAGGCATGGCCTGGGCACGGGGGGTCTCCCTGCTCCCTGCTCACATGTGCCCTAATCCTGTTCAGCACTGCTTATTTTGTGTTGCCCTGTGCCAGGAGGGCCCTGGTTGTGCCGTGATTGCTCAGTTCTTTGGCAGTGCCCCGCCCATGTGGCTGGAGAAGAAAGAGCTCTGAAACTTCTCTCAAGAATGGCTCCCTGTTTCTTTGCACAGGCCTCGCTGTCTATGGATGTTTCAGGAGACCCCACCGAAACACAGAAGGACTCTCAAATTATCCCAGCTTTCTCTGCACAGCGAGAGGTTTTAATATTTAGCATTGTTATCCTTTTCCTGTGTGTTTGTTAAAAAAGTAGTTTTTATCTCTTTCACTTTCTTCCCAGGAAAATTCTTTTTTCCCGAAGCTGGTGGGGGAGGGCTGGGTGTAACCTGCCTTCTATCAGAGGATATTTTCCTCCACATTTGTCCAAACCGGCACAGCCTGTCCTTTCCCTGGGTGTCTGTTGCAGATGGAAGCTGCTGGTGCCATTGTCAGCTTGAAGCCCTCTTTTGATGCAAGCAGATGTTGCCAGGTGTGTTCAGCAGCTGTTGCTCAATGCTTATGCCAAGCTATTGTGTTCCTCATGGAACCAAGGAGCCATTGTGACACTGCAGGGGCTGATGGCATCAAGGAGGCAATTGTGACAGTACAGAACCTCCTAGAAACAAGGCTCCATTGTGACACCGTGGGGAATCATGGAATCAAGGAGCCCATTGTGACACGGCTGCATGGAACCAATGGTCCATGGTTACACGGCGGATTCAAGAAGAGCACGGTGACACCATGCAACATCATGGAACCATAGGTCCATTGTGACACAGCGGGGCCTCATGGAAACAAGGGGACCATTGTGGCAAAGCAGGGCCTAATGGAAGCATGGAGAGCATTGTGACACTAAGGAAACTCCTGGAACAAAGATGACCACTGGCACATAATGGAACCTCATGGAAGCAAGCCTCCACAATGACTTTGGAGGGCCTCAGGGACCACAGGACCCATTGTGACACAGCAGGACCTGGTGGAACCAAGGAGCCTTTGTGATACTCCAGATCCACATGGAAGCCAGGGTGCACTGAGACACAGCGGGGCCTTGTTGGAACCAAAGACACCTCTGCAAAAAGCAGGCTAGCTCATAGAAGCAAGGAGTCCATTGTTACAACGTAAAAGCTATGGAAGCAAGGGACCATTGTGACACTGCGGGGCCTCATGGAACCAATTGTCCATGATGACAATGCGGATCAAAGGAGACCATGGTGACACTGCGGAACCCGATGGAACCAAGGAGCCATTGTGACACAGTGGGGCCTCATGGAATCAAGGAGACCATTGTGACCCAGGTGTTGCATGTGAAGGCAAGGAGCCATTGTGACACTTTGGGCTTCTTCCCTTGAGCTCTGCAGCTGGCTGTCCCAGCCCAGCGCACCATGTGCCACCTGCTCTCCTCAGGGCTCTGCCTGCACACAGCCCCAGGAGAAGTTTTCCTGTTTGGAAGGAAAGAATGGAAAAGCCGGAGCAGGTTTCCTAAACAACAAACCCCACTCAGGAGCCACATGCTCAGTACAGGCTGCCTGGAACGATGTCCCCTTTCTACAAGGGTCAGTGTGAGCAGGAATGAATGATCTCTGGGAGCAGAATTCTCGGAGTCTTTCCACTGAATTCTCTGTCCCTGTGTCTTGGGGTGACTTTATCGTGTGTATCCCCTATTGCTGCTCTATGCCCAGAAGTGAACTTTGTGCGTTTCTGTGCCTTTCAACTGAGCCTGAGAGGGGGGAGAGGAAAAAAACCGGACAAACTTCTCAGAGTGTTTGTTCAAGGACACACATACACACTCCTCTGCATCCTGCTTGCAGCAAGAGCAGAGGAAGCAACTTGGTTTCTTTTTTGCCAGTTTTCAGTTCCTTTTCTCTGGGGGGAGATGGAGAGTTGAACTTTGTTTTCCTGGGACTTCGGGGGTTTTTTTTCCCTTCTTCTCTTCTTGACTCTTTCAACATCAGAGCACATTGGGAGAATTTTCTCCCGAGGTGGGGGCCCTGAATGTGGGCCCATGAGCCAGCTGCAAGGAGGAGGAGAGAGACTACACCTACGGAAGTGTTGGGGTTCCTCCCCCCTGCCATGAGGTCATGGGAGAGGGGACCCTGGGGTAGAGGCATGGCCTGGGCACGGGGTCTCCCTGCTCCCTGCTCACATGTGCCCTAATCCTGTTCAGCACTGCTTATTTTGTGTTGCCCTGTGTGAGGAGGGCCCTGGTTGTCCCTTGATTGCTCAGTTCTTTGGCAGTGCCCCGCCCATGTGGCTGGAGAAGAAAGAGCTCTGCAACTTCTCTCAAGAATGGCTCCCTGTTTCTTTGCACGGGCCTCGCTGTCTATGGATGTTTCAGGAGACCCCACCGAAACACGGAAGGACTCTTAAATTATCCCAGCTTTCTCTGCACAGCGAGAGCTTTTAATATTTAGCATTGCTATCCTTTTCCTGTGTGTTTGTTAAAAAAATAGTTTTTATCTCTTTCACTTTCTTCCCAGGAAAGTTTTTTTTTCCAAAAACCTGGTGGGGGAGGGCTGGGTGTAACCTGCCTTCTATCAGAGGATATTTTCCTCCACATTTGTCCAAACTGGCACAGCCTGTCCTTTCCTGGGTCTCTGTTGCAGATGGAAGCTGCTGGTGCCATTGTCAGCTTGAAGCACTCTTTTGATGCAAGCAGATGTTGCCAGGTGTGTTCAGCAGCTGTTGCTCAATGCTTATGCCAAGCTATTGTGTTCCTCATGGAACCAAGGAGCCATTGTGACACTGCAGGGGCTGATGGCATCAAGGAGGCAATTGTGACAGTACAGAACCTCCTAGAAACAAGGCTCCATTGTGACACCGTGGGGAATCATGGAATCAAGGAGCCCATTGTGACACGGCTGCATGGAACCAATGGTCCATGGTTACACTGCGGATTCAAGAAGAGCACGGTGACACCACGCAACATCATGGAACCATAGGTCCATTGTGACACAGCGGGGCCTCATGGAAACAAGGGGACCATTGTGGCAAAGCAGGGCCTAATGGAAGCATGGAGAGCATTGTGACACTAAGGAAACTCCTGGAACCAAGATGACCACTGGCACATAATGGAACCTCATGGAAGCAAGCCTCCACAATGACTTTGGAGGGCCTCAGGGACCACAGGACCCATTGTGACACAGCAGGACCTGGTGGAACCAAGGAGCCTTTGTGATACTCCACATCCACATGGAAGCCAGGGTGCACTGAGACACAGCGGGGCCTTGTTGGAACCAAAGACACCTCTGCAAAAAGCAGGCTAGCTCATAGAAGCAAGGAGTCCATTGTTACAACGTAAAAGCTATGGAACCAAGGGACCATTGTGACACTGCGGGGCCTCATGGAACCAATTGTCCATGATGACAATGCGGATCAAAGGAGACCATGGTGACACTGCGGAACCTGATGGAACCAAGGAGCCATTGTGACACAGTGGGGCCTCATGGAATCAAGGAGACCATTGTGACCCAGGTGTTGCATGTGAAGGCAAGGAGCCATTGTGACACTTTGGGCTTCTTCCCTTGAGCTCTGCAGCTGGCTGTCCCAGCCCAGCGCACCATGTGCCACCTGCTCTCCTCAGGGCTCTGCCTGCACACAGCCCCAGGAGAAGTTTTCCTGTTTGCAAGGAAAGAATGGAAAAGCCGGAGCAGGTTTCCTAAACAACAAACCCCACTCAGGAGCCACATGCTCAGTACAGGCTGCCTGGAACGATGTCCCCTTTCTACAAGGGTCAGTGTGAGCAGGAATGAATGATCTCTGGGAGCAGAATTCTCGGAGTCTTTCCACTGAATTCTCTGTCCCTGTGTCTTGGGGTGACTTTATTGTGTGTATCCCCTATTGCTGCTCTATGCCCAGAAGTGAACTTTGTGCATTTCTGTGCCTTTCAACTGAGCCTGAGAGGGGGGAGAGGAAAAAAAAGCCAGACAAACTTCTCAGAGCGTTTGTTCAAGGACACACATACACACTCCTCTGCATCCTGCTTGCAGCAAGAGCAGAGGAAGCAACTTTGTTTCTTTTTAGCCAGTTTTCAGCTCCTTTTCTCTGGGGGGAGATGGAGAGTTGAACTTTGTTTTCCTGGGACTTCGGGGGTTTTTTTTCCCTTCTTCTCTTCTTGACTCTTTCAACATCAGAGCACATTGGGAGAATTTTCTCCCGAGGTGGGGGCCCTGAATGTGGGCCCATGAGCCAGCTGCAAGGAGGAGGAGAGAGACTACACCTACGGAAGTGTTGGGGTTCCTCCCCCCTGCCATGAGGTCATGGGAGAGGGGACCCTGGGGTAGAGGCATGGCCTGGGCACGGGGGATCTCCCTGCTCCCTGCTCACATGTGCCCTAATCCTGTTCAGCACTGCTTATTTTGTGTTGCCCTGTGCCAGGAGGGCCCTGGTTGTGCCGTGATTGCTCAGTTCTTTGGCAGTGCCCCGCCCATGTGGCTGGAGAAGAAAGAGCTCTGAAACTTCTCTCAAGAATCGCTCCCTGTTTCTTTGCACGGGCCTCGCTGTCTATGGATGTTTCAGGAGACCCCACCGAAACACAGAAGGACTCTCAAATTATCCCGGCTTTCTCTGCACAGCGAGAGGTTTTAATATTTAGCATTGTTATCCTTTTCCTGTGTGTTTGTTAAAAAAGTAGTTTTTATCTCTTTCACTTTCTTCCCAGGAAAATTCTTTTTTCCCGAAGCTGGTGGGGGAGGGCTGGGTGTAACCTGCCTTCTATCAGAGGATATTTTCCTCCACATTTGTCCAAACCGGCACAGCCTGTCCTTTCCCTGGGTGTCTGTTGCAGATGGAAGCTGCTGGTGCCATTGTCAGCTTGAAGCCCTCTTTTGATGCAAGCAGATGTTGCCAGGTGTGTTCAGCAGCTGTTGCTCAATGCTTATGCCAAGCTATTGTGTTCCTCATGGAACCAAGGAGCCATTGTGACACTGCAGGGGCTGATGGCATCAAGGAGGCAATTGTGACAGTACAGAACCTCCTAGAAACAAGGCTCCATTGTGACACCGTGGGGAGTCATGGAATCAAGGAGCCCATTGTGACACAGCCAGGCTGCATGGAACCAATGGTCCATGGTTACACGGCGGATTCAAGAAGAGCACGGTGACACCACGCAACATCATGGAACCGTGCGTCCATTGTGACACAGCGGGGCCTCATGGAAACAAGGGGACCATTGTGGCAAAGCAGGGCCTAATGGAAGCATGGAGAGCATTGTGACACTAAGGAAACTCCTGGAACCAAGATGACCACTGGCACATAATGGAACCTCATGGAAGCAAGCCTCCACAATGACTTTGGAGGGCCTCAGGGACCACAGGACCCATTGTGACACAGCAGGACCTGGTGGAACCAAGGAGCCTTTGTGATACTCCACATCCATATGGAAGCCAGGGTGCACTGAGACACAGCGGGGCCTTGTTGGAACCAAAGACACCTCTGCAAAAAGCAGGCTAGCTCATAGAAGCAAGGAGTCCATTGTTACAACGTAAAAGCTATGGAAGCAAGGGACCATTGTGACACTGCGGGGCCTCATGGAACCAATTGTCCATGATGACAATGCGGATCAAAGGAGACCATGGTGACACTGCGGAACCTGATGGAACCAAGGAGCCATTGTGACACAGTGGGGCCTCATGGAATCAAGGAGACCATTGTGACCCAGGTGTTGCATGTGAAGGCAAGGAGCCATTGTGACACTTTGGGCTTCTTCCCTTGAGCTCTGCAGCTGGCTGTCCCAGCCCAGCGCACCATGTGCCACCTGCTCTCCTCAGGGCTCTGCCTGCACACAGCCCCAGGAGAAGTTTTCCTGTTTGCAAGGAAAGAATGGAAAAGCCGGAGCAGGTTTCCTAAACAACAAAGCCCACTCAGGAGCCACATGCTCAGTACAGGCTGCCTGGAACGATGTCCCCTTTCTACAAGGGTCAGTGTGAGCAGGAATGAATGATCTCTGGGAGCAGAATTCTCGGAGTCTTTCCACTGAATTCTCTGTCCCTGTGTCTTGGGGTGACTTTATTGTGTGTATCCCCTATTGCTGCTCTATGCCCAGAAGTGAACTTTGTGCATTTCTGTGCCTTTCAACTGAGCCTGAGAGGGGGGAGAGGAAAAAAAAGCCAGACAAACTTCTCAGAGCGTTTGTTCAAGGACACACATACACACTCCTCTGCATCCTGCTTGCAGCAAGAGCAGAGGAAGCAACTTTGTTTCTTTTTAGCCAGTTTTCAGCTCCTTTTCTCTGGGGGGAGATGGAGAGTTGAACTTTGTTTTCCTGGGACTTCGGGGGTTTTTTTTCCCTTCTTCTCTTCTTGACTCTTTCAACATCAGAGCACATTGGGAGAATTTTCTCCCGAGGTGGGGGCCCTGAATGTGGGCCCATGAGCCAGCTGCAAGGAGGAGGAGAGAGACTACACCTACGGAAGTGTTGGGGTTCCTCCCCCCTGCCATGAGGTCATGGGAGAGGGGACCCTGGGGTAGAGGCATGGCCTGGGCACGGGGGGTCTCCCTGCTCCCTGCTCACATGTGCCCTAATCCTGTTCAGCACTGCTTATTTTGTGTTGCCCTGTGCCAGGAGGGCCCTGGTTGTGCCGTGATTGCTCAGTTCTTTGGCAGTGCCCCGCCCATGTGGCTGGAGAAGAAAGAGCTCTGAAACTTCTCTCAAGAATGGCTCCCTGTTTCTTTGCACAGGCCTCGCTGTCTATGGATGTTTCAGGAGACCCCACCGAAACACAGAAGGACTCTCAAATTATCCCGGCTTTCTCTGCACAGCGAGAGGTTTTAATATTTAGCATTGTTATCCTTTTCCTGTGTGTTTGTTAAAAAAGTAGTTTTTATCTCTTTCACTTTCTTCCCAGGAAAATTCTTTTTTCCCGAAGCTGGTGGGGGAGGGCTGGGTGTAACCTGCCTTCTATCAGAGGATATTTTCCTCCACATTTGTCCAAACCGGCACAGCCTGTCCTTTCCCTGGGTGTCTGTTGCAGATGGAAGCTGCTGGTGCCATTGTCAGCTTGAAGCCCTCTTTTGATGCAAGCAGATGTTGCCAGGTGTGTTCAGCAGCTGTTGCTCAATGCTTATGCCAAGCTATTGTGTTCCTCATGGAACCAAGGAGCCATTGTGACACTGCAGGGGCTGATGGCATCAAGGAGGCAATTGTGACAGTACAGAACCTCCTAGAAACAAGGCTCCATTGTGACACCGTGGGGAATCATGGAATCAAGGAGCCCATTGTGACACGGCTGCATGGAACCAATGGTCCATGGTTACACGGCGGATTCAAGAAGAGCACGGTGACACCATGCAACATCATGGAACCATAGGTCCATTGTGACACAGCGGGGCCTCATGGAAACAAGGGGACCATTGTGGCAAAGCAGGGCCTAATGGAAGCATGGAGAGCATTGTGACACTAAGGAAACTCCTGGAACAAAGATGACCACTGGCACATAATGGAACCTCATGGAAGCAAGCCTCCACAATGACTTTGGAGGGCCTCAGGGACCACAGGACCCATTGTGACACAGCAGGACCTGGTGGAACCAAGGAGCCTTTGTGATACTCCAGATCCACATGGAAGCCAGGGTGCACTGAGACACAGCGGGGCCTTGTTGGAACCAAAGACACCTCTGCAAAAAGCAGGCTAGCTCATAGAAGCAAGGAGTCCATTGTTACAACGTAAAAGCTATGGAAGCAAGGGACCATTGTGACACTGCGGGGCCTCATGGAACCAATTGTCCATGATGACAATGCGGATCAAAGGAGACCATGGTGACACTGCGGAACCCGATGGAACCAAGGAGCCATTGTGACACAGTGGGGCCTCATGGAATCAAGGAGACCATTGTGACCCAGGTGTTGCATGTGAAGGCAAGGAGCCATTGTGACACTTTGGGCTTCTTCCCTTGAGCTCTGCAGCTGGCTGTCCCAGCCCAGCGCACCATGTGCCACCTGCTCTCCTCAGGGCTCTGCCTGCACACAGCCCCAGGAGAAGTTTTCCTGTTTGGAAGGAAAGAATGGAAAAGCCGGAGCAGGTTTCCTAAACAACAAACCCCACTCAGGAGCCACATGCTCAGTACAGGCTGCCTGGAACGATGTCCCCTTTCTACAAGGGTCAGTGTGAGCAGGAATGAATGATCTCTGGGAGCAGAATTCTCGGAGTCTTTCCACTGAATTCTCTGTCCCTGTGTCTTGGGGTGACTTTATCGTGTGTATCCCCTATTGCTGCTCTATGCCCAGAAGTGAACTTTGTGCGTTTCTGTGCCTTTCAACTGAGCCTGAGAGGGGGGAGAGGAAAAAAACCGGACAAACTTCTCAGAGTGTTTGTTCAAGGACACACATACACACTCCTCTGCATCCTGCTTGCAGCAAGAGCAGAGGAAGCAACTTGGTTTCTTTTTTGCCAGTTTTCAGTTCCTTTTCTCTGGGGGGAGATGGAGAGTTGAACTTTGTTTTCCTGGGACTTCGGGGGTTTTTTTTCCCTTCTTCTCTTCTTGACTCTTTCAACATCAGAGCACATTGGGAGAATTTTCTCCCGAGGTGGGGGCCCTGAATGTGGGCCCATGAGCCAGCTGCAAGGAGGAGGAGAGAGACTACACCTACGGAAGTGTTGGGGTTCCTCCCCCCTGCCATGAGGTCATGGGAGAGGGGACCCTGGGGTAGAGGCATGGCCTGGGCACGGGGTCTCCCTGCTCCCTGCTCACATGTGCCCTAATCCTGTTCAGCACTGCTTATTTTGTGTTGCCCTGTGTGAGGAGGGCCCTGGTTGTCCCTTGATTGCTCAGTTCTTTGGCAGTGCCCCGCCCATGTGGCTGGAGAAGAAAGAGCTCTGCAACTTCTCTCAAGAATGGCTCCCTGTTTCTTTGCACGGGCCTCGCTGTCTATGGATGTTTCAGGAGACCCCACCGAAACACGGAAGGACTCTTAAATTATCCCAGCTTTCTCTGCACAGCGAGAGCTTTTAATATTTAGCATTGCTATCCTTTTCCTGTGTGTTTGTTAAAAAAATAGTTTTTATCTCTTTCACTTTCTTCCCAGGAAAGTTTTTTTTTCCAAAAACCTGGTGGGGGAGGGCTGGGTGTAACCTGCCTTCTATCAGAGGATATTTTCCTCCACATTTGTCCAAACTGGCACAGCCTGTCCTTTCCTGGGTCTCTGTTGCAGATGGAAGCTGCTGGTGCCATTGTCAGCTTGAAGCACTCTTTTGATGCAAGCAGATGTTGCCAGGTGTGTTCAGCAGCTGTTGCTCAATGCTTATGCCAAGCTATTGTGTTCCTCATGGAACCAAGGAGCCATTGTGACACTGCAGGGGCTGATGGCATCAAGGAGGCAATTGTGACAGTACAGAACCTCCTAGAAACAAGGCTCCATTGTGACACCGTGGGGAATCATGGAATCAAGGAGCCCATTGTGACACGGCTGCATGGAACCAATGGTCCATGGTTACACTGCGGATTCAAGAAGAGCACGGTGACACCACGCAACATCATGGAACCATAGGTCCATTGTGACACAGCGGGGCCTCATGGAAACAAGGGGACCATTGTGGCAAAGCAGGGCCTAATGGAAGCATGGAGAGCATTGTGACACTAAGGAAACTCCTGGAACCAAGATGACCACTGGCACATAATGGAACCTCATGGAAGCAAGCCTCCACAATGACTTTGGAGGGCCTCAGGGACCACAGGACCCATTGTGACACAGCAGGACCTGGTGGAACCAAGGAGCCTTTGTGATACTCCACATCCACATGGAAGCCAGGGTGCACTGAGACACAGCGGGGCCTTGTTGGAACCAAAGACACCTCTGCAAAAAGCAGGCTAGCTCATAGAAGCAAGGAGTCCATTGTTACAACGTAAAAGCTATGGAACCAAGGGACCATTGTGACACTGCGGGGCCTCATGGAACCAATTGTCCATGATGACAATGCGGATCAAAGGAGACCATGGTGACACTGCGGAACCTGATGGAACCAAGGAGCCATTGTGACGCAGTGGGGCCTCATGGAATCAAGGAGACCATTGTGACCCAGGTGTTGCATGTGAAGGCAAGGAGCCATTGTGACACTTTGGGCTTCTTCCCTTGAGCTCTGCAGCTGGCTGTCCCAGCCCAGCGCACCATGTGCCACCTGCTCTCCTCAGGGCTCTGCCTGCACACAGCCCCAGGAGAAGTTTTCCTGTTTGCAAGGAAAGAATGGAAAAGCCGGAGCAGGTTTCCTAAACAACAAACCCCACTCAGGAGCCACATGCTCAGTACAGGCTGCCTGGAACGATGTCCCCTTTCTACAAGGGTCAGTGTGAGCAGGAATGAATGATCTCTGGGAGCAGAATTCTCGGAGTCTTTCCACTGAATTCTCTGTCCCTGTGTCTTGGGGTGACTTTATCGTGTGTATCCCCTATTGCTGCTCTATGCCCAGAAGTGAACTTTGTGCATTTCTGTGCCTTTCAACTGAGCCTGAGAGGGGGGAGAGGAAAAAAAAGCCAGACAAACTTCTCAGAGCGTTTGTTCAAGGACACACATACACACTCCTCTGCATCCTGCTTGCAGCAAGAGCAGAGGAAGCAACTTTGTTTCTTTTTAGCCAGTTTTCAGCTCCTTTTCTCTGGGGGGAGATGGAGAGTTGAACTTTGTTTTCCTGGGACTTCGGGGGTTTTTTTTCCCTTCTTCTCTTCTTGACTCTTTCAACATCAGAGCACATTGGGAGAATTTTCTCCCGAGGTGGGGGCCCTGAATGTGGGCCCATGAGCCAGCTGCAAGGAGGAGGAGAGAGACTACACCTACGGAAGTGTTGGGGTTCCTCCCCCCTGCCATGAGGTCATGGGAGAGGGGACCCTGGGGTAGAGGCATGGCCTGGGCACGGGGGGTCTCCCTGCTCCCTGCTCACATGTGCCCTAATCCTGTTCAGCACTGCTTATTTTGTGTTGCCCTGTGCCAGGAGGGCCCTGGTTGTGCCGTGATTGCTCAGTTCTTTGGCAGTGCCCCGCCCATGTGGCTGGAGAAGAAAGAGCTCTGAAACTTCTCTCAAGAATCGCTCCCTGTTTCTTTGCACGGGCCTCGCTGTCTATGCATGTTTCAGGAGACCCCACCGAAACACAGAAGGACTCTCAAATTATCCCGGCTTTCTCTGCACAGCGAGAGCTTTTAATATTTAGCATTGCTATCCTTTTCCTGTGTGTTTGTTAAAAAAGTAGTTTTTATCTCTTTCACTTTCTTCCCAGGAAAATTCTTTTTTCCCGAAGCTGGTGGGGGAGGGCTGGGTGTAACCTGCCTTCTATCAGAGGATATTTTCCTCCACATTTGTCCAAACCGGCACAGCCTGTCCTTTCCCTGGGTGTCTGTTGCAGATGGAAGCTGCTGGTGCCATTGTCAGCTTGAAGCCCTCTTTTGATGCAAGCAGATGTTGCCAGGTGTGTTCAGCAGCTGTTGCTCAATGCTTATGCCAAGCTATTGTGTTCCTCATGGAACCAAGGAGCCATTGTGACACTGCAGGGGCTGATGGCATCAAGGAGGCAATTGTGACAGTACAGAACCTCCTAGAAACAAGGCTCCATTGTGACACCGTGGGGAATCATGGAATCAAGGAGCCCATTGTGACACGGCTGCATGGAACCAATGGTCCATGGTTACACGGCGGATTCAAGAAGAGCACGGTGACACCACGCAACATCATGGAACCATAGGTCCATTGTGACACAGCGGGGCCTCATGGAAACAAGGGGACCATTGTGGGAAAGCAGGGCCTAATGGAAGCATGGAGAGCATTGTGACACTAAGGAAACTCCTGGAACCAAGATGACCACTGGCACATAATGGAACCTCATGGAAGCAAGCCTCCACAATGACTTTGGAGGGCCTCAGGGACCACAGGACCCATTGTGACACAGCAGGACCTGGTGGAACCAAGGAGCCTTTGTGATACTCCAGATCCACATGGAAGCCAGGGTGCACTGAGACACAGCGGGGCCTTGTGGGAACCAAAGACACCTCTGCAAAAAGCAGGCTAGCTCATAGAAGCAAGGAGTCCATTGTTACAACGTAAAAGCTATGGAAGCAAGGGACCATTGTGACACTGCGGGGCCTCATGGAACCAATTGTCCATGATGACAATGCGGATCAAAGGAGACCATGGTGACACTGCGGAACCCGATGGAACCAAGGAGCCATTGTGACGCAGTGGGGCCTCATGGAATCAAGGAGACCATTGTGACCCAGGTGTTGCATGTGAAGGCAAGGAGCCATTGTGACACTTTGGGCTTCTTCCCTTGAGCTCTGCAGCTGGCTGTCCCAGCCCAGCGCACCATGTGCCACCTGCTCTCCTCAGGGCTCTGCCTGCACACAGCCCCAGGAGAAGTTTTCCTGTTTGGAAGGAAAGAATGGAAAAGCCGGAGCAGGTTTCCTAAACAACAAACCCCACTCAGGAGCCACATGCTCAGTACAGGCTGCCTGGAACGATGTCCCCTTTCTACAAGGGTCAGTGTGAGCAGGAATGAATGATCTCTGGGAGCAGAATTCTCGGAGTCTTTCCACTGAATTCTCTGTCCCTGTGTCTTGGGGTGACTTTATCGTGTGTATCCCCTATTGCTGCTCTATGCCCAGAAGTGAACTTTGTGCGTTTCTGTGCCTTTCAACTGAGCCTGAGAGGGGGGAGAGGAAAAAAACCGGACAAACTTCTCAGAGCGTTTGTTCAAGGACACACATACACGCTCCTCTGCATCCTGCTTGCAGCAAGAGCAGAGGAAGCAACTTGGTTTCTTTTTTGCCAGTTTTCAGTTCCTTTTCTCTGGGGGGAGATGGAGAGTTGAACTTTGTTTTCCTGGGACTTCGGGGGTTTTTTTTCCCTTCTTCTCTTCTTGACTCTTTCAACATCAGAGCACATTGGGAGAATTTTCTCCCGAGGTGGGGGCCCTGAATGTGGGCCCATGAGCCAGCTGCAAGGAGGAGGAGAGAGACTACACCTACGGAAGTGTTGGGGTTCCTCCCCCCTGCCATGAGGTCATGGGAGAGGGGACCCTGGGGTAGAGGCATGGCCTGGGCACGGGGTCTCCCTGCTCCCTGCTCACATGTGCCCTAATCCTGTTCAGCACTGCTTATTTTGTGTTGCCCTGTGTGAGGAGGGCCCTGGTTGTCCCTTGATTGCTCAGTTCTTTGGCAGTGCCCCGCCCATGTGGCTGGAGAAGAAAGAGCTCTGCAACTTCTCTCAAGAATGGCTCCCTGTTTCTTTGCACGGGCCTCGCTGTCTATGGATGTTTCAGGAGACCCCACCGAAACACAGAAGGACTCTTAAATTATCCCAGCTTTCTCTGCACAGCGAGAGCTTTTAATATTTAGCATTGCTATCCTTTTCCTGTGTGTTTGTTAAAAAAATAGTTTTTATCTCTTTCACTTTCTTCCCAGGAAAGTTTTTTTTTCCAAAAACCTGGTGGGGGAGGGCTGGGTGTAACCTGCCTTCTATCAGAGGATATTTTCCTCCACATTTGTCCAAACCGGCACAGCCTGTCCTTTCCTGGGTCTCTGTTGCAGATGGAAGCTGCTGGTGCCATTGTCAGCTTGAAGCACTCTTTTGATGCAAGCAGATGTTGCCAGGTGTGTTCAGCAGCTGTTGCTCAATGCTTATGCCAAGCTATTGTGTTCCTCATGGAACCAAGGAGCCATTGTGACACTGCAGGGGCTGATGGCATCAAGGAGGCAATTGTGACAGTACAGAACCTCCTAGAAACAAGGCTCCATTGTGACACCGTGGGGAATCATGGAATCAAGGAGCCCATTGTGACACGGCTGCATGGAACCAATGGTCCATGGTTACACTGCGGATTCAAGAAGAGCACGGTGACACCACGCAACATCATGGAACCATAGGTCCATTGTGACACAGCGGGGCCTCATGGAAACAAGGGGACCATTGTGGGAAAGCAGGGCCTAATGGAAGCATGGAGAGCATTGTGACACTAAGGAAACTCCTGGAACCAAGATGACCACTGGCACATAATGGAACCTCATGGAAGCAAGCCTCCACAATGACTTTGGAGGGCCTCAGGGACCACAGGACCCATTGTGACACAGCAGGACCTGGTGGAACCAAGGAGCCTTTGTGATACTCCACATCCACATGGAAGCCAGGGTGCACTGAGACACAGCGGGGCCTTGTTGGAACCAAAGACACCTCTGCAAAAAGCAGGCTAGCTCATAGAAGCAAGGAGTCCATTGTTACAACGTAAAAGCTATGGAAGCAAGGGACCATTGTGACACTGCGGGGCCTCATGGAACCAATTGTCCATGATGACAATGCGGATCAAAGGAGACCATGGTGACACTGCGGAACCTGATGGAACCAAGGAGCCATTGTGACACAGTGGGGCCTCATGGAATCAAGGAGACCATTGTGACCCAGGTGTTGCATGGGAAGGCAAGGAGCCATTGTGACACTTTGGGCTTCTTCCCTTGAGCTCTGCAGCTGGCTGTCCCAGCCCAGCGCACCATGTGCCACCTGCTCTCCTCAGGGCTCTGCCTGCACACAGCCCCAGGAGAAGTTTTCCTGTTTGGAAGGAAAGAATGGAAAAGCCGGAGCAGGTTTCCTAAACAACAAAGCCCACTCAGGAGCCACATGCTCAGTACAGGCTGCCTGGAACGATGTCCCCTTTCTACAAGGGTCAGTGTGAGCAGGAATGAATGATCTCTGGGAGCAGAATTCTCGGAGTCTTTCCACTGAATTCTCTGTCCCTGTGTCTTGGGGTGACTTTATCGTGTGTATCCCCTATTGCTGCTCTATGCCCAGAAGTGAACTTTGTGCATTTCTGTGCCTTTCAACTGAGCCTGAGAGGGGGGAGAGGAAAAAAACCGGACAAACTTCTCAGAGCGTTTGTTCAAGGACACACATACACACTCCTCTGCATCCTGCTTGCAGCAAGAGCAGAGGAAGCAACTTTGTTTCTTTTTAGCCAGTTTTCAGCTCCTTTTCTCTGGGGGGAGATGGAGAGTTGAACTTTGTTTTCCTGGGACTTCGGGGGTTTTTTCCCCTTCTCTTCTTGACTCTTTCAACATCAGAGCACATTGGGAGAATTTTCTCCCGAGGTGGGGGCCCTGAATGTGGGCCCATGAGCCAGCTGCAAGGAGGAGGAGAGAGACTACACCTACGGAAGTGTTGGGGTTCCTCCCCCCTGCCATGAGGTCATGGGAGAGGGGACCCTGGGGTAGAGGCATGGCCTGGGCACGGGGTCTCCCTGCTCCCTGCTCACATGTGCCCTAATCCTGTTCAGCACTGCTTATTTTGTGTTGCCCTGTGCGAGGAGGGCCCTGGTTGTGCTGTGATTGCTCAGTTCTTTGGCAGTGCCCCGCCCATGTGGCTGGAGAAGAAAGAGCTCTGAAACTTCTCTCAAGAATCGCTCCCTGTTTCTTTGCACGGGCCTCGCTGTCTAGGGATGTTTCAGGAGACCCCACCGAAACACGGAAGGACTCTCAAATTATCCCAGCTTTCTCTGCACAGCGAGAGCTTTTAATATTTAGCATTGCTATCCTTTTCCTGTGTGTTTGTTAAAAAAATAGTTTTTATCTCTTTCACTTTCTTCCCAGGAAAGTTCTTTTTTCCAAAAACCTGGTGGGGGAGGGCTGGGTGTAACCTGCCTTCTATCAGAGGATATTTTCCTCCACATTTGTCCAAACCGGCACAGCCTGTCCTTTCCTGGGTCTCTGTTGCAGATGGAAGCTGCTGGTGCCATTGTCAGCTTGAAGCACTCTTTTGATGCAAGCAGATGTTGCCAGGTGTGTTCAGCAGCTGTTGCTCAATGCTTATGCCAAGCTATTGTGTTCCTCATGGAACCAAGGAGCCATTGTGACACTGCAGGGGCTGATGGCATCAAGGAGGCAATTGTGACAGTACAGAACCTCCTAGAAACAAGGCTCCATTGTGACACCGTGGGGAATCATGGAATCAAGGAGCCCATTGTGACACGGCTGCATGGAACCAATGGTCCATGGTTACACTGCGGATTCAAGAAGAGCACGGTGACACCACGCAACATCATGGAACCATAGGTCCATTGTGACACAGCGGGGCCTCATGGAAACAAGGGGACCATTGTGGGAAAGCAGGGCCTAATGGAAGCATGGAGAGCATTGTGACACTAAGGAAACTCCTGGAACCAAGATGACCACTGGCACATAATGGAACCTCATGGAAGCAAGCCTCCACAATGACTTTGGAGGGCCTCAGGGACCACAGGACCCATTGTGACACAGCAGGACCTGGTGGAACCAAGGAGCCTTTGTGATACTCCACATCCACATGGAAGCCAGGGTGCACTGAGACACAGCGGGGCCTTGTTGGAACCAAAGACACCTCTGCAAAAAGCAGGCTAGCTCATAGAAGCAAGGAGTCCATTGTTACAACGTAAAAGCTATGGAAGCAAGGGACCATTGTGACACTGCGGGGCCTCATGGAACCAATTGTCCATGATGACAGTGCGGATCAAAGGAGACCATGGTGACACTGCGGAACCTGATGGAACCAAGGAGCCATTGTGACACAGTGGGGCCTCATGGAATCAAGGAGACCATTGTGACCCAGGTGTTGCATGTGAAGGCAAGGAGCCATTGTGACACTTTGGGCTTCTTCCCTTGAGCTCTGCAGCTGGCTGTCCCAGCCCAGCGCACCATGTGCCACCTGCTCTCCTCAGGGCTCTGCCTGCACACAGCCCCAGGAGAAGTTTTCCTGTTTGCAAGGAAAGAATGGAAAAGCCGGAGCAGGTTTCCTAAACAACAAACCCCACTCAGGAGCCACATGCTCAGTACAGGCTGCCTGGAACGATGTCCCCTTTCTACAAGGGTCAGTGTGAGCAGGAATGAATGATCTCTGGGAGCAGAATTCTCGGAGTCTTTCCACTGAATTCTCTGTCCCTGTGTCTTGGGGTGACTTTATTGTGTGTATCCCCTATTGCTGCTCTATGCCCAGAAGTGAACTTTGTGCATTTCTGTGCCTTTCAACTGAGCCTGAGAGGGGGGAGAGGAAAAAAAAGCCAGACAAACTTCTCAGAGCGTTTGTTCAAGGACACACATACACACTCCTCTGCATCCTGCTTGCAGCAAGAGCAGAGGAAGCAACTTTGTTTCTTTTTAGCCAGTTTTCAGCTCCTTTTCTCTGGGGGGAGATGGAGAGTTGAACTTTGTTTTCCTGGGACTTCGGGGGTTTTTTTTCCCTTCTTCTCTTCTTGACTCTTTCAACATCAGAGCACATTGGGAGAATTTTCTCCCGAGGTGGGGGCCCTGAATGTGGGCCCATGAGCCAGCTGCAAGGAGGAGGAGAGAGACTACACCTACGGAAGTGTTGGGGTTCCTCCCCCCTGCCATGAGGTCATGGGAGAGGGGACCCTGGGGTAGAGGCATGGCCTGGGCACGGGGGATCTCCCTGCTCCCTGCTCACATGTGCCCTAATCCTGTTCAGCACTGCTTATTTTGTGTTGCCCTGTGCCAGGAGGGCCCTGGTTGTGCTGTGATTGCTCAGTTCTTTGGCAGTGCCCCGCCCATGTGGCTGGAGAAGAAAGAGCTCTGAAACTTCTCTCAAGAATCGCTCCCTGTTTCTTTGCACGGGCCTCGCTGTCTATGGATGTTTCAGGAGACCCCACCGAAACACAGAAGGACTCTCAAATTATCCCGGCTTTCTCTGCACAGCGAGAGGTTTTAATATTTAGCATTGTTATCCTTTTCCTGTGTGTTTGTTAAAAAAGTAGTTTTTATCTCTTTCACTTTCTTCCCAGGAAAATTCTTTTTTCCCGAAGCTGGTGGGGGAGGGCTGGGTGTAACCTGCCTTCTATCAGAGGATATTTTCCTCCACATTTGTCCAAACCGGCACAGCCTGTCCTTTCCCTGGGTGTCTGTTGCAGATGGAAGCTGCTGGTGCCATTGTCAGCTTGAAGCCCTCTTTTGATGCAAGCAGATGTTGCCAGGTGTGTTCAGCAGCTGTTGCTCAATGCTTATGCCAAGCTATTGTGTTCCTCATGGAACCAAGGAGCCATTGTGACACTGCAGGGGCTGATGGCATCAAGGAGGCAATTGTGACAGTACAGAACCTCCTAGAAACAAGGCTCCATTGTGACACCGTGGGGAGTCATGGAATCAAGGAGCCCATTGTGACACAGCCAGGCTGCATGGAACCAATGGTCCATGGTTACACGGCGGATTCAAGAAGAGCACGGTGACACCACGCAACATCATGGAACCGTGCGTCCATTGTGACACAGCGGGGCCTCATGGAAACAAGGGGACCATTGTGGCAAAGCAGGGCCTAATGGAAGCATGGAGAGCATTGTGACACTAAGGAAACTCCTGGAACCAAGATGACCACTGGCACATAATGGAACCTCATGGAAGCAAGCCTCCACAATGACTTTGGAGGGCCTCAGGGACCACAGGACCCATTGTGACACAGCAGGACCTGGTGGAACCAAGGAGCCTTTGTGATACTCCACATCCACATGGAAGCCAGGGTGCACTGAGACACAGCGGGGCCTTGTTGGAACCAAAGACACCTCTGCAAAAAGCAGGCTAGCTCATAGAAGCAAGGAGTCCATTGTTACAACGTAAAAGCTATGGAACCAAGGGACCATTGTGACACTGCGGGGCCTCATGGAACCAATTGTCCATGATGACAATGCGGATCAAAGGAGACCATGGTGACACTGCGGAACCTGATGGAACCAAGGAGCCATTGTGACACAGTGGGGCCTCATGGAATCAAGGAGACCATTGTGACCCAGGTGTTGCATGGGAAGGCAAGGAGCCATTGTGACACTTTGGGCTTCTTCCCTTGAGCTCTGCAGCTGGCTGTCCCAGCCCAGCGCACCATGTGCCACCTGCTCTCCTCAGGGCTCTGCCTGCACACAGCCCCAGGAGAAGTTTTCCTGTTTGCAAGGAAAGAATGGAAAAGCCGGAGCAGGTTTCCTAAACAACAAAGCCCACTCAGGAGCCACATGCTCAGTACAGGCTGCCTGGAACGATGTCCCCTTTCTACAAGGGTCAGTGTGAGCAGGAATGAATGATCTCTGGGAGCAGAATTCTCGGAGTCTTTCCACTGAATTCTCTGTCCCTGTGGCTTGGGGTGACTTTATCGTGTGTATCCCCTATTGCTGCTCTATGCCCAGAAGTGAACTTTGTGCATTTCTGTGCCTTTCAACTGAGCCTGAGAGGGGGGAGAGGAAAAAAAAGCCAGACAAACTTCTCAGAGCGTTTGTTCAAGGACACACATACACACTCCTCTGCATCCTGCTTGCAGCAAGAGCAGAGGAAGCAACTTTGTTTCTTTTTAGCCAGTTTTCAGCTCCTTTTCTCTGGGGGGAGATGGAGAGTTGAACTTTGTTTTCCTGGGACTTTGGGGGTTTTTTCCCCTTCTCTTCTTGACTCTTTCAACATCAGACCACATTGGGAGAATTTTCTCCCGAGGTGGGGGCCCTGAATGTGGGCCCATGAGCCAGCTGCAAGGAGGAGGAGAGAGACTACACCTACGGAAGTGTTGGGGTTCCTCCCCCCTGCCATGAGGTCATGGGAGAGGGGACCCTGGGGTAGAGGCATGGCCTGGGCACGGGGTCTCCCTGCTCCCTGCTCACATGTGCCCTAATCCTGTTCAGCACTGCTTATTTTGTGTTGCCCTGTGCGAGGAGGGCCCTGGTTGTGCTGTGATTGCTCAGTTCTTTGGCAGTGCCCCGCCCATGTGGCTGGAGAAGAAAGAGCTCTGAAACTTCTCTCAAGAATCGCTCCCTGTTTCTTTGCACGGGCCTCGCTGTCTATGGATGTCTCAGGAGACCCCACCGAAACACGGAAGGACTCTCAAATTATCCCAGCTTTCTCTGCACAGCGAGAGCTTTTAATATTTAGCATTGCTATCCTTTTCCTGTGTGTTTGTTAAAAAAATAGTTTTTATCTCTTTCACTTTCTTCCCAGGAAAGTTTTTTTTTCCAAAAACCTGGTGGGGGAGGGCTGGGTGTAACCTGCCTTCTATCAGAGGATATTTTCCTCCACATTTGTCCAAACCGGCACAGCCTGTCCTTTCCTGGGTCTCTGTTGCAGATGGAAGCTGCTGGTGCCATTGTCAGCTTGAAGCACTCTTTTGATGCAAGCAGATGTTGCCAGGTGTGTTCAGCAGCTGTTGCTCAATGCTTATGCCAAGCTATTGTGTTCCTCATGGAACCAAGGAGCCATTGTGACACTGCAGGGGCTGATGGCATCAAGGAGGCAATTGTGACAGTACAGAACCTCCTAGAAACAAGGCTCCATTGTGACACCGTGGGGAATCATGGAATCAAGGAGCCCATTGTGACACGGCTGCATGGAACCAATGGTCCATGGTTACACGGCGGATTCAAGAAGAGCACGGTGACACCACGCAACATCATGGAACCATAGGTCCATTGTGACACAGCGGGGCCTCATGGAAACAAGGGGACCATTGTGGGAAAGCAGGGCCTAATGGAAGCATGGAGAGCATTGTGACACTAAGGAAACTCCTGGAACCAAGATGACCACTGGCACATAATGGAACCTCATGGAAGCAAGCCTCCACAATGACTTTGGAGGGCCTCAGGGACCACAGGACCCATTGTGACACAGCAGGACCTGGTGGAACCAAGGAGCCTTTGTGATACTCCACATCCACATGGAAGCCAGGGTGCACTGAGACACAGCGGGGCCTTGTGGGAACCAAAGACACCTCTGCAAAAAGCAGGCTAGCTCATAGAAGCAAGGAGTCCATTGTTACAACGTAAAAGCTATGGAAGCAAGGGACCATTGTGACACTGCGGGGCCTCATGGAACCAATTGTCCATGATGACAATGCGGATCAAAGGAGACCATGGTGACACTGCGGAACCCGATGGAACCAAGGAGCCATTGTGACACAGTGGGGCCTCATGGAATCAAGGAGACCATTGTGACCCAGGTGTTGCATGTGAAGGCAAGGAGCCATTGTGACACTTTGGGCTTCTTCCCTTGAGCTCTGCAGCTGGCTGTCCCAGCCCAGCGCACCATGTGCCACCTGCTCTCCTCAGGGCTCTGCCTGCACACAGCCCCAGGAGAAGTTTTCCTGTTTGGAAGGAAAGAATGGAAAAGCCGGAGCAGGTTTCCTAAACAACAAACCCCACTCAGGAGCCACATGCTCAGTACAGGCTGCCTGGAACGATGTCCCCTTTCTACAAGGGTCAGTGTGAGCAGGAATGATCTCTGGGAGCAGAATTCTCGGAGTCTTTCCACTGAATTCTCTGTCCCTGTGTCTTGGGGTGACTTTATCGTGTGTATCCCCTATTGCTGCTCTATGCCCAGAAGTGAACTTTGTGCGTTTCTGTGCCTTTCAACTGAGCCTGAGAGGGGGGAGAGGAAAAAAACCGGACAAACTTCTCAGAGCATTTTTTCAAGGACACACATACACGCTCCTCTGCATCCTGCTTGCAGCAAGAGCAGAGGAAGCAACTTGGTTTCTTTTTTGCCAGTTTTCAGTTCCTTTTCTCTGGGGGGAGATGGAGAGTTGAACTTTGTTTTCCTGGGACTTCGGGGGTTTTTTTTCCCTTCTTCTCTTCTTGACTCTTTCAACATCAGAGCACATTGGGAGAATTTTCTCCCGAGGTGGGGGCCCTGAATGTGGGCCCATGAGCCAGCTGCAAGGAGGAGGAGAGAGACTACACCTACGGAAGTGTTGGGGTTCCTCCCCCCTGCCATGAGGTCATGGGAGAGGGGACCCTGGGGTAGAGGCATGGCCTGGGCACGGGGTCTCCCTGCTCCCTGCTCACATGTGCCCTAATCCTGTTCAGCACTGCTTATTTTGTGTTGCCCTGTGCGAGGAGGGCCCTGGTTGTGCTGTGATTGCTCAGTTCTTTGGCAGTGCCCCGCCCATGTGGCTGGAGAAGAAAGAGCTCTGCAACTTCTCTCAAGAATCGCTCCCTGTTTCTTTGCACGGGCCTCGCTGTCTATGGATGTTTCAGGAGACCCCACCGAAACACGGAAGGACTCTCAAATTATCCCAGCTTTCTCTGCACAGCGAGAGCTTTTAATATTTAGCATTGCTATCCTTTTCCTGTGTGTTTGTTAAAAAAAGAGTTTTTATCTCTTTCACTTTCTTCCCAAGAAAGTTCTTTTTTCCAAAAACCTGGTGGGGGAGGGCTGGGTGTAACCTGCCTTCTATCAGAGGATATTTTCCTCCACATTTGTCCAAACCGGCACAGCCTGTCCTTTCCTGGGTCTCTGTTGCAGATGGAAGCTGCTGGTGCCATTGTCAGCTTGAAGCACTCTTTTGATGCAAGCAGATGTTGCCAGGTGTGTTCAGCAGCTGTTGCTCAATGCTTATGCCAAGCTATTGTGTTCCTCATGGAACCAAGGAGCCATTGTGACACTGCAGGGGCTGATGGCATCAAGGAGGCAATTGTGACAGTACAGAACCTCCTAGAAACAAGGCTCCATTGTGACACCGTGGGGAATCATGGAATCAAGGAGCCCATTGTGACACGGCTGCATGGAACCAATGGTCCATGGTTACACTGCGGATTCAAGAAGAGCACGGTGACACCACGCAACATCATGGAACCATAGGTCCATTGTGACACAGCGGGGCCTCATGGAAACAAGGGGACCATTGTGGCAAAGCAGGGCCTAATGGAAGCATGGAGAGCATTGTGACACTAAGGAAACTCCTGGAACCAAGATGACCACTGGCACATAATGGAACCTCATGGAAGCAAGCCTCCACAATGACTTTGGAGGGCCTCAGGGACCACAGGACCCATTGTGACACAGCAGGACCTGGTGGAACCAAGGAGCCTTTGTGATACTCCACATCCACATGGAAGCCAGGGTGCACTGAGACACAGCGGGGCCTTGTGGGAACCAAAGACACCTCTGCAAAAAGCAGGCTAGCTCATAGAAGCAAGGAGTCCATTGTTACAACGTAAAAGCTATGGAAGCAAGGGACCATTGTGACACTGCGGGGCCTCATGGAACCAATTGTCCATGATGACAATGCGGATCAAAGGAGACCATGGTGACACTGCGGAACCTGATGGAACCAAGGAGCCATTGTGACACAGTGGGGCCTCATGGAATCAAGGAGACCATTGTGACCCAGGTGTTGCATGTGAAGGCAAGGAGCCATTGTGACACTTTGGGCTTCTTCCCTTGAGCTCTGCAGCTGGCTGTCCCAGCCCAGCGCACCATGTGCCACCTGCTCTCCTCAGGGCTCTGCCTGCACACAGCCCCAGGAGAAGTTTTCCTGTTTGGAAGGAAAGAATGGAAAAGCCGGAGCAGGTTTCCTAAACAACAAACCCCACTCAGGAGCCACATGCTCAGTACAGGCTGCCTGGAACGATGTCCCCTTTCTACAAGGGTCAGTGTGAGCAGGAATGATCTCTGGGAGCAGAATTCTCGGAGTCTTTCCACTGAATTCTCTGTCCCTGTGTCTTGGGGTGACTTTATCGTGTGTATCCCCTATTGCTGCTCTATGCCCAGAAGTGAACTTTGTGCGTTTCTGTGCCTTTCAACTGAGCCTGAGAGGGGGGAGAGGAAAAAAACCGGACAAACTTCTCAGAGCGTTTTTTCAAGGACACACATACACACTCCTCTGCATCCTGCTTGCAGCAAGAGCAGAGGAAGCAACTTTGTTTCTTTTTAGCCAGTTTTCAGCTCCTTTTCTCTGGGGGGAGATGGAGAGTTGAACTTTGTTTTCCTGGGACTTTGGGGGTTTTTTCCCCTTCTCTTCTTGACTCTTTCAACATCAGAGCACATTGGGAGAATTTTCTCCCGAGGTGGGGGCCCTGAATGTGGGCCCATGAGCCAGCTGCAAGGAGGAGGAGAGAGACTACACCTACGGAAGTGTTGGGGTTCCTCCCCCCTGCCATGAGGTCATGGGAGAGGGGACCCTGGGGTAGAGGCATGGCCTGGGCACGGGGTCTCCCTGCTCCCTGCTCACATGTGCCCTAATCCTGTTCAGCACTGCTTATTTTGTGTTGCCTTGTGCGAGGAGGGCCCTGGTTGTGCTGTGATTGCTCAGTTCTTTGGCAGTGCCCCGCCCATGTGGCTGGAGAAGAAAGAGCTCTGCAACTTCTCTCAAGAATGGCTCCCTGTTTCTTTGCACGGGCCTCGCTGTCTATGGATGTTTCAGGAGACCCCACCGAAACACAGTAGGACTCTCAAATTATCCCAGCTTTCTCTGCACAGCGAGAGCTTTTAATATTTAGCATTGCTATCCTTTTCCTGTGTGTTTGTTAAAAAAATAGTTTTTATCTCTTTCACTTTCTTCCCAGGAAAGTTCTTTTTTCCAAAAACCTGGTGGGGGAGGGCTGGGTGTAACCTGCCTTCTATCAGAGGATATTTTCCTCCACATTTGTCCAAACCGGCACAGCCTGTCCTTTCCTGGGTCTCTGTTGCAGATGGAAGCTGCTGGTGCCATTGTCAGCTTGAAGCACTCTTTTGATGCAAGCAGATGTTGCCAGGTGTGTTCAGCAGCTGTTGCTCAATGCTTATGCCAAGCTATTGTGTTCCTCATGGAACCAAGGAGCCATTGTGACACTGCAGGGGCTGATGGCATCAAGGAGGCAATTGTGACAGTACAGAACCTCCTAGAAACAAGGCTCCATTGTGACACCGTGGGGAATCATGGAATCAAGGAGCCCATTGTGACACAGCCAGGCTGCATGGAACCAATGGTCCATGGTTACACGGCGGATTCAAGAAGAGCACGGTGACACCACGCAACATCATGGAACCATAGGTCCATTGTGACACAGCGGGGCCTCATGGAAACAAGGGGACCATTGTGGCAAAGCAGGGCCTAATGGAAGCATGGAGAGCATTGTGACACTAAGGAAACTCCTGGAACCAAGATGACCACTGGCACATAATGGAACCTCATGGAAGCAAGCCTCCACAATGACTTTGGAGGGCCTCAGGGACCACAGGACCCATTGTGACACAGCAGGACCTGGTGGAACCAAGGAGCCTTTGTGATACTCCACATCCACATGGAAGCCAGGGTGCACTGAGACACAGCGGGGCCTTGTGGGAACCAAAGACACCTCTGCAAAAAGCAGGCTAGCTCATAGAAGCAAGGAGTCCATTGTTACAGCGTAAAAGCTATGGAAGCAAGGGACCATTGTGACACTGCGGGGCCTCATGGAACCAATTGTCCATGATGACAATGCGGATCAAAGGAGACCATGGTGACACTGCGGAACCTGATGGAACCAAGGAGCCATTGTGACACAGTGGGGCCTCATGGAATCAAGGAGACCATTGTGACCCAGGTGTTGCATGGGAAGGCAAGGAGCCATTGTGACACTTTGGGCTTCTTCCCTTGAGCTCTGCAGCTGGCTGTCCCAGCCCAGCGCACCATGTGCCACCTGCTCTCCTCAGGGCTCTGCCTGCACACAGCCCCAGGAGAAGTTTTCCTGTTTGGAAGGAAAGAATGGAAAAGCCTGAGCAGGTTTCCTAAACAACAAACCCCACTCAGGAGCCACATACTCAGTACAGGCTGCCTGGAACGATGTCCCCTTTCTACAAGGGTCAGTGTGAGCAGGAATGAATGATCTCTGGGAGCAGAATTCTCGGAGTCTTTCCACTGAATTCTCTGTCCCTGTGTCTTGGGGTGACTTTATTGTGTGTATCCCCTATTGCTGCTCTATGCCCAGAAGTGAACTTTGTGCATTTCTGTGCCTTTCAACTGAGCCTGAGAGGGGGGAGAGGAAAAAAAAGCCAGACAAACTTCTCAGAGCGTTTGTTCAAGGACACACATACACACTCCTCTGCATCCTGCTTGCAGCAAGAGCAGAGGAAGCAACTTTGTTTCTTTTTAGCCAGTTTTCAGCTCCTTTTCTCTGGGGGGAGATGGAGAGTTGAACTTTGTTTTCCTGGGACTTTGGGGGTTTTTTCCCCTTCTCTTCTTGACTCTTTCAACATCAGAGCACATTGGGAGAATTTTCTCCCGAGGTGGGGGCCCTGAATGTGGGCCCATGAGCCAGCTGCAAGGAGGAGGAGAGAGACTACACCTACGGAAGTGTTGGGGTTCCTCCCCCCTGCCATGAGGTCATGGGAGAGGGGACCCTGGGGTAGAGGCATGGCCTGGGCACGGGGTCTCCCTGCTCCCTGCTCACATGTGCCCTAACCCTGTTCAGCACTGCTTATTTTGTGTTGCCCTGTGCCAGGAGGGCCCTGGTTGTGCCGTGATTGCTCAGTTCTTTGGCAGTGCCCCGCCCATGTGGCTGGAGAAGAAAGAGCTCTGAAACTTCTCTCAAGAATGGCTCCCTGTTTCTTTGCACGGGCCTCGCTGTCTATGGATGTTTCAGGAGACCCCACCGAAACACAGAAGGACTCTCAAATTATCCCAGCTTTCTCTGCACAGCGAGAGCTTTTAATATTTAGCATTGCTATCCTTTTCCTGTGTGTTTGTTAAAAAAATAGTTTTTATCTCTTTCACTTTCTTCCCAGGAAAGTTCTTTTTTCCAAAAACCTGGTGGGGGAGGGCTGGGTGTAACCTGCCTTCTATCAGAGGATATTTTCCTCCACATTTGTCCAAACCGGCACAGCCTGTCCTTTCCTGGGTCTCTGTTGCAGATGGAAGCTGCTGGTGCCATTGTCAGCTTGAAGCACTCTTTTGATGCAAGCAGATGTTGCCAGGTGTGTTCAGCAGCTGTTGCTCAATGCTTATGCCAAGCTATTGTGTTCCTCATGGAACCAAGGAGCCATTGTGACACTGCAGGGGCTGATGGCATCAAGGAGGCAATTGTGACAGTACAGAACCTCCTAGAAACAAGGCTCCATTGTGACACCGTGGGGAATCATGGAATCAAGGAGCCCATTGTGACACAGCCAGGCTGCATGGAACCAATGGTCCATGGTTACACGGCGGATTCAAGAAGAGCACGGTGACACCACGCAACATCATGGAACCATAGGTCCATTGTGACACAGCGGGGCCTCATGGAAACAAGGGGACCATTGTGGCAAAGCAGGGCCTAATGGAAGCATGGAGAGCATTGTGACACTAAGGAAACTCCTGGAACCAAGATGACCACTGGCACATAATGGAACCTCATGGAAGCAAGCCTCCACAATGACTTTGGAGGGCCTCAGGGACCACAGGACCCATTGTGACACAGCAGGACCTGGTGGAACCAAGGAGCCTTTGTGATACTCCACATCCACATGGAAGCCAGGGTGCACTGAGACACAGCGGGGCCTTGTTGGAACCAAAGACACCTCTGCAAAAAGCAGGCTAGCTCATAGAAGCAAGGAGTCCATTGTTACAACGTAAAAGCTATGGAAGCAAGGGACCATTGTGACACTGCGGGGCCTCATGGAACCAATTGTCCATGATGACAGTGCGGATCAAAGGAGACCATGGTGACACTGCGGAACCTGATGGAACCAAGGAGCCATTGTGACACAGTGGGGCCTCATGGAATCAAGGAGACCATTGTGACCCAGGTGTTGCATGTGAAGGCAAGGAGCCATTGTGACACTTTGGGCTTCTTCCCTTGAGCTCTGCAGCTGGCTGTCCCAGCCCAGCACACCATGTGCCACCTGCTCTCCTCAGGGCTCTGCCTGCACACAGCCCCAGGAGAAGTTTTCCTGTTTGGAAGGAAAGAATGGAAAAGCCGGAGCAGGTTTCCTAAACAACAAACCCCACTCAGGAGCCACATGCTCAGTACAGGCTGCCTGGAACGATGTCCCCTTTCTACAAGGGTCAGTGTGAGCAGGAATGAATGATCTCTGGGAGCAGAATTCTCGGAGTCTTTCCACTGAATTCTCTGTCCCTGTGTCTTGGGGTGACTTTATTGTGTGTATCCCCTATTGCTGCTCTATGCCCAGAAGTGAACTTTGTGCATTTCTGTGCCTTTCAACTGAGCCTGAGAGGGGGGAGAGGAAAAAAAAGCCAGACAAACTTCTCAGAGCGTTTGTTCAAGGACACACATACACACTCCTCTGCATCCTGCTTGCAGCAAGAGCAGAGGAAGCAACTTTGTTTCTTTTTAGCCAGTTTTCAGCTCCTTTTCTCTGGGGGGAGATGGAGAGTTGAACTTTGTTTTCCTGGGACTTTGGGGGTTTTTTCCCCTTCTCTTCTTGACTCTTTCAACATCAGAGCACATTGGGAGAATTTTCTCCCGAGGTGGGGGCCCTGAATGTGGGCCCATGAGCCAGCTGCAAGGAGGAGGAGAGAGACTACACCTACGGAAGTGTTGGGGTTCCTCCCCCCTGCCATGAGGTCATGGGAGAGGGGACCCTGGGGTAGAGGCATGGCCTGGGCACGGGGTCTCCCTGCTCCCTGCTCACATGTGCCCTAATCCTGTTCAGCACTGCTTATTTTGTGTTGCCTTGTGCGAGGAGGGCCCTGGTTGTGCTGTGATTGCTCAATTCTTTGGCAGTGCCCCGCCCATGTGGCTGGAGAAGAAAGAGCTCTGCAACTTCTCTCAAGAATGGCTCCCTGTTTCTTTGCACGGGCCTCGCTGTCTATGGATGTTTCAGGAGACCCCACCGAAACACAGTAGGACTCTCAAATTATCCCAGCTTTCTCTGCACAGCGAGAGCTTTTAATATTTAGCATTGCTATCCTTTTCCTGTGTGTTTGTTAAAAAAATAGTTTTTATCTCTTTCACTTTCTTCCCAGGAAAGTTCTTTCTTCCATAAACCTGGTGGGGGAGGGCTGGGTGTAACCTGCCTTCTATCAGAGGATATTTTCCTCCACATTTGTCCAAACCGGCACAGCCTGTCCTTTCCTGGGTCTCTGTTGCAGATGGAAGCTGCTGGTGCCATTGTCAGCTTGAAGCACTCTTTTGATGCAAGCAGATGTTGCCAGGTGTGTTCAGCAGCTGTTGCTCAATGCTTATGCCAAGCTATTGTGTTCCTCATGGAACCAAGGAGCCATTGTGACACTGCAGGGGCTGATGGCATCAAGGAGGCAATTGTGACAGTACAGAACCTCCTAGAAACAAGGCTCCATTGTGACACCGTGGGGAATCATGGAATCAAGGAGCCCATTGTGACACAGCCAGGCTGCATGGAACCAATGGTCCATGGTTACACGGCGGATTCAAGAAGAGCACGGTGACACCACGCAACATCATGGAACCATAGGTCCATTGTGACACAGCGGGGCCTCATGGAAACAAGGGGACCATTGTGGAAAGCAGGGCCTAATGGAAGCATGGAGAGCATTGTGACACTAAGGAAACTCCTGGAACCAAGATGACCACTGGCACATAATGGAACCTCATGGAAGCAAGCCTCCACAATGACTTTGGAGGGCCTCAGGGACCACAGGACCCATTGTGACACAGCAGGACCTGGTGGAACCAAGGAGCCTTTGTGATACTCCACATCCACATGGAAGCCAGGGTGCACTGAGACACAGCGGGGCCTTGTGGGAACCAAAGACACCTCTGCAAAAAGCAGGCTAGCTCATAGAAGCAAGGAGTCCATTGTTACAACGTAAAAGCTATGGAAGCAAGGGACCATTGTGACACTGCGGGGCCTCATGGAACCAATTGTCCATGATGACAATGCGGATCAAAGGAGACCATGGTGACACTGCGGAACCTGATGGAACCAAGGAGCCATTGTGACACAGTGGGGCCTCATGGAATCAAGGAGACCATTGTGACCCAGGTGTTGCATGGGAAGGCAAGGAGCCATTGTGACACTTTGGGCTTCTTCCCTTGAGCTCTGCAGCTGGCTGTCCCAGCCCAGCGCACCATGTGCCACCTGCTCTCCTCAGGGCTCTGCCTGCACACAGCCCCAGGAGAAGTTTTCCTGTTTGGAAGGAAAGAATGGAAAAGCCTGAGCAGGTTTCCTAAACAACAAACCCCACTCAGGAGCCACATACTCAGTACAGGCTGCCTGGAACGATGTCCCCTTTCTACAAGGGTCAGTGTGAGCAGGAATGAATGATCTCTGGGAGCAGAATTCTCGGAGTCTTTCCACTGAATTCTCTGTCCCTGTGTCTTGGGGTGACTTTATTGTGTGTATCCCCTATTGCTGCTCTATGCCCAGAAGTGAACTTTGTGCATTTCTGTGCCTTTCAACTGAGCCTGAGAGGGGGGAGAGGAAAAAAAAGCCAGACAAACTTCTCAGAGCGTTTGTTCAAGGACACACATACACACTCCTCTGCATCCTGCTTGCAGCAAGAGCAGAGGAAGCAACTTTGTTTCTTTTTAGCCAGTTTTCAGCTCCTTTTCTCTGGGGGGAGATGGAGAGTTGAACTTTGTTTTCCTGGGACTTTGGGGGTTTTTTCCCCTTCTCTTCTTGACTCTTTCAACATCAGAGCACATTGGGAGAATTTTCTCCCGAGGTGGGGGCCCTGAATGTGGGCCCATGAGCCAGCTGCAAGGAGGAGGAGAGAGACTACACCTACGGAAGTGTTGGGGTTCCTCCCCCCTGCCATGAGGTCATGGGAGAGGGGACCCTGGGGTAGAGGCATGGCCTGGGCACGGGGTCTCCCTGCTCCCTGCTCACATGTGCCCTAACCCTGTTCAGCACTGCTTATTTTGTGTTGCCCTGTGCCAGGAGGGCCCTGGTTGTGCCGTGATTGCTCAGTTCTTTGGCAGTGCCCCGCCCATGTGGCTGGAGAAGAAAGAGCTCTGAAACTTCTCTCAAGAATGGCTCCCTGTTTCTTTGCACGGGCCTCGCTGTCTATGGATGTTTCAGGAGACCCCACCGAAACACAGAAGGACTCTCAAATTATCCCAGCTTTCTCTGCACAGCGAGAGCTTTTAATATTTAGCATTGCTATCCTTTTCCTGTGTGTTTGTTAAAAAAATAGTTTTTATCTCTTTCACTTTCTTCCCAGGAAAGTTCTTTTTTCCAAAAACCTGGTGGGGGAGGGCTGGGTGTAACCTGCCTTCTATCAGAGGATATTTTCCTCCACATTTGTCCAAACCGGCACAGCCTGTCCTTTCCTGGGTCTCTGTTGCAGATGGAAGCTGCTGGTGCCATTGTCAGCTTGAAGCACTCTTTTGATGCAAGCAGATGTTGCCAGGTGTGTTCAGCAGCTGTTGCTCAATGCTTATGCCAAGCTATTGTGTTCCTCATGGAACCAAGGAGCCATTGTGACACTGCAGGGGCTGATGGCATCAAGGAGGCAATTGTGACAGTACAGAACCTCCTAGAAACAAGGCTCCATTGTGACACCGTGGGGAATCATGGAATCAAGGAGCCCATTGTGACACAGCCAGGCTGCATGGAACCAATGGTCCATGGTTACACGGCGGATTCAAGAAGAGCACGGTGACACCACGCAACATCATGGAACCATAGGTCCATTGTGACACAGCGGGGCCTCATGGAAACAAGGGGACCATTGTGGCAAAGCAGGGCCTAATGGAAGCATGGAGAGCATTGTGACACTAAGGAAACTCCTGGAACCAAGATGACCACTGGCACATAATGGAACCTCATGGAAGCAAGCCTCCACAATGACTTTGGAGGGCCTCAGGGACCACAGGACCCATTGTGACACAGCAGGACCTGGTGGAACCAAGGAGCCTTTGTGATACTCCAGATCCACATGGAAGCCAGGGTGCACTGAGACACAGCGGGGCCTTGTTGGAACCAAAGACACCTCTGCAAAAAGCAGGCTAGCTCATAGAAGCAAGGAGTCCATTGTTACAACGTAAAAGCTATGGAAGCAAGGGACCATTGTGACACTGCGGGGCCTCATGGAACCAATTGTCCATGATGACAGTGCGGATCAAAGGAGACCATGGTGACACTGCGGAACCTGATGGAACCAAGGAGCCATTGTGACACAGTGGGGCCTCATGGAATCAAGGAGACCATTGTGACCCAGGTGTTGCATGTGAAGGCAAGGAGCCATTGTGACACTTTGGGCTTCTTCCCTTGAGCTCTGCAGCTGGCTGTCCCAGCCCAGCACACCATGTGCCACCTGCTCTCCTCAGGGCTCTGCCTGCACACAGCCCCAGGAGAAGTTTTCCTGTTTGGAAGGAAAGAATGGAAAAGCCGGAGCAGGTTTCCTAAACAACAAACCCCACTCAGGAGCCACATGCTCAGTACAGGCTGCCTGGAACGATGTCCCCTTTCTACAAGGGTCAGTGTGAGCAGGAATGAATGATCTCTGGGAGCAGAATTCTCGGAGTCTTTCCACTGAATTCTCTGTCCCTGTGTCTTGGGGTGACTTTATTGTGTGTATCCCCTATTGCTGCTCTATGCCCAGAAGTGAACTTTGTGCATTTCTGTGCCTTTCAACTGAGCCTGAGAGGGGGGAGAGGAAAAAAAAGCCAGACAAACTTCTCAGAGCGTTTGTTCAAGGACACACATACACACTCCTCTGCATCCTGCTTGCAGCAAGAGCAGAGGAAGCAACTTTGTTTCTTTTTAGCCAGTTTTCAGCTCCTTTTCTCTGGGGGGAGATGGAGAGTTGAACTTTGTTTTCCTGGGACTTTGGGGGTTTTTTCCCCTTCTCTTCTTGACTCTTTCAACATCAGAGCACATTGGGAGAATTTTCTCCCGAGGTGGGGGCCCTGAATGTGGGCCCATGAGCCAGCTGCAAGGAGGAGGAGAGAGACTACACCTACGGAAGTGTTGGGGTTCCTCCCCCCTGCCATGAGGTCATGGGAGAGGGGACCCTGGGGTAGAGGCATGGCCTGGGCACGGGGTCTCCCTGCTCCCTGCTCACATGTGCCCTAATCCTGTTCAGCACTGCTTATTTTGTGTTGCCTTGTGCGAGGAGGGCCCTGGTTGTGCTGTGATTGCTCAATTCTTTGGCAGTGCCCCGCCCATGTGGCTGGAGAAGAAAGAGCTCTGCAACTTCTCTCAAGAATGGCTCCCTGTTTCTTTGCACGGGCCTCGCTGTCTATGGATGTTTCAGGAGACCCCACCGAAACACAGTAGGACTCTCAAATTATCCCAGCTTTCTCTGCACAGCGAGAGCTTTTAATATTTAGCATTGCTATCCTTTTCCTGTGTGTTTGTTAAAAAAATAGTTTTTATCTCTTTCACTTTCTTCCCAGGAAAGTTCTTTCTTCCATAAACCTGGTGGGGGAGGGCTGGGTGTAACCTGCCTTCTATCAGAGGATATTTTCCTCCACATTTGTCCAAACCGGCACAGCCTGTCCTTTCCTGGGTCTCTGTTGCAGATGGAAGCTGCTGGTGCCATTGTCAGCTTGAAGCACTCTTTTGATGCAAGCAGATGTTGCCAGGTGTGTTCAGCAGCTGTTGCTCAATGCTTATGCCAAGCTATTGTGTTCCTCATGGAACCAAGGAGCCATTGTGACACTGCAGGGGCTGATGGCATCAAGGAGGCAATTGTGACAGTACAGAACCTCCTAGAAACAAGGCTCCATTGTGACACCGTGGGGAATCATGGAATCAAGGAGCCCATTGTGACACAGCCAGGCTGCATGGAACCAATGGTCCATGGTTACACGGCGGATTCAAGAAGAGCACGGTGACACCACGCAACATCATGGAACCATAGGTCCATTGTGACACAGCGGGGCCTCATGGAAACAAGGGGACCATTGTGGAAAGCAGGGCCTAATGGAAGCATGGAGAGCATTGTGACACTAAGGAAACTCCTGGAACCAAGATGACCACTGGCACATAATGGAACCTCATGGAAGCAAGCCTCCACAATGACTTTGGAGGGCCTCAGGGACCACAGGACCCATTGTGACACAGCAGGACCTGGTGGAACCAAGGAGCCTTTGTGATACTCCACATCCACATGGAAGCCAGGGTGCACTGAGACACAGCGGGGCCTTGTGGGAACCAAAGACACCTCTGCAAAAAGCAGGCTAGCTCATAGAAGCAAGGAGTCCATTGTTACAACGTAAAAGCTATGGAAGCAAGGGACCATTGTGACACTGCGGGGCCTCATGGAACCAATTGTCCATGATGACAATGCGGATCAAAGGAGACCATGGTGACACTGCGGAACCTGATGGAACCAAGGAGCCATTGTGACACAGTGGGGCCTCATGGAATCAAGGAGACCATTGTGACCCAGGTGTTGCATGGGAAGGCAAGGAGCCATTGTGACACTTTGGGCTTCTTCCCTTGAGCTCTGCAGCTGGCTGTCCCAGCCCAGCGCACCATGTGCCACCTGCTCTCCTCAGGGCTCTGCCTGCACACAGCCCCAGGAGAAGTTTTCCTGTTTGGAAGGAAAGAATGGAAAAGCCGGAGCAGGTTTCCTAAACAACAAACCCCACTCAGGAGCCACATACTCAGTACAGGCTGCCTGGAACGATGTCCCCTTTCTACAAGGGTCAGTGTGAGCAGGAATGAATGATCTCTGGGAGCAGAATTCTCGGAGTCTTTCCACTGAATTCTCTGTCCCTGTGTCTTGGGGTGACTTTATTGTGTGTATCCCCTATTGCTGCTCTATGCCCAGAAGTGAACTTTGTGCATTTCTGTGCCTTTCAACTGAGCCTGAGAGGGGGGAGAGGAAAAAAAAGCCAGACAAACTTCTCAGAGCGTTTGTTCAAGGACACACATACACACTCCTCTGCATCCTGCTTGCAGCAAGAGCAGAGGAAGCAACTTTGTTTCTTTTTAGCCAGTTTTCAGCTCCTTTTCTCTGGGGGGAGATGGAGAGTTGAACTTTGTTTTCCTGGGACTTCGGGGGTTTTTTCCCCTTCTCTTCTTGACTCTTTCAACATCAGAGCACATTGGGAGAATTTTCTCCCGAGGTGGGGGCCCTGAATGTGGGCCCATGAGCCAGCTGCAAGGAGGAGGAGAGAGACTACACCTACGGAAGTGTTGGGGTTCCTCCCCCCTGCCATGAGGTCATGGGAGAGGGGACCCTGGGGTAGAGGCATGGCCTGGGCACGGGGTCTCCCTGCTCCCTGCTCACATGTGCCCTAATCCTGTTCAGCACTGCTTATTTTGTGTTGCCCTGTGCGAGGAGGGCCCTGGTTGTGCTGTGATTGCTCAATTCTTTGGCAGTGCCCCGCCCATGTGGCTGGAGAAGAAAGAGCTCTGCAACTTCTCTCAAGAATGGCTCCCTGTTTCTTTGCACGGGCCTCGCTGTCTATGGATGTTTCAGGAGACCCCACCGAAACACAGTAGGACTCTCAAATTATCCCAGCTTTCTCTGCACAGCGAGAGCTTTTAATATTTAGCATTGCTATCCTTTTCCTGTGTGTTTGTTAAAAAAATAGTTTTTATCTCTTTCACTTTCTTCCCAGGAAAGTTCTTTCTTCCAAAAACCTGGTGGGGGAGGGCTGGGTGTAACCTGCCTTCTATCAGAGGATATTTTCCTCCACATTTGTCCAAACCGGCACAGCCTGTCCTTTCCTGGGTCTCTGTTGCAGATGGAAGCTGCTGGTGCCATTGTCAGCTTGAAGCACTCTTTTGATGCAAGCAGATGTTGCCAGGTGTGTTCAGCAGCTGTTGCTCAATGCTTATGCCAAGCTATTGTGTTCCTCATGGAACCAAGGAGCCATTGTGACACTGCAGGGGCTGATGGCATCAAGGAGGCAATTGTGACAGTACAGAACCTCCTAGAAACAAGGCTCCATTGTGACACCGTGGGGAATCATGGAATCAAGGAGCCCATTGTGACACAGCCAGGCTGCATGGAACCAATGGTCCATGGTTACACGGCGGATTCAAGAAGAGCACGGTGACACCACGCAACATCATGGAACCATAGGTCCATTGTGACACAGCGGGGCCTCATGGAAACAAGGGGACCATTGTGGGAAAGCAGGGCCTAATGGAAGCATGGAGAGCATTGTGACACTAAGGAAACTCCTGGAACCAAGATGACCACTGGCACATAATGGAACCTCATGGAAGCAAGCCTCCACAATGACTTTGGAGGGCCTCAGGGACCACAGGACCCATTGTGACACAGCAGGACCTGGTGGAACCAAGGAGCCTTTGTGATACTCCACATCCACATGGAAGCCAGGGTGCACTGAGACACAGCGGGGCCTTGTGGGAACCAAAGACACCTCTGCAAAAAGCAGGCTAGCTCATAGAAGCAAGGAGTCCATTGTTACAACGTAAAAGCTATGGAAGCAAGGGACCATTGTGACACTGCGGGGCCTCATGGAACCAATTGTCCATGATGACAATGCGGATCAAAGGAGACCATGGTGACACTGCGGAACCTGATGGAACCAAGGAGCCATTGTGACACAGTGGGGCCTCATGGAATCAAGGAGACCATTGTGACCCAGGTGTTGCATGGGAAGGCAAGGAGCCATTGTGACACTTTGGGCTTCTTCCCTTGAGCTCTGCAGCTGGCTGTCCCAGCCCAGCGCACCATGTGCCACCTGCTCTCCTCAGGGCTCTGCCTGCACACAGCCCCAGGAGAAGTTTTCCTGTTTGGAAGGAAAGAATGGAAAAGCCTGAGCAGGTTTCCTAAACAACAAACCCCACTCAGGAGCCACATACTCAGTACAGGCTGCCTGGAACGATGTCCCCTTTCTACAAGGGTCAGTGTGAGCAGGAATGAATGATCTCTGGGAGCAGAATTCTCGGAGTCTTTCCACTGAATTCTCTGTCCCTGTGTCTTGGGGTGACTTTATTGTGTGTATCCCCTATTGCTGCTCTATGCCCAGAAGTGAACTTTGTGCATTTCTGTGCCTTTCAACTGAGCCTGAGAGGGGGGAGAGGAAAAAAAAGCCAGACAAACTTCTCAGAGCGTTTGTTCAAGGACACACATACACACTCCTCTGCATCCTGCTTGCAGCAAGAGCAGAGGAAGCAACTTTGTTTCTTTTTAGCCAGTTTTCAGCTCCTTTTCTCTGGGGGGAGATGGAGAGTTGAACTTTGTTTTCCTGGGACTTTGGGGGTTTTTTCCCCTTCTCTTCTTGACTCTTTCAACATCAGAGCACATTGGGAGAATTTTCTCCCGAGGTGGGGGCCCTGAATGTGGGCCCATGAGCCAGCTGCAAGGAGGAGGAGAGAGACTACACCTACGGAAGTGTTGGGGTTCCTCCCCCCTGCCATGAGGTCATGGGAGAGGGGACCCTGGGGTAGAGGCATGGCCTGGGCACGGGGTCTCCCTGCTCCCTGCTCACATGTGCCCTAACCCTGTTCAGCACTGCTTATTTTGTGTTGCCCTGTGCCAGGAGGGCCCTGGTTGTGCCGTGATTGCTCAGTTCTTTGGCAGTGCCCCGCCCATGTGGCTGGAGAAGAAAGAGCTCTGAAACTTCTCTCAAGAATGGCTCCCTGTTTCTTTGCACGGGCCTCGCTGTCTATGGATGTTTCAGGAGACCCCACCGAAACACAGAAGGACTCTCAAATTATCCCAGCTTTCTCTGCACAGCGAGAGCTTTTAATATTTAGCATTGCTATCCTTTTCCTGTGTGTTTGTTAAAAAAATAGTTTTTATCTCTTTCACTTTCTTCCCAGGAAAGTTCTTTTTTCCAAAAACCTGGTGGGGGAGGGCTGGGTGTAACCTGCCTTCTATCAGAGGATATTTTCCTCCACATTTGTCCAAACCGGCACAGCCTGTCCTTTCCTGGGTCTCTGTTGCAGATGGAAGCTGCTGGTGCCATTGTCAGCTTGAAGCACTCTTTTGATGCAAGCAGATGTTGCCAGGTGTGTTCAGCAGCTGTTGCTCAATGCTTATGCCAAGCTATTGTGTTCCTCATGGAACCAAGGAGCCATTGTGACACTGCAGGGGCTGATGGCATCAAGGAGGCAATTGTGACAGTACAGAACCTCCTAGAAACAAGGCTCCATTGTGACACCGTGGGGAATCATGGAATCAAGGAGCCCATTGTGACACAGCCAGGCTGCATGGAACCAATGGTCCATGGTTACACGGCGGATTCAAGAAGAGCACGGTGACACCACGCAACATCATGGAACCATAGGTCCATTGTGACACAGCGGGGCCTCATGGAAACAAGGGGACCATTGTGGCAAAGCAGGGCCTAATGGAAGCATGGAGAGCATTGTGACACTAAGGAAACTCCTGGAACCAAGATGACCACTGGCACATAATGGAACCTCATGGAAGCAAGCCTCCACAATGACTTTGGAGGGCCTCAGGGACCACAGGACCCATTGTGACACAGCAGGACCTGGTGGAACCAAGGAGCCTTTGTGATACTCCACATCCACATGGAAGCCAGGGTGCACTGAGACACAGCGGGGCCTTGTGGGAACCAAAGACACCTCTGCAAAAAGCAGGCTAGCTCATAGAAGCAAGGAGTCCATTGTTACAACGTAAAAGCTATGGAAGCAAGGGACCATTGTGACACTGCGGGGCCTCATGGAACCAATTGTCCATGATGACAATGCGGATCAAAGGAGACCATGGTGACACTGCGGAACCTGATGGAACCAAGGAGCCATTGTGACACAGTGGGGCCTCATGGAATCAAGGAGACCATTGTGACCCAGGTGTTGCATGGGAAGGCAAGGAGCCATTGTGACACTTTGGGCTTCTTCCCTTGAGCTCTGCAGCTGGCTGTCCCAGCCCAGCGCACCATGTGCCACCTGCTCTCCTCAGGGCTCTGCCTGCACACAGCCCCAGGAGAAGTTTTCCTGTTTGGAAGGAAAGAATGGAAAAGCCTGAGCAGGTTTCCTAAACAACAAACCCCACTCAGGAGCCACATACTCAGTACAGGCTGCCTGGAACGATGTCCCCTTTCTACAAGGGTCAGTGTGAGCAGGAATGAATGATCTCTGGGAGCAGAATTCTCGGAGTCTTTCCACTGAATTCTCTGTCCCTGTGTCTTGGGGTGACTTTATTGTGTGTATCCCCTATTGCTGCTCTATGCCCAGAAGTGAACTTTGTGCATTTCTGTGCCTTTCAACTGAGCCTGAGAGGGGGGAGAGGAAAAAAAAGCCAGACAAACTTCTCAGAGCGTTTGTTCAAGGACACACATACACACTCCTCTGCATCCTGCTTGCAGCAAGAGCAGAGGAAGCAACTTTGTTTCTTTTTAGCCAGTTTTCAGCTCCTTTTCTCTGGGGGGAGATGGAGAGTTGAACTTTGTTTTCCTGGGACTTTGGGGGTTTTTTCCCCTTCTCTTCTTGACTCTTTCAACATCAGAGCACATTGGGAGAATTTTCTCCCGAGGTGGGGGCCCTGAATGTGGGCCCATGAGCCAGCTGCAAGGAGGAGGAGAGAGACTACACCTACGGAAGTGTTGGGGTTCCTCCCCCCTGCCATGAGGTCATGGGAGAGGGGACCCTGGGGTAGAGGCATGGCCTGGGCACGGGGTCTCCCTGCTCCCTGCTCACATGTGCCCTAACCCTGTTCAGCACTGCTTATTTTGTGTTGCCCTGTGCCAGGAGGGCCCTGGTTGTGCCGTGATTGCTCAGTTCTTTGGCAGTGCCCCGCCCATGTGGCTGGAGAAGAAAGAGCTCTGAAACTTCTCTCAAGAATGGCTCCCTGTTTCTTTGCACGGGCCTCGCTGTCTATGGATGTTTCAGGAGACCCCACCGAAACACAGAAGGACTCTCAAATTATCCCAGCTTTCTCTGCACAGCGAGAGCTTTTAATATTTAGCATTGCTATCCTTTTCCTGTGTGTTTGTTAAAAAAATAGTTTTTATCTCTTTCACTTTCTTCCCAGGAAAGTTCTTTTTTCCAAAAACCTGGTGGGGGAGGGCTGGGTGTAACCTGCCTTCTATCAGAGGATATTTTCCTCCACATTTGTCCAAACCGGCACAGCCTGTCCTTTCCTGGGTCTCTGTTGCAGATGGAAGCTGCTGGTGCCATTGTCAGCTTGAAGCACTCTTTTGATGCAAGCAGATGTTGCCAGGTGTGTTCAGCAGCTGTTGCTCAATGCTTATGCCAAGCTATTGTGTTCCTCATGGAACCAAGGAGCCATTGTGACACTGCAGGGGCTGATGGCATCAAGGAGGCAATTGTGACAGTACAGAACCTCCTAGAAACAAGGCTCCATTGTGACACCGTGGGGAATCATGGAATCAAGGAGCCCATTGTGACACAGCCAGGCTGCATGGAACCAATGGTCCATGGTTACACGGCGGATTCAAGAAGAGCACGGTGACACCACGCAACATCATGGAACCATAGGTCCATTGTGACACAGCGGGGCCTCATGGAAACAAGGGGACCATTGTGGCAAAGCAGGGCCTAATGGAAGCATGGAGAGCATTGTGACACTAAGGAAACTCCTGGAACCAAGATGACCACTGGCACATAATGGAACCTCATGGAAGCAAGCCTCCACAATGACTTTGGAGGGCCTCAGGGACCACAGGACCCATTGTGACACAGCAGGACCTGGTGGAACCAAGGAGCCTTTGTGATACTCCAGATCCACATGGAAGCCAGGGTGCACTGAGACACAGCGGGGCCTTGTTGGAACCAAAGACACCTCTGCAAAAAGCAGGCTAGCTCATAGAAGCAAGGAGTCCATTGTTACAACGTAAAAGCTATGGAAGCAAGGGACCATTGTGACACTGCGGGGCCTCATGGAACCAATTGTCCATGATGACAGTGCGGATCAAAGGAGACCATGGTGACACTGCGGAACCTGATGGAACCAAGGAGCCATTGTGACACAGTGGGGCCTCATGGAATCAAGGAGACCATTGTGACCCAGGTGTTGCATGTGAAGGCAAGGAGCCATTGTGACACTTTGGGCTTCTTCCCTTGAGCTCTGCAGCTGGCTGTCCCAGCCCAGCACACCATGTGCCACCTGCTCTCCTCAGGGCTCTGCCTGCACACAGCCCCAGGAGAAGTTTTCCTGTTTGGAAGGAAAGAATGGAAAAGCCGGAGCAGGTTTCCTAAACAACAAACCCCACTCAGGAGCCACATGCTCAGTACAGGCTGCCTGGAACGATGTCCCCTTTCTACAAGGGTCAGTGTGAGCAGGAATGAATGATCTCTGGGAGCAGAATTCTCGGAGTCTTTCCACTGAATTCTCTGTCCCTGTGTCTTGGGGTGACTTTATTGTGTGTATCCCCTATTGCTGCTCTATGCCCAGAAGTGAACTTTGTGCATTTCTGTGCCTTTCAACTGAGCCTGAGAGGGGGGAGAGGAAAAAAAAGCCAGACAAACTTCTCAGAGCGTTTGTTCAAGGACACACATACACACTCCTCTGCATCCTGCTTGCAGCAAGAGCAGAGGAAGCAACTTTGTTTCTTTTTAGCCAGTTTTCAGCTCCTTTTCTCTGGGGGGAGATGGAGAGTTGAACTTTGTTTTCCTGGGACTTTGGGGGTTTTTTCCCCTTCTCTTCTTGACTCTTTCAACATCAGAGCACATTGGGAGAATTTTCTCCCGAGGTGGGGGCCCTGAATGTGGGCCCATGAGCCAGCTGCAAGGAGGAGGAGAGAGACTACACCTACGGAAGTGTTGGGGTTCCTCCCCCCTGCCATGAGGTCATGGGAGAGGGGACCCTGGGGTAGAGGCATGGCCTGGGCACGGGGTCTCCCTGCTCCCTGCTCACATGTGCCCTAATCCTGTTCAGCACTGCTTATTTTGTGTTGCCTTGTGCGAGGAGGGCCCTGGTTGTGCTGTGATTGCTCAATTCTTTGGCAGTGCCCCGCCCATGTGGCTGGAGAAGAAAGAGCTCTGCAACTTCTCTCAAGAATGGCTCCCTGTTTCTTTGCACGGGCCTCGCTGTCTATGGATGTTTCAGGAGACCCCACCGAAACACAGTAGGACTCTCAAATTATCCCAGCTTTCTCTGCACAGCGAGAGCTTTTAATATTTAGCATTGCTATCCTTTTCCTGTGTGTTTGTTAAAAAAATAGTTTTTATCTCTTTCACTTTCTTCCCAGGAAAGTTCTTTCTTCCATAAACCTGGTGGGGGAGGGCTGGGTGTAACCTGCCTTCTATCAGAGGATATTTTCCTCCACATTTGTCCAAACCGGCACAGCCTGTCCTTTCCTGGGTCTCTGTTGCAGATGGAAGCTGCTGGTGCCATTGTCAGCTTGAAGCACTCTTTTGATGCAAGCAGATGTTGCCAGGTGTGTTCAGCAGCTGTTGCTCAATGCTTATGCCAAGCTATTGTGTTCCTCATGGAACCAAGGAGCCATTGTGACACTGCAGGGGCTGATGGCATCAAGGAGGCAATTGTGACAGTACAGAACCTCCTAGAAACAAGGCTCCATTGTGACACCGTGGGGAATCATGGAATCAAGGAGCCCATTGTGACACAGCCAGGCTGCATGGAACCAATGGTCCATGGTTACACTGCGGATTCAAGAAGAGCACGGTGACACCACGCAACATCATGGAACCATAGGTCCATTGTGACACAGCGGGGCCTCATGGAAACAAGGGGACCATTGTGGAAAGCAGGGCCTAATGGAAGCATGGAGAGCATTGTGACACTAAGGAAACTCCTGGAACCAAGATGACCACTGGCACATAATGGAACCTCATGGAAGCAAGCCTCCACAATGACTTTGGAGGGCCTCAGGGACCACAGGACCCATTGTGACACAGCAGGACCTGGTGGAACCAAGGAGCCTTTGTGATACTCCACATCCACATGGAAGCCAGGGTGCACTGAGACACAGCGGGGCCTTGTGGGAACCAAAGACACCTCTGCAAAAAGCAGGCTAGCTCATAGAAGCAAGGAGTCCATTGTTACAACGTAAAAGCTATGGAAGCAAGGGACCATTGTGACACTGCGGGGCCTCATGGAACCAATTGTCCATGATGACAATGCGGATCAAAGGAGACCATGGTGACACTGCGGAACCTGATGGAACCAAGGAGCCATTGTGACACAGTGGGGCCTCATGGAATCAAGGAGACCATTGTGACCCAGGTGTTGCATGGGAAGGCAAGGAGCCATTGTGACACTTTGGGCTTCTTCCCTTGAGCTCTGCAGCTGGCTGTCCCAGCCCAGCGCACCATGTGCCACCTGCTCTCCTCAGGGCTCTGCCTGCACACAGCCCCAGGAGAAGTTTTCCTGTTTGGAAGGAAAGAATGGAAAAGCCGGAGCAGGTTTCCTAAACAACAAACCCCACTCAGGAGCCACATACTCAGTACAGGCTGCCTGGAACGATGTCCCCTTTCTACAAGGGTCAGTGTGAGCAGGAATGAATGATCTCTGGGAGCAGAATTCTCGGAGTCTTTCCACTGAATTCTCTGTCCCTGTGTCTTGGGGTGACTTTATTGTGTGTATCCCCTATTGCTGCTCTATGCCCAGAAGTGAACTTTGTGCATTTCTGTGCCTTTCAACTGAGCCTGAGAGGGGGGAGAGGAAAAAAAAGCCAGACAAACTTCTCAGAGCGTTTGTTCAAGGACACACATACACACTCCTCTGCATCCTGCTTGCAGCAAGAGCAGAGGAAGCAACTTTGTTTCTTTTTAGCCAGTTTTCAGCTCCTTTTCTCTGGGGGGAGATGGAGAGTTGAACTTTGTTTTCCTGGGACTTTGGGGGTTTTTTCCCCTTCTCTTCTTGACTCTTTCAACATCAGAGCACATTGGGAGAATTTTCTCCCGAGGTGGGGGCCCTGAATGTGGGCCCATGAGCCAGCTGCAAGGAGGAGGAGAGAGACTACACCTACGGAAGTGTTGGGGTTCCTCCCCCCTGCCATGAGGTCATGGGAGAGGGGACCCTGGGGTAGAGGCATGGCCTGGGCACGGGGTCTCCCTGCTCCCTGCTCACATGTGCCCTAATCCTGTTCAGCACTGCTTATTTTGTGTTGCCCTGTGCGAGGAGGGCCCTGGTTGTGCTGTGATTGCTCAGTTCTTTGGCAGTGCCCCGCCCATGTGGCTGGAGAAGAAAGAGCTCTGCAACTTCTCTCAAGAATCGCTCCCTGTTTCTTTGCACGGGCCTCGCTGTCTATGGATGTTTCAGGAGACCCCACCGAAACACGGAAGGACTCTCAAATTATCCCAGCTTTCTCTGCACAGCGAGAGCTTTTAATATTTAGCATTGCTATCCTTTTCCTGTGTGTTTGTTAAAAAAATAGTTTTTATCTCTTTCACTTTCTTCCCAGGAAAGTTCTTTCTTCCAAAAACCTGGTGGGGGAGGGCTGGGTGTAACCTGCCTTCTATCAGAGGATATTTTCCTCCACATTTGTCCAAACCGGCACAGCCTGTCCTTTCCTGGGTCTCTGTTGCAGATGGAAGCTGCTGGTGCCATTGTCAGCTTGAAGCACTCTTTTGATGCAAGCAGATGTTGCCAGGTGTGTTCAGCAGCTGTTGCTCAATGCTTATGCCAAGCTATTGTGTTCCTCATGGAACCAAGGAGCATTGTGACACTGCAGGGGCTGATGGCATCAAGGAGGCAATTGTGACAGTACAGAACCTCCTAGAAACAAGGCTCCATTGTGACACCGTGGGGAATCATGGAATCAAGGAGCCCATTGTGACACGGCTGCATGGAACCAATGGTCCATGGTTACACTGCGGATTCAAGAAGAGCACGGTGACACCACGCAACATCACGGAACCATAGGTCCATTGTGACACAGCGGGGCCTCATGGAAACAAGGGGACCATTGTGGCAAAGCAGGGCCTAATGGAAGCATGGAGAGCATTGTGACACTAAGGAAACTCCTGGAACCAAGATGACCACTGGCACATAATGGAACCTCATGGAAGCAAGCCTCCACAATGACTTTGGAGGGCCTCAGGGACCACAGGACCCATTGTGACACAGCAGGACCTGGTGGAACCAAGGAGCCTTTGTGATACTCCAGATCCACATGGAAGCCAGGGTGCACTGAGACACAGCGGGGCCTTGTGGGAACCAAAGACACCTCTGCAAAAAGCAGGCTAGCTCATAGAAGCAAGGAGTCCATTGTTACAACGTAAAAGCTATGGAAGCAAGGGACCATTGTGACACTGCGGGGCCTCATGGAACCAATTGTCCATGATGACAATGCGGATCAAAGGAGACCATGGTGACACTGCGGAACCTGATGGAACCAAGGAGCCATTGTGACACAGTGGGGCCTCATGGAATCAAGGAGACCATTGTGACCCAGGTGTTGCATGGGAAGGCAAGGAGCCATTGTGACACTTTGGGCTTCTTCCCTTGAGCTCTGCAGCTGGCTGTCCCAGCCCAGCGCACCATGTGCCACCTGCTCTCCTCAGGGCTCTGCCTGCACACAGCCCCAGGAGAAGTTTTCCTGTTTGGAAGGAAAGAATGGAAAAGCCTGAGCAGGTTTCCTAAACAACAAACCCCACTCAGGAGCCACATACTCAGTACAGGCTGCCTGGAACGATGTCCCCTTTCTACAAGGGTCAGTGTGAGCAGGAATGAATGATCTCTGGGAGCAGAATTCTCGGAGTCTTTCCACTGAATTCTCTGTCCCTGTGTCTTGGGGTGACTTTATTGTGTGTATCCCCTATTGCTGCTCTATGCCCAGAAGTGAACTTTGTGCATTTCTGTGCCTTTCAACTGAGCCTGAGAGGGGGGAGAGGAAAAAAAAGCCAGACAAACTTCTCAGAGCGTTTGTTCAAGGACACACATACACACTCCTCTGCATCCTGCTTGCAGCAAGAGCAGAGGAAGCAACTTTGTTTCTTTTTAGCCAGTTTTCAGCTCCTTTTCTCTGGGGGGAGATGGAGAGTTGAACTTTGTTTTCCTGGGACTTTGGGGGTTTTTTCCCCTTCTCTTCTTGACTCTTTCAACATCAGAGCACATTGGGAGAATTTTCTCCCGAGGTGGGGGCCCTGAATGTGGGCCCATGAGCCAGCTGCAAGGAGGAGGAGAGAGACTACACCTACGGAAGTGTTGGGGTTCCTCCCCCCTGCCATGAGGTCATGGGAGAGGGGACCCTGGGGTAGAGGCATGGCCTGGGCACGGGGTCTCCCTGCTCCCTGCTCACATGTGCCCTAATCCTGTTCAGCACTGCTTATTTTGTGTTGCCCTGTGCCAGGAGGGCCCTGGTTGTGCCGTGATTGCTCAGTTCTTTGGCAGTGCCCCGCCCATGTGGCTGGAGAAGAAAGAGCTCTGCAACTTCTCTCAAGAATCGCTCCCTGTTTCTTTGCACGGGCCTCGCTGTCTATGGATGTTTCAGGAGACCCCACCGAAACACGGAAGGACTCTCAAATTATCCCAGCTTTCTCTGCACAGCGAGAGCTTTTAATATTTAGCATTGCTATCCTTTTCCTGTGTGTTTGTTAAAAAAATAGTTTTTATCTCTTTCACTTTCTTCCCAGGAAAGTTCTTTCTTCCAAAAACCTGGTGGGGGAGGGCTGGGTGTAACCTGCCTTCTATCAGAGGATATTTTCCTCCACATTTGTCCAAACCGGCACAGCCTGTCCTTTCCTGGGTCTCTGTTGCAGATGGAAGCTGCTGGTGCCATTGTCAGCTTGAAGCACTCTTTTGATGCAAGCAGATGTTGCCAGGTGTGTTCAGCAGCTGTTGCTCAATGCTTATGCCAAGCTATTGTGTTCCTCATGGAACCAAGGAGCATTGTGACACTGCAGGGGCTGATGGCATCAAGGAGGCAATTGTGACAGTACAGAACCTCCTAGAAACAAGGCTCCATTGTGACACCGTGGGGAATCATGGAATCAAGGAGCCCATTGTGACACGGCTGCATGGAACCAATGGTCCATGGTTACACTGCGGATTCAAGAAGAGCACGGTGACACCACGCAACATCACGGAACCATAGGTCCATTGTGACACAGCGGGGCCTCATGGAAACAAGGGGACCATTGTGGAAAGCAGGGCCTAATGGAAGCATGGAGAGCATTGTGACACTAAGGAAACTCCTGGAACCAAGATGACCACTGGCACATAATGGAACCTCATGGAAGCAAGCCTCCACAATGACTTTGGAGGGCCTCAGGGACCACAGGACCCATTGTGACACAGCAGGACCTGGTGGAACCAAGGAGCCTTTGTGATACTCCACATCCACATGGAAGCCAGGGTGCACTGAGACACAGCGGGGCCTTGTGGGAACCAAAGACACCTCTGCAAAAAGCAGGCTAGCTCATAGAAGCAAGGAGTCCATTGTTACAACGTAAAAGCTATGGAAGCAAGGGACCATTGTGACACTGCGGGGCCTCATGGAACCAATTGTCCATGATGACAATGCGGATCAAAGGAGACCATGGTGACACTGCGGAACCTGATGGAACCAAGGAGCCATTGTGACACAGTGGGGCCTCATGGAATCAAGGAGACCATTGTGACCCAGGTGTTGCATGTGAAGGCAAGGAGCCATTGTGACACTTTGGGCTTCTTCCCTTGAGCTCTGCAGCTGGCTGTCCCAGCCCAGCGCACCATGTGCCACCTGCTCTCCTCAGGGCTCTGCCTGCACACAGCCCCAGGAGAAGTTTTCCTGTTTGGAAGGAAAGAATGGAAAAGCCGGAGCAGGTTTCCTAAACAACAAACCCCACTCAGGAGCCACATGCTCAGTACAGGCTGCCTGGAACGATGTCCCCTTTCTACAAGGGTCAGTGTGAGCAGGAATGATCTCTGGGAGCAGAATTCTCGGAGTCTTTCCACTGAATTCTCTGTCCCTGTGTCTTGGGGTGACTTTATCGTGTGTATCCCCTATTGCTGCTCTATGCCCAGAAGTGAACTTTGTGCGTTTCTGTGCCTTTCAACTGAGCCTGAGAGGGGGGAGAGGAAAAAAACCGGACAAACTTCTCAGAGCGTTTTTTCAAGGACACACATACACACTCCTCTGCATCCTGCTTGCAGCAAGAGCAGAGGAAGCAACTTTGTTTCTTTTTAGCCAGTTTTCAGCTCCTTTTCTCTGGGGGGAGATGGAGAGTTGAACTTTGTTTTCCTGGGACTTTGGGGGTTTTTTCCCCTTCTCTTCTTGACTCTTTCAACATCAGAGCACATTGGGAGAATTTTCTCCCGAGGTGGGGGCCCTGAATGTGGGCCCATGAGCCAGCTGCAAGGAGGAGGAGAGAGACTACACCTACGGAAGTGTTGGGGTTCCTCCCCCCTGCCATGAGGTCATGGGAGAGGGGACCCTGGGGTAGAGGCATGGCCTGGGCACGGGGTCTCCCTGCTCCCTGCTCACATGTGCCCTAATCCTGTTCAGCACTGCTTATTTTGTGTTGCCTTGTGCGAGGAGGGCCCTGGTTGTGCTGTGATTGCTCAGTTCTTTGGCAGTGCCCCGCCCATGTGGCTGGAGAAGAAAGAGCTCTGCAACTTCTCTCAAGAATGGCTCCCTGTTTCTTTGCACGGGCCTCGCTGTCTATGGATGTTTCAGGAGACCCCACCGAAACACAGTAGGACTCTCAAATTATCCCAGCTTTCTCTGCACAGCGAGAGCTTTTAATATTTAGCATTGCTATCCTTTTCCTGTGTGTTTGTTAAAAAAATAGTTTTTATCTCTTTCACTTTCTTCCCAGGAAAGTTCTTTTTTCCAAAAACCTGGTGGGGGAGGGCTGGGTGTAACCTGCCTTCTATCAGAGGATATTTTCCTCCACATTTGTCCAAACCGGCACAGCCTGTCCTTTCCTGGGTCTCTGTTGCAGATGGAAGCTGCTGGTGCCATTGTCAGCTTGAAGCACTCTTTTGATGCAAGCAGATGTTGCCAGGTGTGTTCAGCAGCTGTTGCTCAATGCTTATGCCAAGCTATTGTGTTCCTCATGGAACCAAGGAGCCATTGTGACACTGCAGGGGCTGATGGCATCAAGGAGGCAATTGTGACAGTACAGAACCTCCTAGAAACAAGGCTCCATTGTGACACCGTGGGGAATCATGGAATCAAGGAGCCCATTGTGACACAGCCAGGCTGCATGGAACCAATGGTCCATGGTTACACGGCGGATTCAAGAAGAGCACGGTGACACCACGCAACATCATGGAACCATAGGTCCATTGTGACACAGCGGGGCCTCATGGAAACAAGGGGACCATTGTGGCAAAGCAGGGCCTAATGGAAGCATGGAGAGCATTGTGACACTAAGGAAACTCCTGGAACCAAGATGACCACTGGCACATAATGGAACCTCATGGAAGCAAGCCTCCACAATGACTTTGGAGGGCCTCAGGGACCACAGGACCCATTGTGACACAGCAGGACCTGGTGGAACCAAGGAGCCTTTGTGATACTCCACATCCACATGGAAGCCAGGGTGCACTGAGACACAGCGGGGCCTTGTGGGAACCAAAGACACCTCTGCAAAAAGCAGGCTAGCTCATAGAAGCAAGGAGTCCATTGTTACAACGTAAAAGCTATGGAAGCAAGGGACCATTGTGACACTGCGGGGCCTCATGGAACCAATTGTCCATGATGACAATGCGGATCAAAGGAGACCATGGTGACACTGCGGAACCTGATGGAACCAAGGAGCCATTGTGACACAGTGGGGCCTCATGGAATCAAGGAGACCATTGTGACCCAGGTGTTGCATGGGAAGGCAAGGAGCCATTGTGACACTTTGGGCTTCTTCCCTTGAGCTCTGCAGCTGGCTGTCCCAGCCCAGCGCACCATGTGCCACCTGCTCTCCTCAGGGCTCTGCCTGCACACAGCCCCAGGAGAAGTTTTCCTGTTTGGAAGGAAAGAATGGAAAAGCCTGAGCAGGTTTCCTAAACAACAAACCCCACTCAGGAGCCACATACTCAGTACAGGCTGCCTGGAACGATGTCCCCTTTCTACAAGGGTCAGTGTGAGCAGGAATGAATGATCTCTGGGAGCAGAATTCTCGGAGTCTTTCCACTGAATTCTCTGTCCCTGTGTCTTGGGGTGACTTTATTGTGTGTATCCCCTATTGCTGCTCTATGCCCAGAAGTGAACTTTGTGCATTTCTGTGCCTTTCAACTGAGCCTGAGAGGGGGGAGAGGAAAAAAAAGCCAGACAAACTTCTCAGAGCGTTTGTTCAAGGACACACATACACACTCCTCTGCATCCTGCTTGCAGCAAGAGCAGAGGAAGCAACTTTGTTTCTTTTTAGCCAGTTTTCAGCTCCTTTTCTCTGGGGGGAGATGGAGAGTTGAACTTTGTTTTCCTGGGACTTTGGGGGTTTTTTCCCCTTCTCTTCTTGACTCTTTCAACATCAGAGCACATTGGGAGAATTTTCTCCCGAGGTGGGGGCCCTGAATGTGGGCCCATGAGCCAGCTGCAAGGAGGAGGAGAGAGACTACACCTACGGAAGTGTTGGGGTTCCTCCCCCCTGCCATGAGGTCATGGGAGAGGGGACCCTGGGGTAGAGGCATGGCCTGGGCACGGGGTCTCCCTGCTCCCTGCTCACATGTGCCCTAATCCTGTTCAGCACTGCTTATTTTGTGTTGCCCTGTGCGAGGAGGGCCCTGGTTGTGCTGTGATTGCTCAGTTCTTTGGCAGTGCCCCGCCCATGTGGCTGGAGAAGAAAGAGCTCTGCAACTTCTCTCAAGAATCGCTCCCTGTTTCTTTGCACGGGCCTCGCTGTCTATGGATGTTTCAGGAGACCCCACCGAAACACGGAAGGACTCTCAAATTATCCCAGCTTTCTCTGCACAGCGAGAGCTTTTAATATTTAGCATTGCTATCCTTTTCCTGTGTGTTTGTTAAAAAAATAGTTTTTATCTCTTTCACTTTCTTCCCAGGAAAGTTCTTTTTTCCAAAAACCTGGTGGGGGAGGGCTGGGTGTAACCTGCCTTCTATCAGAGGATATTTTCCTCCACATTTGTCCAAACCGGCACAGCCTGTCCTTTCCTGGGTCTCTGTTGCAGATGGAAGCTGCTGGTGCCATTGTCAGCTTGAAGCACTCTTTTGATGCAAGCAGATGTTGCCAGGTGTGTTCAGCAGCTGTTGCTCAATGCTTATGCCAAGCTATTGTGTTCCTCATGGAACCAAGGAGCCATTGTGACACTGCAGGGGCTGATGGCATCAAGGAGGCAATTGTGACAGTACAGAACCTCCTAGAAACAAGGCTCCATTGTGACACCGTGGGGAATCATGGAATCAAGGAGCCCATTGTGACACAGCCAGGCTGCATGGAACCAATGGTCCATGGTTACACGGCGGATTCAAGAAGAGCACGGTGACACCACGCAACATCATGGAACCATAGGTCCATTGTGACACAGCGGGGCCTCATGGAAACAAGGGGACCATTGTGGCAAAGCAGGGCCTAATGGAAGCATGGAGAGCATTGTGACACTAAGGAAACTCCTGGAACCAAGATGACCACTGGCACATAATGGAACCTCATGGAAGCAAGCCTCCACAATGACTTTGGAGGGCCTCAGGGACCACAGGACCCATTGTGACACAGCAGGACCTGGTGGAACCAAGGAGCCTTTGTGATACTCCAGATCCACATGGAAGCCAGGGTGCACTGAGACACAGCGGGGCCTTGTGGGAACCAAAGACACCTCTGCAAAAAGCAGGCTAGCTCATAGAAGCAAGGAGTCCATTGTTACAACGTAAAAGCTATGGAAGCAAGGGACCATTGTGACACTGCGGGGCCTCATAAAACCAATTGTCCATGATGACAGTGCGGATCAAAGGAGACCATGGTGACACTGCGGAACCTGATGGAACCAAGGAGCCATTGTGACACAGTGGGGCCTCATGGAATCAAGGAGACCATTGTGACCCAGGTGTTGCATGTGAAGGCAAGGAGCCATTGTGACACTTTGGGCTTCTTCCCTTGAGCTCTGCAGCTGGCTGTCCCAGCCCAGCGCACCATGTGCCACCTGCTCTCCTCAGGGCTCTGCCTGCACACAGCCCCAGGAGAAGTTTTCCTGTTTGGAAGGAAAGAATGGAAAAGCCTGAGCAGGTTTCCTAAACAACAAACCCCACTCAGGAGCCACATGCTCAGTACAGGCTGCCTGGAACGATGTCCCCTTTCTACAAGGGTCAGTGTGAGCAGGAATGAATGATCTCTGGGAGCAGAATTCTCGGAGTCTTTCCACTGAATTCTCTGTCCCTGTGTCTTGGGGTGACTTTATTGTGTGTATCCCCTATTGCTGCTCTATGCCCAGAAGTGAACTTTGTGCATTTCTGTGCCTTTCAACTGAGCCTGAGAGGGGGGAGAGGAAAAAAAAGCCAGACAAACTTCTCAGAGCGTTTGTTCAAGGACACACATACACACTCCTCTGCATCCTGCTTGCAGCAAGAGCAGAGGAAGCAACTTTGTTTCTTTTTAGCCAGTTTTCAGCTCCTTTTCTCTGGGGGGAGATGGAGAGTTGAACTTTGTTTTCCTGGGACTTTGGGGGTTTTTTCCCCTTCTCTTCTTGACTCTTTCAACATCAGAGCACATTGGGAGAATTTTCTCCCGAGGTGGGGGCCCTGAATGTGGGCCCATGAGCCAGCTGCAAGGAGGAGGAGAGAGACTACACCTACGGAAGTGTTGGGGTTCCTCCCCCCTGCCATGAGGTCATGGGAGAGGGGACCCTGGGGTAGAGGCATGGCCTGGGCACGGGGTCTCCCTGCTCCCTGCTCACATGTGCCCTAATCCTGTTCAGCACTGCTTATTTTGTGTTGCCTTGTGCGAGGAGGGCCCTGGTTGTGCTGTGATTGCTCAATTCTTTGGCAGTGCCCCGCCCATGTGGCTGGAGAAGAAAGAGCTCTGCAACTTCTCTCAAGAATGGCTCCCTGTTTCTTTGCACGGGCCTCGCTGTCTATGGATGTTTCAGGAGACCCCACCGAAACACAGTAGGACTCTCAAATTATCCCAGCTTTCTCTGCACAGCGAGAGCTTTTAATATTTAGCATTGCTATCCTTTTCCTGTGTGTTTGTTAAAAAAATAGTTTTTATCTCTTTCACTTTCTTCCCAGGAAAGTTCTTTCTTCCAAAAACCTGGTGGGGGAGGGCTGGGTGTAACCTGCCTTCTATCAGAGGATATTTTCCTCCACATTTGTCCAAACCGGCACAGCCTGTCCTTTCCTGGGTCTCTGTTGCAGATGGAAGCTGCTGGTGCCATTGTCAGCTTGAAGCACTCTTTTGATGCAAGCAGATGTTGCCAGGTGTGTTCAGCAGCTGTTGCTCAATGCTTATGCCAAGCTATTGTGTTCCTCATGGAACCAAGGAGCCATTGTGACACTGCAGGGGCTGATGGCATCAAGGAGGCAATTGTGACAGTACAGAACCTCCTAGAAACAAGGCTCCATTGTGACACCGTGGGGAATCATGGAATCAAGGAGCCCATTGTGACACAGCCAGGCTGCATGGAACCAATGGTCCATGGTTACACGGCGGATTCAAGAAGAGCACGGTGACACCACGCAACATCATGGAACCATAGGTCCATTGTGACACAGCGGGGCCTCATGGAAACAAGGGGACCATTGTGGGAAAGCAGGGCCTAATGGAAGCATGGAGAGCATTGTGACACTAAGGAAACTCCTGGAACCAAGATGACCACTGGCACATAATGGAACCTCATGGAAGCAAGCCTCCACAATGACTTTGGAGGGCCTCAGGGACCACAGGACCCATTGTGACACAGCAGGACCTGGTGGAACCAAGGAGCCTTTGTGATACTCCACATCCACATGGAAGCCAGGGTGCACTGAGACACAGCGGGGCCTTGTGGGAACCAAAGACACCTCTGCAAAAAGCAGGCTAGCTCATAGAAGCAAGGAGTCCATTGTTACAACGTAAAAGCTATGGAAGCAAGGGACCATTGTGACACTGCGGGGCCTCATGGAACCAATTGTCCATGATGACAATGCGGATCAAAGGAGACCATGGTGACACTGCGGAACCTGATGGAACCAAGGAGCCATTGTGACACAGTGGGGCCTCATGGAATCAAGGAGACCATTGTGACCCAGGTGTTGCATGGGAAGGCAAGGAGCCATTGTGACACTTTGGGCTTCTTCCCTTGAGCTCTGCAGCTGGCTGTCCCAGCCCAGCGCACCATGTGCCACCTGCTCTCCTCAGGGCTCTGCCTGCACACAGCCCCAGGAGAAGTTTTCCTGTTTGGAAGGAAAGAATGGAAAAGCCTGAGCAGGTTTCCTAAACAACAAACGCCACTCAGGAGCCACATACTCAGTACAGGCTGCCTGGAACGATGTCCCCTTTCTACAAGGGTCAGTGTGAGCAGGAATGAATGATCTCTGGGAGCAGAATTCTCGGAGTCTTTCCACTGAATTCTCTGTCCCTGTGTCTTGGGGTGACTTTATTGTGTGTATCCCCTATTGCTGCTCTATGCCCAGAAGTGAACTTTGTGCATTTCTGTGCCTTTCAACTGAGCCTGAGAGGGGGGAGAGGAAAAAAAAGCCAGACAAACTTCTCAGAGCGTTTGTTCAAGGACACACATACACACTCCTCTGCATCCTGCTTGCAGCAAGAGCAGAGGAAGCAACTTTGTTTCTTTTTAGCCAGTTTTCAGCTCCTTTTCTCTGGGGGGAGATGGAGAGTTGAACTTTGTTTTCCTGGGACTTTGGGGGTTTTTTCCCCTTCTCTTCTTGACTCTTTCAACATCAGAGCACATTGGGAGAATTTTCTCCCGAGGTGGGGGCCCTGAATGTGGGCCCATGAGCCAGCTGCAAGGAGGAGGAGAGAGACTACACCTACGGAAGTGTTGGGGTTCCTCCCCCCTGCCATGAGGTCATGGGAGAGGGGACCCTGGGGTAGAGGCATGGCCTGGGCACGGGGTCTCCCTGCTCCCTGCTCACATGTGCCCTAATCCTGTTCAGCACTGCTTATTTTGTGTTGCCCTGTGCGAGGAGGGCCCTGGTTGTGCTGTGATTGCTCAGTTCTTTGGCAGTGCCCCGCCCATGTGGCTGGAGAAGAAAGAGCTCTGCAACTTCTCTCAAGAATCGCTCCCTGTTTCTTTGCACGGGCCTCGCTGTCTATGGATGTTTCAGGAGACCCCACCGAAACACGGAAGGACTCTCAAATTATCCCAGCTTTCTCTGCACAGCGAGAGCTTTTAATATTTAGCATTGCTATCCTTTTCCTGTGTGTTTGTTAAAAAAATAGTTTTTATCTCTTTCACTTTCTTCCCAGGAAAGTTCTTTCTTCCAAAAACCTGGTGGGGGAGGGCTGGGTGTAACCTGCCTTCTATCAGAGGATATTTTCCTCCACATTTGTCCAAACCGGCACAGCCTGTCCTTTCCTGGGTCTCTGTTGCAGATGGAAGCTGCTGGTGCCATTGTCAGCTTGAAGCACTCTTTTGATGCAAGCAGATGTTGCCAGGTGTGTTCAGCAGCTGTTGCTCAATGCTTATGCCAAGCTATTGTGTTCCTCATGGAACCAAGGAGCCATTGTGACACTGCAGGGGCTGATGGCATCAAGGAGGCAATTGTGACAGTACAGAACCTCCTAGAAACAAGGCTCCATTGTGACACCGTGGGGAATCATGGAATCAAGGAGCCCATTGTGACACAGCCAGGCTGCATGGAACCAATGGTCCATGGTTACACGGCGGATTCAAGAAGAGCACGGTGACACCACGCAACATCATGGAACCATAGGTCCATTGTGACACAGCGGGGCCTCATGGAAACAAGGGGACCATTGTGGGAAAGCAGGGCCTAATGGAAGCATGGAGAGCATTGTGACACTAAGGAAACTCCTGGAACCAAGATGACCACTGGCACATAATGGAACCTCATGGAAGCAAGCCTCCACAATGACTTTGGAGGGCCTCAGGGACCACAGGACCCATTGTGACACAGCAGGACCTGGTGGAACCAAGGAGCCTTTGTGATACTCCACATCCACATGGAAGCCAGGGTGCACTGAGACACAGCGGGGCCTTGTGGGAACCAAAGACACCTCTGCAAAAAGCAGGCTAGCTCATAGAAGCAAGGAGTCCATTGTTACAACGTAAAAGCTATGGAACCAAGGGACCATTGTGACACTGCGGGGCCTCATGGAACCAATTGTCCATGATGACAATGCGGATCAAAGGAGACCATGGTGACACTGCGGAACCTGATGGAACCAAGGAGCCATTGTGACACAGTGGGGCCTCATGGAATCAAGGAGACCATTGTGACCCAGGTGTTGCATGGGAAGGCAAGGAGCCATTGTGACACTTTGGGCTTCTTCCCTTGAGCTCTGCAGCTGGCTGTCCCAGCCCAGCGCACCATGTGCCACCTGCTCTCCTCAGGGCTCTGCCTGCACACAGCCCCAGGAGAAGTTTTCCTGTTTGGAAGGAAAGAATGGAAAAGCCTGAGCAGGTTTCCTAAACAACAAACCCCACTCAGGAGCCACATACTCAGTACAGGCTGCCTGGAACGATGTCCCCTTTCTACAAGGGTCAGTGTGAGCAGGAATGAATGATCTCTGGGAGCAGAATTCTCGGAGTCTTTCCACTGAATTCTCTGTCCCTGTGTCTTGGGGTGACTTTATTGTGTGTATCCCCTATTGCTGCTCTATGCCCAGAAGTGAACTTTGTGCATTTCTGTGCCTTTCAACTGAGCCTGAGAGGGGGGAGAGGAAAAAAAAGCCAGACAAACTTCTCAGAGCGTTTGTTCAAGGACACACATACACACTCCTCTGCATCCTGCTTGCAGCAAGAGCAGAGGAAGCAACTTTGTTTCTTTTTAGCCAGTTTTCAGCTCCTTTTCTCTGGGGGGAGATGGAGAGTTGAACTTTGTTTTCCTGGGACTTTGGGGGTTTTTTCCCCTTCTCTTCTTGACTCTTTCAACATCAGAGCACATTGGGAGAATTTTCTCCCGAGGTGGGGGCCCTGAATGTGGGCCCATGAGCCAGCTGCAAGGAGGAGGAGAGAGACTACACCTACGGAAGTGTTGGGGTTCCTCCCCCCTGCCATGAGGTCATGGGAGAGGGGACCCTGGGGTAGAGGCATGGCCTGGGCACGGGGTCTCCCTGCTCCCTGCTCACATGTGCCCTAATCCTGTTCAGCACTGCTTATTTTGTGTTGCCCTGTGCGAGGAGGGCCCTGGTTGTGCTGTGATTGCTCAGTTCTTTGGCAGTGCCCCGCCCATGTGGCTGGAGAAGAAAGAGCTCTGCAACTTCTCTCAAGAATCGCTCCCTGTTTCTTTGCACGGGCCTCGCTGTCTATGGATGTTTCAGGAGACCCCACCGAAACACGGAAGGACTCTCAAATTATCCCAGCTTTCTCTGCACAGCGAGAGCTTTTAATATTTAGCATTGCTATCCTTTTCCTGTGTGTTTGTTAAAAAAATAGTTTTTATCTCTTTCACTTTCTTCCCAGGAAAGTTCTTTTTTCCAAAAACCTGGTGGGGGAGGGCTGGGTGTAACCTGCCTTCTATCAGAGGATATTTTCCTCCACATTTGTCCAAACCGGCACAGCCTGTCCTTTCCTGGGTCTCTGTTGCAGATGGAAGCTGCTGGTGCCATTGTCAGCTTGAAGCACTCTTTTGATGCAAGCAGATGTTGCCAGGTGTGTTCAGCAGCTGTTGCTCAATGCTTATGCCAAGCTATTGTGTTCCTCATGGAACCAAGGAGCCATTGTGACACTGCAGGGGCTGATGGCATCAAGGAGGCAATTGTGACAGTACAGAACCTCCTAGAAACAAGGCTCCATTGTGACACCGTGGGGAATCATGGAATCAAGGAGCCCATTGTGACACAGCCAGGCTGCATGGAACCAATGGTCCATGGTTACACGGCGGATTCAAGAAGAGCACGGTGACACCACGCAACATCATGGAACCATAGGTCCATTGTGACACAGCGGGGCCTCATGGAAACAAGGGGACCATTGTGGCAAAGCAGGGCCTAATGGAAGCATGGAGAGCATTGTGACACTAAGGAAACTCCTGGAACCAAGATGACCACTGGCACATAATGGAACCTCATGGAAGCAAGCCTCCACAATGACTTTGGAGGGCCTCAGGGACCACAGGACCCATTGTGACACAGCAGGACCTGGTGGAACCAAGGAGCCTTTGTGATACTCCAGATCCACATGGAAGCCAGGGTGCACTGAGACACAGCGGGGCCTTGTTGGAACCAAAGACACCTCTGCAAAAAGCAGGCTAGCTCATAGAAGCAAGGAGTCCATTGTTACAACGTAAAAGCTATGGAAGCAAGGGACCATTGTGACACTGCGGGGCCTCATAAAACCAATTGTCCATGATGACAGTGCGGATCAAAGGAGACCATGGTGACACTGCGGAACCTGATGGAACCAAGGAGCCATTGTGACACAGTGGGGCCTCATGGAATCAAGGAGACCATTGTGACCCAGGTGTTGCATGGGAAGGCAAGGAGCCATTGTGACACTTTGGGCTTCTTCCCTTGAGCTCTGCAGCTGGCTGTCCCAGCCCAGCGCACCATGTGCCACCTGCTCTCCTCAGGGCTCTGCCTGCACACAGCCCCAGGAGAAGTTTTCCTGTTTGGAAGGAAAGAATGGAAAAGCCTGAGCAGGTTTCCTAAACAACAAACCCCACTCAGGAGCCACATGCTCAGTACAGGCTGCCTGGAACGATGTCCCCTTTCTACAAGGGTCAGTGTGAGCAGGAATGAATGATCTCTGGGAGCAGAATTCTCGGAGTCTTTCCACTGAATTCTCTGTCCCTGTGTCTTGGGGTGACTTTATTGTGTGTATCCCCTATTGCTGCTCTATGCCCAGAAGTGAACTTTGTGCATTTCTGTGCCTTTCAACTGAGCCTGAGAGGGGGGAGAGGAAAAAAAAGCCAGACAAACTTCTCAGAGCGTTTGTTCAAGGACACACATACACACTCCTCTGCATCCTGCTTGCAGCAAGAGCAGAGGAAGCAACTTTGTTTCTTTTTAGCCAGTTTTCAGCTCCTTTTCTCTGGGGGGAGATGGAGAGTTGAACTTTGTTTTCCTGGGACTTTGGGGGTTTTTTCCCCTTCTCTTCTTGACTCTTTCAACATCAGAGCACATTGGGAGAATTTTCTCCCGAGGTGGGGGCCCTGAATGTGGGCCCATGAGCCAGCTGCAAGGAGGAGGAGAGAGACTACACCTACGGAAGTGTTGGGGTTCCTCCCCCCTGCCATGAGGTCATGGGAGAGGGGACCCTGGGGTAGAGGCATGGCCTGGGCACGGGGTCTCCCTGCTCCCTGCTCACATGTGCCCTAATCCTGTTCAGCACTGCTTATTTTGTGTTGCCTTGTGCGAGGAGGGCCCTGGTTGTGCTGTGATTGCTCAATTCTTTGGCAGTGCCCCGCCCATGTGGCTGGAGAAGAAAGAGCTCTGCAACTTCTCTCAAGAATGGCTCCCTGTTTCTTTGCACGGGCCTCGCTGTCTATGGATGTTTCAGGAGACCCCACCGAAACACAGTAGGACTCTCAAATTATCCCAGCTTTCTCTGCACAGCGAGAGCTTTTAATATTTAGCATTGCTATCCTTTTCCTGTGTGTTTGTTAAAAAAATAGTTTTTATCTCTTTCACTTTCTTCCCAGGAAAGTTCTTTCTTCCAAAAACCTGGTGGGGGAGGGCTGGGTGTAACCTGCCTTCTATCAGAGGATATTTTCCTCCACATTTGTCCAAACCGGCACAGCCTGTCCTTTCCTGGGTCTCTGTTGCAGATGGAAGCTGCTGGTGCCATTGTCAGCTTGAAGCACTCTTTTGATGCAAGCAGATGTTGCCAGGTGTGTTCAGCAGCTGTTGCTCAATGCTTATGCCAAGCTATTGTGTTCCTCATGGAACCAAGGAGCCATTGTGACACTGCAGGGGCTGATGGCATCAAGGAGGCAATTGTGACAGTACAGAACCTCCTAGAAACAAGGCTCCATTGTGACACCGTGGGGAATCATGGAATCAAGGAGCCCATTGTGACACAGCCAGGCTGCATGGAACCAATGGTCCATGGTTACACGGCGGATTCAAGAAGAGCACGGTGACACCACGCAACATCATGGAACCATAGGTCCATTGTGACACAGCGGGGCCTCATGGAAACAAGGGGACCATTGTGGGAAAGCAGGGCCTAATGGAAGCATGGAGAGCATTGTGACACTAAGGAAACTCCTGGAACCAAGATGACCACTGGCACATAATGGAACCTCATGGAAGCAAGCCTCCACAATGACTTTGGAGGGCCTCAGGGACCACAGGACCCATTGTGACACAGCAGGACCTGGTGGAACCAAGGAGCCTTTGTGATACTCCACATCCACATGGAAGCCAGGGTGCACTGAGACACAGCGGGGCCTTGTGGGAACCAAAGACACCTCTGCAAAAAGCAGGCTAGCTCATAGAAGCAAGGAGTCCATTGTTACAACGTAAAAGCTATGGAAGCAAGGGACCATTGTGACACTGCGGGGCCTCATGGAACCAATTGTCCATGATGACAATGCGGATCAAAGGAGACCATGGTGACACTGCGGAACCTGATGGAACCAAGGAGCCATTGTGACACAGTGGGGCCTCATGGAATCAAGGAGACCATTGTGACCCAGGTGTTGCATGGGAAGGCAAGGAGCCATTGTGACACTTTGGGCTTCTTCCCTTGAGCTCTGCAGCTGGCTGTCCCAGCCCAGCGCACCATGTGCCACCTGCTCTCCTCAGGGCTCTGCCTGCACACAGCCCCAGGAGAAGTTTTCCTGTTTGGAAGGAAAGAATGGAAAAGCCTGAGCAGGTTTCCTAAACAACAAACCCCACTCAGGAGCCACATACTCAGTACAGGCTGCCTGGAACGATGTCCCCTTTCTACAAGGGTCAGTGTGAGCAGGAATGAATGATCTCTGGGAGCAGAATTCTCGGAGTCTTTCCACTGAATTCTCTGTCCCTGTGTCTTGGGGTGACTTTATTGTGTGTATCCCCTATTGCTGCTCTATGCCCAGAAGTGAACTTTGTGCATTTCTGTGCCTTTCAACTGAGCCTGAGAGGGGGGAGAGGAAAAAAAAGCCAGACAAACTTCTCAGAGCGTTTGTTCAAGGACACACATACACACTCCTCTGCATCCTGCTTGCAGCAAGAGCAGAGGAAGCAACTTTGTTTCTTTTTAGCCAGTTTTCAGCTCCTTTTCTCTGGGGGGAGATGGAGAGTTGAACTTTGTTTTCCTGGGACTTTGGGGGTTTTTTCCCCTTCTCTTCTTGACTCTTTCAACATCAGAGCACATTGGGAGAATTTTCTCCCGAGGTGGGGGCCCTGAATGTGGGCCCATGAGCCAGCTGCAAGGAGGAGGAGAGAGACTACACCTACGGAAGTGTTGGGGTTCCTCCCCCCTGCCATGAGGTCATGGGAGAGGGGACCCTGGGGTAGAGGCATGGCCTGGGCACGGGGTCTCCCTGCTCCCTGCTCACATGTGCCCTAACCCTGTTCAGCACTGCTTATTTTGTGTTGCCCTGTGCCAGGAGGGCCCTGGTTGTGCCGTGATTGCTCAGTTCTTTGGCAGTGCCCCGCCCATGTGGCTGGAGAAGAAAGAGCTCTGCAACTTCTCTCAAGAATGGCTCCCTGTTTCTTTGCACGGGCCTCGCTGTCTATGGATGTTTCAGGAGACCCCACCGAAACACAGAAGGACTCTCAAATTATCCCAGCTTTCTCTGCACAGCGAGAGCTTTTAATATTTAGCATTGCTATCCTTTTCCTGTGTGTTTGTTAAAAAAATAGTTTTTATCTCTTTCACTTTCTTCCCAGGAAAGTTCTTTCTTCCAAAAACCTGGTGGGGGAGGGCTGGGTGTAACCTGCCTTCTATCAGAGGATATTTTCCTCCACATTTGTCCAAACCGGCACAGCCTGTCCTTTCCTGGGTCTCTGTTGCAGATGGAAGCTGCTGGTGCCATTGTCAGCTTGAAGCACTCTTTTGATGCAAGCAGATGTTGCCAGGTGTGTTCAGCAGCTGTTGCTCAATGCTTATGCCAAGCTATTGTGTTCCTCATGGAACCAAGGAGCCATTGTGACACTGCAGGGGCTGATGGCATCAAGGAGGCAATTGTGACAGTACAGAACCTCCTAGAAACAAGGCTCCATTGTGACACCGTGGGGAATCATGGAATCAAGGAGCCCATTGTGACACAGCCAGGCTGCATGGAACCAATGGTCCATGGTTACACGGCGGATTCAAGAAGAGCACGGTGACACCACGCAACATCATGGAACCATAGGTCCATTGTGACACAGCGGGGCCTCATGGAAACAAGGGGACCATTGTGGGAAAGCAGGGCCTAATGGAAGCATGGAGAGCATTGTGACACTAAGGAAACTCCTGGAACCAAGATGACCACTGGCACATAATGGAACCTCATGGAAGCAAGCCTCCACAATGACTTTGGAGGGCCTCAGGGACCACAGGACCCATTGTGACACAGCAGGACCTGGTGGAACCAAGGAGCCTTTGTGATACTCCACATCCACATGGAAGCCAGGGTGCACTGAGACACAGCGGGGCCTTGTGGGAACCAAAGACACCTCTGCAAAAAGCAGGCTAGCTCATAGAAGCAAGGAGTCCATTGTTACAACGTAAAAGCTATGGAACCAAGGGACCATTGTGACACTGCGGGGCCTCATGGAACCAATTGTCCATGATGACAATGCGGATCAAAGGAGACCATGGTGACACTGCGGAACCTGATGGAACCAAGGAGCCATTGTGACACAGTGGGGCCTCATGGAATCAAGGAGACCATTGTGACCCAGGTGTTGCATGTGAAGGCAAGGAGCCATTGTGACACTTTGGGCTTCTTCCCTTGAGCTCTGCAGCTGGCTGTCCCAGCCCAGCGCACCATGTGCCACCTGCTCTCCTCAGGGCTCTGCCTGCACACAGCCCCAGGAGAAGTTTTCCTGTTTGGAAGGAAAGAATGGAAAAGCCTGAGCAGGTTTCCTAAACAACAAACCCCACTCAGGAGCCACATACTCAGTACAGGCTGCCTGGAACGATGTCCCCTTTCTACAAGGGTCAGTGTGAGCAGGAATGAATGATCTCTGGGAGCAGAATTCTCGGAGTCTTTCCACTGAATTCTCTGTCCCTGTGTCTTGGGGTGACTTTATTGTGTGTATCCCCTATTGCTGCTCTATGCCCAGAAGTGAACTTTGTGCATTTCTGTGCCTTTCAACTGAGCCTGAGAGGGGGGAGAGGAAAAAAAAGCCAGACAAACTTCTCAGAGCGTTTGTTCAAGGACACACATACACACTCCTCTGCATCCTGCTTGCAGCAAGAGCAGAGGAAGCAACTTTGTTTCTTTTTAGCCAGTTTTCAGCTCCTTTTCTCTGGGGGGAGATGGAGAGTTGAACTTTGTTTTCCTGGGACTTTGGGGGTTTTTTCCCCTTCTCTTCTTGACTCTTTCAACATCAGAGCACATTGGGAGAATTTTCTCCCGAGGTGGGGGCCCTGAATGTGGGCCCATGAGCCAGCTGCAAGGAGGAGGAGAGAGACTACACCTACGGAAGTGTTGGGGTTCCTCCCCCCTGCCATGAGGTCATGGGAGAGGGGACCCTGGGGTAGAGGCATGGCCTGGGCACGGGGTCTCCCTGCTCCCTGCTCACATGTGCCCTAATCCTGTTCAGCACTGCTTATTTTGTGTTGCCCTGTGCGAGGAGGGCCCTGGTTGTGCTGTGATTGCTCAGTTCTTTGGCAGTGCCCCGCCCATGTGGCTGGAGAAGAAAGAGCTCTGCAACTTCTCTCAAGAATCGCTCCCTGTTTCTTTGCACGGGCCTCGCTGTCTATGGATGTTTCAGGAGACCCCACCGAAACACGGAAGGACTCTCAAATTATCCCAGCTTTCTCTGCACAGCGAGAGCTTTTAATATTTAGCATTGCTATCCTTTTCCTGTGTGTTTGTTAAAAAAATAGTTTTTATCTCTTTCACTTTCTTCCCAGGAAAGTTCTTTTTTCCAAAAACCTGGTGGGGGAGGGCTGGGTGTAACCTGCCTTCTATCAGAGGATATTTTCCTCCACATTTGTCCAAACCGGCACAGCCTGTCCTTTCCTGGGTCTCTGTTGCAGATGGAAGCTGCTGGTGCCATTGTCAGCTTGAAGCACTCTTTTGATGCAAGCAGATGTTGCCAGGTGTGTTCAGCAGCTGTTGCTCAATGCTTATGCCAAGCTATTGTGTTCCTCATGGAACCAAGGAGCCATTGTGACACTGCAGGGGCTGATGGCATCAAGGAGGCAATTGTGACAGTACAGAACCTCCTAGAAACAAGGCTCCATTGTGACACCGTGGGGAATCATGGAATCAAGGAGCCCATTGTGACACAGCCAGGCTGCATGGAACCAATGGTCCATGGTTACACGGCGGATTCAAGAAGAGCACGGTGACACCACGCAACATCATGGAACCATAGGTCCATTGTGACACAGCGGGGCCTCATGGAAACAAGGGGACCATTGTGGCAAAGCAGGGCCTAATGGAAGCATGGAGAGCATTGTGACACTAAGGAAACTCCTGGAACCAAGATGACCACTGGCACATAATGGAACCTCATGGAAGCAAGCCTCCACAATGACTTTGGAGGGCCTCAGGGACCACAGGACCCATTGTGACACAGCAGGACCTGGTGGAACCAAGGAGCCTTTGTGATACTCCAGATCCACATGGAAGCCAGGGTGCACTGAGACACAGCGGGGCCTTGTTGGAACCAAAGACACCTCTGCAAAAAGCAGGCTAGCTCATAGAAGCAAGGAGTCCATTGTTACAACGTAAAAGCTATGGAAGCAAGGGACCATTGTGACACTGCGGGGCCTCATAAAACCAATTGTCCATGATGACAGTGCGGATCAAAGGAGACCATGGTGACACTGCGGAACCTGATGGAACCAAGGAGCCATTGTGACACAGTGGGGCCTCATGGAATCAAGGAGACCATTGTGACCCAGGTGTTGCATGTGAAGGCAAGGAGCCATTGTGACACTTTGGGCTTCTTCCCTTGAGCTCTGCAGCTGGCTGTCCCAGCCCAGCGCACCATGTGCCACCTGCTCTCCTCAGGGCTCTGCCTGCACACAGCCCCAGGAGAAGTTTTCCTGTTTGGAAGGAAAGAATGGAAAAGCCTGAGCAGGTTTCCTAAACAACAAACCCCACTCAGGAGCCACATGCTCAGTACAGGCTGCCTGGAACGATGTCCCCTTTCTACAAGGGTCAGTGTGAGCAGGAATGAATGATCTCTGGGAGCAGAATTCTCGGAGTCTTTCCACTGAATTCTCTGTCCCTGTGTCTTGGGGTGACTTTATTGTGTGTATCCCCTATTGCTGCTCTATGCCCAGAAGTGAACTTTGTGCATTTCTGTGCCTTTCAACTGAGCCTGAGAGGGGGGAGAGGAAAAAAAAGCCAGACAAACTTCTCAGAGCGTTTGTTCAAGGACACACATACACACTCCTCTGCATCCTGCTTGCAGCAAGAGCAGAGGAAGCAACTTTGTTTCTTTTTAGCCAGTTTTCAGCTCCTTTTCTCTGGGGGGAGATGGAGAGTTGAACTTTGTTTTCCTGGGACTTTGGGGGTTTTTTCCCCTTCTCTTCTTGACTCTTTCAACATCAGAGCACATTGGGAGAATTTTCTCCCGAGGTGGGGGCCCTGAATGTGGGCCCATGAGCCAGCTGCAAGGAGGAGGAGAGAGACTACACCTACGGAAGTGTTGGGGTTCCTCCCCCCTGCCATGAGGTCATGGGAGAGGGGACCCTGGGGTAGAGGCATGGCCTGGGCACGGGGTCTCCCTGCTCCCTGCTCACATGTGCCCTAATCCTGTTCAGCACTGCTTATTTTGTGTTGCCTTGTGCGAGGAGGGCCCTGGTTGTGCTGTGATTGCTCAATTCTTTGGCAGTGCCCCGCCCATGTGGCTGGAGAAGAAAGAGCTCTGCAACTTCTCTCAAGAATGGCTCCCTGTTTCTTTGCACGGGCCTCGCTGTCTATGGATGTTTCAGGAGACCCCACCGAAACACAGTAGGACTCTCAAATTATCCCAGCTTTCTCTGCACAGCGAGAGCTTTTAATATTTAGCATTGCTATCCTTTTCCTGTGTGTTTGTTAAAAAAATAGTTTTTATCTCTTTCACTTTCTTCCCAGGAAAGTTCTTTCTTCCAAAAACCTGGTGGGGGAGGGCTGGGTGTAACCTGCCTTCTATCAGAGGATATTTTCCTCCACATTTGTCCAAACCGGCACAGCCTGTCCTTTCCTGGGTCTCTGTTGCAGATGGAAGCTGCTGGTGCCATTGTCAGCTTGAAGCACTCTTTTGATGCAAGCAGATGTTGCCAGGTGTGTTCAGCAGCTGTTGCTCAATGCTTATGCCAAGCTATTGTGTTCCTCATGGAACCAAGGAGCCATTGTGACACTGCAGGGGCTGATGGCATCAAGGAGGCAATTGTGACAGTACAGAACCTCCTAGAAACAAGGCTCCATTGTGACACCGTGGGGAATCATGGAATCAAGGAGCCCATTGTGACACAGCCAGGCTGCATGGAACCAATGGTCCATGGTTACACGGCGGATTCAAGAAGAGCACGGTGACACCACGCAACATCATGGAACCATAGGTCCATTGTGACACAGCGGGGCCTCATGGAAACAAGGGGACCATTGTGGGAAAGCAGGGCCTAATGGAAGCATGGAGAGCATTGTGACACTAAGGAAACTCCTGGAACCAAGATGACCACTGGCACATAATGGAACCTCATGGAAGCAAGCCTCCACAATGACTTTGGAGGGCCTCAGGGACCACAGGACCCATTGTGACACAGCAGGACCTGGTGGAACCAAGGAGCCTTTGTGATACTCCACATCCACATGGAAGCCAGGGTGCACTGAGACACAGCGGGGCCTTGTGGGAACCAAAGACACCTCTGCAAAAAGCAGGCTAGCTCATAGAAGCAAGGAGTCCATTGTTACAACGTAAAAGCTATGGAAGCAAGGGACCATTGTGACACTGCGGGGCCTCATGGAACCAATTGTCCATGATGACAATGCGGATCAAAGGAGACCATGGTGACACTGCGGAACCTGATGGAACCAAGGAGCCATTGTGACACAGTGGGGCCTCATGGAATCAAGGAGACCATTGTGACCCAGGTGTTGCATGGGAAGGCAAGGAGCCATTGTGACACTTTGGGCTTCTTCCCTTGAGCTCTGCAGCTGGCTGTCCCAGCCCAGCGCACCATGTGCCACCTGCTCTCCTCAGGGCTCTGCCTGCACACAGCCCCAGGAGAAGTTTTCCTGTTTGGAAGGAAAGAATGGAAAAGCCTGAGCAGGTTTCCTAAACAACAAACCCCACTCAGGAGCCACATACTCAGTACAGGCTGCCTGGAACGATGTCCCCTTTCTACAAGGGTCAGTGTGAGCAGGAATGAATGATCTCTGGGAGCAGAATTCTCGGAGTCTTTCCACTGAATTCTCTGTCCCTGTGTCTTGGGGTGACTTTATTGTGTGTATCCCCTATTGCTGCTCTATGCCCAGAAGTGAACTTTGTGCATTTCTGTGCCTTTCAACTGAGCCTGAGAGGGGGGAGAGGAAAAAAAAGCCAGACAAACTTCTCAGAGCGTTTGTTCAAGGACACACATACACACTCCTCTGCATCCTGCTTGCAGCAAGAGCAGAGGAAGCAACTTTGTTTCTTTTTAGCCAGTTTTCAGCTCCTTTTCTCTGGGGGGAGATGGAGAGTTGAACTTTGTTTTCCTGGGACTTTGGGGGTTTTTTCCCCTTCTCTTCTTGACTCTTTCAACATCAGAGCACATTGGGAGAATTTTCTCCCGAGGTGGGGGCCCTGAATGTGGGCCCATGAGCCAGCTGCAAGGAGGAGGAGAGAGACTACACCTACGGAAGTGTTGGGGTTCCTCCCCCCTGCCATGAGGTCATGGGAGAGGGGACCCTGGGGTAGAGGCATGGCCTGGGCACGGGGTCTCCCTGCTCCCTGCTCACATGTGCCCTAATCCTGTTCAGCACTGCTTATTTTGTGTTGCCCTGTGCGAGGAGGGCCCTGGTTGTGCTGTGATTGCTCAGTTCTTTGGCAGTGCCCCGCCCATGTGGCTGGAGAAGAAAGAGCTCTGCAACTTCTCTCAAGAATCGCTCCCTGTTTCTTTGCACGGGCCTCGCTGTCTATGGATGTTTCAGGAGACCCCACCGAAACACGGAAGGACTCTCAAATTATCCCAGCTTTCTCTGCACAGCGAGAGCTTTTAATATTTAGCATTGCTATCCTTTTCCTGTGTGTTTGTTAAAAAAATAGTTTTTATCTCTTTCACTTTCTTCCCAGGAAAGTTCTTTTTTCCAAAAACCTGGTGGGGGAGGGCTGGGTGTAACCTGCCTTCTATCAGAGGATATTTTCCTCCACATTTGTCCAAACCGGCACAGCCTGTCCTTTCCTGGGTCTCTGTTGCAGATGGAAGCTGCTGGTGCCATTGTCAGCTTGAAGCACTCTTTTGATGCAAGCAGATGTTGCCAGGTGTGTTCAGCAGCTGTTGCTCAATGCTTATGCCAAGCTATTGTGTTCCTCATGGAACCAAGGAGCCATTGTGACACTGCAGGGGCTGATGGCATCAAGGAGGCAATTGTGACAGTACAGAACCTCCTAGAAACAAGGCTCCATTGTGACACCGTGGGGAATCATGGAATCAAGGAGCCCATTGTGACACAGCCAGGCTGCATGGAACCAATGGTCCATGGTTACACGGCGGATTCAAGAAGAGCACGGTGACACCACGCAACATCATGGAACCATAGGTCCATTGTGACACAGCGGGGCCTCATGGAAACAAGGGGACCATTGTGGCAAAGCAGGGCCTAATGGAAGCATGGAGAGCATTGTGACACTAAGGAAACTCCTGGAACCAAGATGACCACTGGCACATAATGGAACCTCATGGAAGCAAGCCTCCACAATGACTTTGGAGGGCCTCAGGGACCACAGGACCCATTGTGACACAGCAGGACCTGGTGGAACCAAGGAGCCTTTGTGATACTCCAGATCCACATGGAAGCCAGGGTGCACTGAGACACAGCGGGGCCTTGTTGGAACCAAAGACACCTCTGCAAAAAGCAGGCTAGCTCATAGAAGCAAGGAGTCCATTGTTACAACGTAAAAGCTATGGAAGCAAGGGACCATTGTGACACTGCGGGGCCTCATAAAACCAATTGTCCATGATGACAGTGCGGATCAAAGGAGACCATGGTGACACTGCGGAACCTGATGGAACCAAGGAGCCATTGTGACACAGTGGGGCCTCATGGAATCAAGGAGACCATTGTGACCCAGGTGTTGCATGTGAAGGCAAGGAGCCATTGTGACACTTTGGGCTTCTTCCCTTGAGCTCTGCAGCTGGCTGTCCCAGCCCAGCGCACCATGTGCCACCTGCTCTCCTCAGGGCTCTGCCTGCACACAGCCCCAGGAGAAGTTTTCCTGTTTGGAAGGAAAGAATGGAAAAGCCTGAGCAGGTTTCCTAAACAACAAACCCCACTCAGGAGCCACATGCTCAGTACAGGCTGCCTGGAACGATGTCCCCTTTCTACAAGGGTCAGTGTGAGCAGGAATGAATGATCTCTGGGAGCAGAATTCTCGGAGTCTTTCCACTGAATTCTCTGTCCCTGTGTCTTGGGGTGACTTTATTGTGTGTATCCCCTATTGCTGCTCTATGCCCAGAAGTGAACTTTGTGCATTTCTGTGCCTTTCAACTGAGCCTGAGAGGGGGGAGAGGAAAAAAAAGCCAGACAAACTTCTCAGAGCGTTTGTTCAAGGACACACATACACACTCCTCTGCATCCTGCTTGCAGCAAGAGCAGAGGAAGCAACTTTGTTTCTTTTTAGCCAGTTTTCAGCTCCTTTTCTCTGGGGGGAGATGGAGAGTTGAACTTTGTTTTCCTGGGACTTTGGGGGTTTTTTCCCCTTCTCTTCTTGACTCTTTCAACATCAGAGCACATTGGGAGAATTTTCTCCCGAGGTGGGGGCCCTGAATGTGGGCCCATGAGCCAGCTGCAAGGAGGAGGAGAGAGACTACACCTACGGAAGTGTTGGGGTTCCTCCCCCCTGCCATGAGGTCATGGGAGAGGGGACCCTGGGGTAGAGGCATGGCCTGGGCACGGGGTCTCCCTGCTCCCTGCTCACATGTGCCCTAATCCTGTTCAGCACTGCTTATTTTGTGTTGCCTTGTGCGAGGAGGGCCCTGGTTGTGCTGTGATTGCTCAATTCTTTGGCAGTGCCCCGCCCATGTGGCTGGAGAAGAAAGAGCTCTGCAACTTCTCTCAAGAATGGCTCCCTGTTTCTTTGCACGGGCCTCGCTGTCTATGGATGTTTCAGGAGACCCCACCGAAACACAGTAGGACTCTCAAATTATCCCAGCTTTCTCTGCACAGCGAGAGCTTTTAATATTTAGCATTGCTATCCTTTTCCTGTGTGTTTGTTAAAAAAATAGTTTTTATCTCTTTCACTTTCTTCCCAGGAAAGTTCTTTCTTCCAAAAACCTGGTGGGGGAGGGCTGGGTGTAACCTGCCTTCTATCAGAGGATATTTTCCTCCACATTTGTCCAAACCGGCACAGCCTGTCCTTTCCTGGGTCTCTGTTGCAGATGGAAGCTGCTGGTGCCATTGTCAGCTTGAAGCACTCTTTTGATGCAAGCAGATGTTGCCAGGTGTGTTCAGCAGCTGTTGCTCAATGCTTATGCCAAGCTATTGTGTTCCTCATGGAACCAAGGAGCCATTGTGACACTGCAGGGGCTGATGGCATCAAGGAGGCAATTGTGACAGTACAGAACCTCCTAGAAACAAGGCTCCATTGTGACACCGTGGGGAATCATGGAATCAAGGAGCCCATTGTGACACAGCCAGGCTGCATGGAACCAATGGTCCATGGTTACACGGCGGATTCAAGAAGAGCACGGTGACACCACGCAACATCATGGAACCATAGGTCCATTGTGACACAGCGGGGCCTCATGGAAACAAGGGGACCATTGTGGGAAAGCAGGGCCTAATGGAAGCATGGAGAGCATTGTGACACTAAGGAAACTCCTGGAACCAAGATGACCACTGGCACATAATGGAACCTCATGGAAGCAAGCCTCCACAATGACTTTGGAGGGCCTCAGGGACCACAGGACCCATTGTGACACAGCAGGACCTGGTGGAACCAAGGAGCCTTTGTGATACTCCACATCCACATGGAAGCCAGGGTGCACTGAGACACAGCGGGGCCTTGTGGGAACCAAAGACACCTCTGCAAAAAGCAGGCTAGCTCATAGAAGCAAGGAGTCCATTGTTACAACGTAAAAGCTATGGAAGCAAGGGACCATTGTGACACTGCGGGGCCTCATGGAACCAATTGTCCATGATGACAATGCGGATCAAAGGAGACCATGGTGACACTGCGGAACCTGATGGAACCAAGGAGCCATTGTGACACAGTGGGGCCTCATGGAATCAAGGAGACCATTGTGACCCAGGTGTTGCATGGGAAGGCAAGGAGCCATTGTGACACTTTGGGCTTCTTCCCTTGAGCTCTGCAGCTGGCTGTCCCAGCCCAGCGCACCATGTGCCACCTGCTCTCCTCAGGGCTCTGCCTGCACACAGCCCCAGGAGAAGTTTTCCTGTTTGGAAGGAAAGAATGGAAAAGCCTGAGCAGGTTTCCTAAACAACAAACCCCACTCAGGAGCCACATACTCAGTACAGGCTGCCTGGAACGATGTCCCCTTTCTACAAGGGTCAGTGTGAGCAGGAATGAATGATCTCTGGGAGCAGAATTCTCGGAGTCTTTCCACTGAATTCTCTGTCCCTGTGTCTTGGGGTGACTTTATTGTGTGTATCCCCTATTGCTGCTCTATGCCCAGAAGTGAACTTTGTGCATTTCTGTGCCTTTCAACTGAGCCTGAGAGGGGGGAGAGGAAAAAAAAGCCAGACAAACTTCTCAGAGCGTTTGTTCAAGGACACACATACACACTCCTCTGCATCCTGCTTGCAGCAAGAGCAGAGGAAGCAACTTTGTTTCTTTTTAGCCAGTTTTCAGCTCCTTTTCTCTGGGGGGAGATGGAGAGTTGAACTTTGTTTTCCTGGGACTTTGGGGGTTTTTTCCCCTTCTCTTCTTGACTCTTTCAACATCAGAGCACATTGGGAGAATTTTCTCCCGAGGTGGGGGCCCTGAATGTGGGCCCATGAGCCAGCTGCAAGGAGGAGGAGAGAGACTACACCTACGGAAGTGTTGGGGTTCCTCCCCCCTGCCATGAGGTCATGGGAGAGGGGACCCTGGGGTAGAGGCATGGCCTGGGCACGGGGTCTCCCTGCTCCCTGCTCACATGTGCCCTAACCCTGTTCAGCACTGCTTATTTTGTGTTGCCCTGTGCCAGGAGGGCCCTGGTTGTGCCGTGATTGCTCAGTTCTTTGGCAGTGCCCCGCCCATGTGGCTGGAGAAGAAAGAGCTCTGCAACTTCTCTCAAGAATGGCTCCCTGTTTCTTTGCACGGGCCTCGCTGTCTATGGATGTTTCAGGAGACCCCACCGAAACACAGAAGGACTCTCAAATTATCCCAGCTTTCTCTGCACAGCGAGAGCTTTTAATATTTAGCATTGCTATCCTTTTCCTGTGTGTTTGTTAAAAAAATAGTTTTTATCTCTTTCACTTTCTTCCCAGGAAAGTTCTTTCTTCCAAAAACCTGGTGGGGGAGGGCTGGGTGTAACCTGCCTTCTATCAGAGGATATTTTCCTCCACATTTGTCCAAACCGGCACAGCCTGTCCTTTCCTGGGTCTCTGTTGCAGATGGAAGCTGCTGGTGCCATTGTCAGCTTGAAGCACTCTTTTGATGCAAGCAGATGTTGCCAGGTGTGTTCAGCAGCTGTTGCTCAATGCTTATGCCAAGCTATTGTGTTCCTCATGGAACCAAGGAGCCATTGTGACACTGCAGGGGCTGATGGCATCAAGGAGGCAATTGTGACAGTACAGAACCTCCTAGAAACAAGGCTCCATTGTGACACCGTGGGGAATCATGGAATCAAGGAGCCCATTGTGACACAGCCAGGCTGCATGGAACCAATGGTCCATGGTTACACGGCGGATTCAAGAAGAGCACGGTGACACCACGCAACATCATGGAACCATAGGTCCATTGTGACACAGCGGGGCCTCATGGAAACAAGGGGACCATTGTGGGAAAGCAGGGCCTAATGGAAGCATGGAGAGCATTGTGACACTAAGGAAACTCCTGGAACCAAGATGACCACTGGCACATAATGGAACCTCATGGAAGCAAGCCTCCACAATGACTTTGGAGGGCCTCAGGGACCACAGGACCCATTGTGACACAGCAGGACCTGGTGGAACCAAGGAGCCTTTGTGATACTCCACATCCACATGGAAGCCAGGGTGCACTGAGACACAGCGGGGCCTTGTGGGAACCAAAGACACCTCTGCAAAAAGCAGGCTAGCTCATAGAAGCAAGGAGTCCATTGTTACAACGTAAAAGCTATGGAACCAAGGGACCATTGTGACACTGCGGGGCCTCATGGAACCAATTGTCCATGATGACAATGCGGATCAAAGGAGACCATGGTGACACTGCGGAACCTGATGGAACCAAGGAGCCATTGTGACACAGTGGGGCCTCATGGAATCAAGGAGACCATTGTGACCCAGGTGTTGCATGGGAAGGCAAGGAGCCATTGTGACACTTTGGGCTTCTTCCCTTGAGCTCTGCAGCTGGCTGTCCCAGCCCAGCGCACCATGTGCCACCTGCTCTCCTCAGGGCTCTGCCTGCACACAGCCCCAGGAGAAGTTTTCCTGTTTGGAAGGAAAGAATGGAAAAGCCTGAGCAGGTTTCCTAAACAACAAACGCCACTCAGGAGCCACATACTCAGTACAGGCTGCCTGGAACGATGTCCCCTTTCTACAAGGGTCAGTGTGAGCAGGAATGAATGATCTCTGGGAGCAGAATTCTCGGAGTCTTTCCACTGAATTCTCTGTCCCTGTGTCTTGGGGTGACTTTATTGTGTGTATCCCCTATTGCTGCTCTATGCCCAGAAGTGAACTTTGTGCATTTCTGTGCCTTTCAACTGAGCCTGAGAGGGGGGAGAGGAAAAAAAAGCCAGACAAACTTCTCAGAGCGTTTGTTCAAGGACACACATACACACTCCTCTGCATCCTGCTTGCAGCAAGAGCAGAGGAAGCAACTTTGTTTCTTTTTAGCCAGTTTTCAGCTCCTTTTCTCTGGGGGGAGATGGAGAGTTGAACTTTGTTTTCCTGGGACTTTGGGGGTTTTTTCCCCTTCTCTTCTTGACTCTTTCAACATCAGAGCACATTGGGAGAATTTTCTCCCGAGGTGGGGGCCCTGAATGTGGGCCCATGAGCCAGCTGCAAGGAGGAGGAGAGAGACTACACCTACGGAAGTGTTGGGGTTCCTCCCCCCTGCCATGAGGTCATGGGAGAGGGGACCCTGGGGTAGAGGCATGGCCTGGGCACGGGGTCTCCCTGCTCCCTGCTCACATGTGCCCTAATCCTGTTCAGCACTGCTTATTTTGTGTTGCCCTGTGCGAGGAGGGCCCTGGTTGTGCTGTGATTGCTCAGTTCTTTGGCAGTGCCCCGCCCATGTGGCTGGAGAAGAAAGAGCTCTGCAACTTCTCTCAAGAATGGCTCCCTGTTTCTTTGCACGGGCCTCGCTGTCTATGGATGTTTCAGGAGACCCCACCGAAACACGGAAGGACTCTCAAATTATCCCAGCTTTCTCTGCACAGCGAGAGCTTTTAATATTTAGCATTGCTATCCTTTTCCTGTGTGTTTGTTAAAAAAATAGTTTTTATCTCTTTCACTTTCTTCCCAGGAAAGTTCTTTTTTCCAAAAACCTGGTGGGGGAGGGCTGGGTGTAACCTGCCTTCTATCAGAGGATATTTTCCTCCACATTTGTCCAAACCGGCACAGCCTGTCCTTTCCTGGGTCTCTGTTGCAGATGGAAGCTGCTGGTGCCATTGTCAGCTTGAAGCACTCTTTTGATGCAAGCAGATGTTGCCAGGTGTGTTCAGCAGCTGTTGCTCAATGCTTATGCCAAGCTATTGTGTTCCTCATGGAACCAAGGAGCCATTGTGACACTGCAGGGGCTGATGGCATCAAGGAGGCAATTGTGACAGTACAGAACCTCCTAGAAACAAGGCTCCATTGTGACACCGTGGGGAATCATGGAATCAAGGAGCCCATTGTGACACAGCCAGGCTGCATGGAACCAATGGTCCATGGTTACACGGCGGATTCAAGAAGAGCACGGTGACACCACGCAACATCATGGAACCATAGGTCCATTGTGACACAGCGGGGCCTCATGGAAACAAGGGGACCATTGTGGCAAAGCAGGGCCTAATGGAAGCATGGAGAGCATTGTGACACTAAGGAAACTCCTGGAACCAAGATGACCACTGGCACATAATGGAACCTCATGGAAGCAAGCCTCCACAATGACTTTGGAGGGCCTCAGGGACCACAGGACCCATTGTGACACAGCAGGACCTGGTGGAACCAAGGAGCCTTTGTGATACTCCAGATCCACATGGAAGCCAGGGTGCACTGAGACACAGCGGGGCCTTGTTGGAACCAAAGACACCTCTGCAAAAAGCAGGCTAGCTCATAGAAGCAAGGAGTCCATTGTTACAACGTAAAAGCTATGGAAGCAAGGGACCATTGTGACACTGCGGGGCCTCATAAAACCAATTGTCCATGATGACAGTGCGGATCAAAGGAGACCATGGTGACACTGCGGAACCTGATGGAACCAAGGAGCCATTGTGACACAGTGGGGCCTCATGGAATCAAGGAGACCATTGTGACCCAGGTGTTGCATGTGAAGGCAAGGAGCCATTGTGACACTTTGGGCTTCTTCCCTTGAGCTCTGCAGCTGGCTGTCCCAGCCCAGCGCACCATGTGCCACCTGCTCTCCTCAGGGCTCTGCCTGCACACAGCCCCAGGAGAAGTTTTCCTGTTTGGAAGGAAAGAATGGAAAAGCCTGAGCAGGTTTCCTAAACAACAAACCCCACTCAGGAGCCACATGCTCAGTACAGGCTGCCTGGAACGATGTCCCCTTTCTACAAGGGTCAGTGTGAGCAGGAATGAATGATCTCTGGGAGCAGAATTCTCGGAGTCTTTCCACTGAATTCTCTGTCCCTGTGTCTTGGGGTGACTTTATTGTGTGTATCCCCTATTGCTGCTCTATGCCCAGAAGTGAACTTTGTGCATTTCTGTGCCTTTCAACTGAGCCTGAGAGGGGGGAGAGGAAAAAAAAGCCAGACAAACTTCTCAGAGCGTTTGTTCAAGGACACACATACACACTCCTCTGCATCCTGCTTGCAGCAAGAGCAGAGGAAGCAACTTTGTTTCTTTTTAGCCAGTTTTCAGCTCCTTTTCTCTGGGGGGAGATGGAGAGTTGAACTTTGTTTTCCTGGGACTTTGGGGGTTTTTTCCCCTTCTCTTCTTGACTCTTTCAACATCAGAGCACATTGGGAGAATTTTCTCCCGAGGTGGGGGCCCTGAATGTGGGCCCATGAGCCAGCTGCAAGGAGGAGGAGAGAGACTACACCTACGGAAGTGTTGGGGTTCCTCCCCCCTGCCATGAGGTCATGGGAGAGGGGACCCTGGGGTAGAGGCATGGCCTGGGCACGGGGTCTCCCTGCTCCCTGCTCACATGTGCCCTAATCCTGTTCAGCACTGCTTATTTTGTGTTGCCTTGTGCGAGGAGGGCCCTGGTTGTGCTGTGATTGCTCAATTCTTTGGCAGTGCCCCGCCCATGTGGCTGGAGAAGAAAGAGCTCTGCAACTTCTCTCAAGAATGGCTCCCTGTTTCTTTGCACGGGCCTCGCTGTCTATGGATGTTTCAGGAGACCCCACCGAAACACAGTAGGACTCTCAAATTATCCCAGCTTTCTCTGCACAGCGAGAGCTTTTAATATTTAGCATTGCTATCCTTTTCCTGTGTGTTTGTTAAAAAAATAGTTTTTATCTCTTTCACTTTCTTCCCAGGAAAGTTCTTTCTTCCAAAAACCTGGTGGGGGAGGGCTGGGTGTAACCTGCCTTCTATCAGAGGATATTTTCCTCCACATTTGTCCAAACCGGCACAGCCTGTCCTTTCCTGGGTCTCTGTTGCAGATGGAAGCTGCTGGTGCCATTGTCAGCTTGAAGCACTCTTTTGATGCAAGCAGATGTTGCCAGGTGTGTTCAGCAGCTGTTGCTCAATGCTTATGCCAAGCTATTGTGTTCCTCATGGAACCAAGGAGCCATTGTGACACTGCAGGGGCTGATGGCATCAAGGAGGCAATTGTGACAGTACAGAACCTCCTAGAAACAAGGCTCCATTGTGACACCGTGGGGAATCATGGAATCAAGGAGCCCATTGTGACACAGCCAGGCTGCATGGAACCAATGGTCCATGGTTACACGGCGGATTCAAGAAGAGCACGGTGACACCACGCAACATCATGGAACCATAGGTCCATTGTGACACAGCGGGGCCTCATGGAAACAAGGGGACCATTGTGGGAAAGCAGGGCCTAATGGAAGCATGGAGAGCATTGTGACACTAAGGAAACTCCTGGAACCAAGATGACCACTGGCACATAATGGAACCTCATGGAAGCAAGCCTCCACAATGACTTTGGAGGGCCTCAGGGACCACAGGACCCATTGTGACACAGCAGGACCTGGTGGAACCAAGGAGCCTTTGTGATACTCCACATCCACATGGAAGCCAGGGTGCACTGAGACACAGCGGGGCCTTGTGGGAACCAAAGACACCTCTGCAAAAAGCAGGCTAGCTCATAGAAGCAAGGAGTCCATTGTTACAACGTAAAAGCTATGGAAGCAAGGGACCATTGTGACACTGCGGGGCCTCATGGAACCAATTGTCCATGATGACAATGCGGATCAAAGGAGACCATGGTGACACTGCGGAACCTGATGGAACCAAGGAGCCATTGTGACACAGTGGGGCCTCATGGAATCAAGGAGACCATTGTGACCCAGGTGTTGCATGGGAAGGCAAGGAGCCATTGTGACACTTTGGGCTTCTTCCCTTGAGCTCTGCAGCTGGCTGTCCCAGCCCAGCGCACCATGTGCCACCTGCTCTCCTCAGGGCTCTGCCTGCACACAGCCCCAGGAGAAGTTTTCCTGTTTGGAAGGAAAGAATGGAAAAGCCTGAGCAGGTTTCCTAAACAACAAACCCCACTCAGGAGCCACATACTCAGTACAGGCTGCCTGGAACGATGTCCCCTTTCTACAAGGGTCAGTGTGAGCAGGAATGAATGATCTCTGGGAGCAGAATTCTCGGAGTCTTTCCACTGAATTCTCTGTCCCTGTGTCTTGGGGTGACTTTATTGTGTGTATCCCCTATTGCTGCTCTATGCCCAGAAGTGAACTTTGTGCATTTCTGTGCCTTTCAACTGAGCCTGAGAGGGGGGAGAGGAAAAAAAAGCCAGACAAACTTCTCAGAGCGTTTGTTCAAGGACACACATACACACTCCTCTGCATCCTGCTTGCAGCAAGAGCAGAGGAAGCAACTTTGTTTCTTTTTAGCCAGTTTTCAGCTCCTTTTCTCTGGGGGGAGATGGAGAGTTGAACTTTGTTTTCCTGGGACTTTGGGGGTTTTTTCCCCTTCTCTTCTTGACTCTTTCAACATCAGAGCACATTGGGAGAATTTTCTCCCGAGGTGGGGGCCCTGAATGTGGGCCCATGAGCCAGCTGCAAGGAGGAGGAGAGAGACTACACCTACGGAAGTGTTGGGGTTCCTCCCCCCTGCCATGAGGTCATGGGAGAGGGGACCCTGGGGTAGAGGCATGGCCTGGGCACGGGGTCTCCCTGCTCCCTGCTCACATGTGCCCTAACCCTGTTCAGCACTGCTTATTTTGTGTTGCCCTGTGCCAGGAGGGCCCTGGTTGTGCCGTGATTGCTCAGTTCTTTGGCAGTGCCCCGCCCATGTGGCTGGAGAAGAAAGAGCTCTGCAACTTCTCTCAAGAATGGCTCCCTGTTTCTTTGCACGGGCCTCGCTGTCTATGGATGTTTCAGGAGACCCCACCGAAACACAGAAGGACTCTCAAATTATCCCAGCTTTCTCTGCACAGCGAGAGCTTTTAATATTTAGCATTGCTATCCTTTTCCTGTGTGTTTGTTAAAAAAATAGTTTTTATCTCTTTCACTTTCTTCCCAGGAAAGTTCTTTCTTCCAAAAACCTGGTGGGGGAGGGCTGGGTGTAACCTGCCTTCTATCAGAGGATATTTTCCTCCACATTTGTCCAAACCGGCACAGCCTGTCCTTTCCTGGGTCTCTGTTGCAGATGGAAGCTGCTGGTGCCATTGTCAGCTTGAAGCACTCTTTTGATGCAAGCAGATGTTGCCAGGTGTGTTCAGCAGCTGTTGCTCAATGCTTATGCCAAGCTATTGTGTTCCTCATGGAACCAAGGAGCCATTGTGACACTGCAGGGGCTGATGGCATCAAGGAGGCAATTGTGACAGTACAGAACCTCCTAGAAACAAGGCTCCATTGTGACACCGTGGGGAATCATGGAATCAAGGAGCCCATTGTGACACAGCCAGGCTGCATGGAACCAATGGTCCATGGTTACACGGCGGATTCAAGAAGAGCACGGTGACACCACGCAACATCATGGAACCATAGGTCCATTGTGACACAGCGGGGCCTCATGGAAACAAGGGGACCATTGTGGGAAAGCAGGGCCTAATGGAAGCATGGAGAGCATTGTGACACTAAGGAAACTCCTGGAACCAAGATGACCACTGGCACATAATGGAACCTCATGGAAGCAAGCCTCCACAATGACTTTGGAGGGCCTCAGGGACCACAGGACCCATTGTGACACAGCAGGACCTGGTGGAACCAAGGAGCCTTTGTGATACTCCACATCCACATGGAAGCCAGGGTGCACTGAGACACAGCGGGGCCTTGTGGGAACCAAAGACACCTCTGCAAAAAGCAGGCTAGCTCATAGAAGCAAGGAGTCCATTGTTACAACGTAAAAGCTATGGAACCAAGGGACCATTGTGACACTGCGGGGCCTCATGGAACCAATTGTCCATGATGACAATGCGGATCAAAGGAGACCATGGTGACACTGCGGAACCTGATGGAACCAAGGAGCCATTGTGACACAGTGGGGCCTCATGGAATCAAGGAGACCATTGTGACCCAGGTGTTGCATGTGAAGGCAAGGAGCCATTGTGACACTTTGGGCTTCTTCCCTTGAGCTCTGCAGCTGGCTGTCCCAGCCCAGCGCACCATGTGCCACCTGCTCTCCTCAGGGCTCTGCCTGCACACAGCCCCAGGAGAAGTTTTCCTGTTTGGAAGGAAAGAATGGAAAAGCCTGAGCAGGTTTCCTAAACAACAAACCCCACTCAGGAGCCACATACTCAGTACAGGCTGCCTGGAACGATGTCCCCTTTCTACAAGGGTCAGTGTGAGCAGGAATGAATGATCTCTGGGAGCAGAATTCTCGGAGTCTTTCCACTGAATTCTCTGTCCCTGTGTCTTGGGGTGACTTTATTGTGTGTATCCCCTATTGCTGCTCTATGCCCAGAAGTGAACTTTGTGCATTTCTGTGCCTTTCAACTGAGCCTGAGAGGGGGGAGAGGAAAAAAAAGCCAGACAAACTTCTCAGAGCGTTTGTTCAAGGACACACATACACACTCCTCTGCATCCTGCTTGCAGCAAGAGCAGAGGAAGCAACTTTGTTTCTTTTTAGCCAGTTTTCAGCTCCTTTTCTCTGGGGGGAGATGGAGAGTTGAACTTTGTTTTCCTGGGACTTTGGGGGTTTTTTCCCCTTCTCTTCTTGACTCTTTCAACATCAGAGCACATTGGGAGAATTTTCTCCCGAGGTGGGGGCCCTGAATGTGGGCCCATGAGCCAGCTGCAAGGAGGAGGAGAGAGACTACACCTACGGAAGTGTTGGGGTTCCTCCCCCCTGCCATGAGGTCATGGGAGAGGGGACCCTGGGGTAGAGGCATGGCCTGGGCACGGGGTCTCCCTGCTCCCTGCTCACATGTGCCCTAATCCTGTTCAGCACTGCTTATTTTGTGTTGCCCTGTGCGAGGAGGGCCCTGGTTGTGCTGTGATTGCTCAGTTCTTTGGCAGTGCCCCGCCCATGTGGCTGGAGAAGAAAGAGCTCTGCAACTTCTCTCAAGAATCGCTCCCTGTTTCTTTGCACGGGCCTCGCTGTCTATGGATGTTTCAGGAGACCCCACCGAAACACGGAAGGACTCTCAAATTATCCCAGCTTTCTCTGCACAGCGAGAGCTTTTAATATTTAGCATTGCTATCCTTTTCCTGTGTGTTTGTTAAAAAAATAGTTTTTATCTCTTTCACTTTCTTCCCAGGAAAGTTCTTTTTTCCAAAAACCTGGTGGGGGAGGGCTGGGTGTAACCTGCCTTCTATCAGAGGATATTTTCCTCCACATTTGTCCAAACCGGCACAGCCTGTCCTTTCCTGGGTCTCTGTTGCAGATGGAAGCTGCTGGTGCCATTGTCAGCTTGAAGCACTCTTTTGATGCAAGCAGATGTTGCCAGGTGTGTTCAGCAGCTGTTGCTCAATGCTTATGCCAAGCTATTGTGTTCCTCATGGAACCAAGGAGCCATTGTGACACTGCAGGGGCTGATGGCATCAAGGAGGCAATTGTGACAGTACAGAACCTCCTAGAAACAAGGCTCCATTGTGACACCGTGGGGAATCATGGAATCAAGGAGCCCATTGTGACACAGCCAGGCTGCATGGAACCAATGGTCCATGGTTACACGGCGGATTCAAGAAGAGCACGGTGACACCACGCAACATCATGGAACCATAGGTCCATTGTGACACAGCGGGGCCTCATGGAAACAAGGGGACCATTGTGGCAAAGCAGGGCCTAATGGAAGCATGGAGAGCATTGTGACACTAAGGAAACTCCTGGAACCAAGATGACCACTGGCACATAATGGAACCTCATGGAAGCAAGCCTCCACAATGACTTTGGAGGGCCTCAGGGACCACAGGACCCATTGTGACACAGCAGGACCTGGTGGAACCAAGGAGCCTTTGTGATACTCCAGATCCACATGGAAGCCAGGGTGCACTGAGACACAGCGGGGCCTTGTTGGAACCAAAGACACCTCTGCAAAAAGCAGGCTAGCTCATAGAAGCAAGGAGTCCATTGTTACAACGTAAAAGCTATGGAAGCAAGGGACCATTGTGACACTGCGGGGCCTCATAAAACCAATTGTCCATGATGACAGTGCGGATCAAAGGAGACCATGGTGACACTGCGGAACCTGATGGAACCAAGGAGCCATTGTGACACAGTGGGGCCTCATGGAATCAAGGAGACCATTGTGACCCAGGTGTTGCATGTGAAGGCAAGGAGCCATTGTGACACTTTGGGCTTCTTCCCTTGAGCTCTGCAGCTGGCTGTCCCAGCCCAGCGCACCATGTGCCACCTGCTCTCCTCAGGGCTCTGCCTGCACACAGCCCCAGGAGAAGTTTTCCTGTTTGGAAGGAAAGAATGGAAAAGCCTGAGCAGGTTTCCTAAACAACAAACCCCACTCAGGAGCCACATGCTCAGTACAGGCTGCCTGGAACGATGTCCCCTTTCTACAAGGGTCAGTGTGAGCAGGAATGAATGATCTCTGGGAGCAGAATTCTCGGAGTCTTTCCACTGAATTCTCTGTCCCTGTGTCTTGGGGTGACTTTATTGTGTGTATCCCCTATTGCTGCTCTATGCCCAGAAGTGAACTTTGTGCATTTCTGTGCCTTTCAACTGAGCCTGAGAGGGGGGAGAGGAAAAAAAAGCCAGACAAACTTCTCAGAGCGTTTGTTCAAGGACACACATACACACTCCTCTGCATCCTGCTTGCAGCAAGAGCAGAGGAAGCAACTTTGTTTCTTTTTAGCCAGTTTTCAGCTCCTTTTCTCTGGGGGGAGATGGAGAGTTGAACTTTGTTTTCCTGGGACTTTGGGGGTTTTTTCCCCTTCTCTTCTTGACTCTTTCAACATCAGAGCACATTGGGAGAATTTTCTCCCGAGGTGGGGGCCCTGAATGTGGGCCCATGAGCCAGCTGCAAGGAGGAGGAGAGAGACTACACCTACGGAAGTGTTGGGGTTCCTCCCCCCTGCCATGAGGTCATGGGAGAGGGGACCCTGGGGTAGAGGCATGGCCTGGGCACGGGGTCTCCCTGCTCCCTGCTCACATGTGCCCTAATCCTGTTCAGCACTGCTTATTTTGTGTTGCCTTGTGCGAGGAGGGCCCTGGTTGTGCTGTGATTGCTCAATTCTTTGGCAGTGCCCCGCCCATGTGGCTGGAGAAGAAAGAGCTCTGCAACTTCTCTCAAGAATGGCTCCCTGTTTCTTTGCACGGGCCTCGCTGTCTATGGATGTTTCAGGAGACCCCACCGAAACACAGTAGGACTCTCAAATTATCCCAGCTTTCTCTGCACAGCGAGAGCTTTTAATATTTAGCATTGCTATCCTTTTCCTGTGTGTTTGTTAAAAAAATAGTTTTTATCTCTTTCACTTTCTTCCCAGGAAAGTTCTTTCTTCCAAAAACCTGGTGGGGGAGGGCTGGGTGTAACCTGCCTTCTATCAGAGGATATTTTCCTCCACATTTGTCCAAACCGGCACAGCCTGTCCTTTCCTGGGTCTCTGTTGCAGATGGAAGCTGCTGGTGCCATTGTCAGCTTGAAGCACTCTTTTGATGCAAGCAGATGTTGCCAGGTGTGTTCAGCAGCTGTTGCTCAATGCTTATGCCAAGCTATTGTGTTCCTCATGGAACCAAGGAGCCATTGTGACACTGCAGGGGCTGATGGCATCAAGGAGGCAATTGTGACAGTACAGAACCTCCTAGAAACAAGGCTCCATTGTGACACCGTGGGGAATCATGGAATCAAGGAGCCCATTGTGACACAGCCAGGCTGCATGGAACCAATGGTCCATGGTTACACGGCGGATTCAAGAAGAGCACGGTGACACCACGCAACATCATGGAACCATAGGTCCATTGTGACACAGCGGGGCCTCATGGAAACAAGGGGACCATTGTGGGAAAGCAGGGCCTAATGGAAGCATGGAGAGCATTGTGACACTAAGGAAACTCCTGGAACCAAGATGACCACTGGCACATAATGGAACCTCATGGAAGCAAGCCTCCACAATGACTTTGGAGGGCCTCAGGGACCACAGGACCCATTGTGACACAGCAGGACCTGGTGGAACCAAGGAGCCTTTGTGATACTCCACATCCACATGGAAGCCAGGGTGCACTGAGACACAGCGGGGCCTTGTGGGAACCAAAGACACCTCTGCAAAAAGCAGGCTAGCTCATAGAAGCAAGGAGTCCATTGTTACAACGTAAAAGCTATGGAAGCAAGGGACCATTGTGACACTGCGGGGCCTCATGGAACCAATTGTCCATGATGACAATGCGGATCAAAGGAGACCATGGTGACACTGCGGAACCTGATGGAACCAAGGAGCCATTGTGACACAGTGGGGCCTCATGGAATCAAGGAGACCATTGTGACCCAGGTGTTGCATGGGAAGGCAAGGAGCCATTGTGACACTTTGGGCTTCTTCCCTTGAGCTCTGCAGCTGGCTGTCCCAGCCCAGCGCACCATGTGCCACCTGCTCTCCTCAGGGCTCTGCCTGCACACAGCCCCAGGAGAAGTTTTCCTGTTTGGAAGGAAAGAATGGAAAAGCCTGAGCAGGTTTCCTAAACAACAAACCCCACTCAGGAGCCACATACTCAGTACAGGCTGCCTGGAACGATGTCCCCTTTCTACAAGGGTCAGTGTGAGCAGGAATGAATGATCTCTGGGAGCAGAATTCTCGGAGTCTTTCCACTGAATTCTCTGTCCCTGTGTCTTGGGGTGACTTTATTGTGTGTATCCCCTATTGCTGCTCTATGCCCAGAAGTGAACTTTGTGCATTTCTGTGCCTTTCAACTGAGCCTGAGAGGGGGGAGAGGAAAAAAAAGCCAGACAAACTTCTCAGAGCGTTTGTTCAAGGACACACATACACACTCCTCTGCATCCTGCTTGCAGCAAGAGCAGAGGAAGCAACTTTGTTTCTTTTTAGCCAGTTTTCAGCTCCTTTTCTCTGGGGGGAGATGGAGAGTTGAACTTTGTTTTCCTGGGACTTTGGGGGTTTTTTCCCCTTCTCTTCTTGACTCTTTCAACATCAGAGCACATTGGGAGAATTTTCTCCCGAGGTGGGGGCCCTGAATGTGGGCCCATGAGCCAGCTGCAAGGAGGAGGAGAGAGACTACACCTACGGAAGTGTTGGGGTTCCTCCCCCCTGCCATGAGGTCATGGGAGAGGGGACCCTGGGGTAGAGGCATGGCCTGGGCACGGGGTCTCCCTGCTCCCTGCTCACATGTGCCCTAATCCTGTTCAGCACTGCTTATTTTGTGTTGCCCTGTGCGAGGAGGGCCCTGGTTGTGCTGTGATTGCTCAGTTCTTTGGCAGTGCCCCGCCCATGTGGCTGGAGAAGAAAGAGCTCTGCAACTTCTCTCAAGAATCGCTCCCTGTTTCTTTGCACGGGCCTCGCTGTCTATGGATGTTTCAGGAGACCCCACCGAAACACGGAAGGACTCTCAAATTATCCCAGCTTTCTCTGCACAGCGAGAGCTTTTAATATTTAGCATTGCTATCCTTTTCCTGTGTGTTTGTTAAAAAAATAGTTTTTATCTCTTTCACTTTCTTCCCAGGAAAGTTCTTTTTTCCAAAAACCTGGTGGGGGAGGGCTGGGTGTAACCTGCCTTCTATCAGAGGATATTTTCCTCCACATTTGTCCAAACCGGCACAGCCTGTCCTTTCCTGGGTCTCTGTTGCAGATGGAAGCTGCTGGTGCCATTGTCAGCTTGAAGCACTCTTTTGATGCAAGCAGATGTTGCCAGGTGTGTTCAGCAGCTGTTGCTCAATGCTTATGCCAAGCTATTGTGTTCCTCATGGAACCAAGGAGCCATTGTGACACTGCAGGGGCTGATGGCATCAAGGAGGCAATTGTGACAGTACAGAACCTCCTAGAAACAAGGCTCCATTGTGACACCGTGGGGAATCATGGAATCAAGGAGCCCATTGTGACACAGCCAGGCTGCATGGAACCAATGGTCCATGGTTACACGGCGGATTCAAGAAGAGCACGGTGACACCACGCAACATCATGGAACCATAGGTCCATTGTGACACAGCGGGGCCTCATGGAAACAAGGGGACCATTGTGGCAAAGCAGGGCCTAATGGAAGCATGGAGAGCATTGTGACACTAAGGAAACTCCTGGAACCAAGATGACCACTGGCACATAATGGAACCTCATGGAAGCAAGCCTCCACAATGACTTTGGAGGGCCTCAGGGACCACAGGACCCATTGTGACACAGCAGGACCTGGTGGAACCAAGGAGCCTTTGTGATACTCCAGATCCACATGGAAGCCAGGGTGCACTGAGACACAGCGGGGCCTTGTTGGAACCAAAGACACCTCTGCAAAAAGCAGGCTAGCTCATAGAAGCAAGGAGTCCATTGTTACAACGTAAAAGCTATGGAAGCAAGGGACCATTGTGACACTGCGGGGCCTCATAAAACCAATTGTCCATGATGACAGTGCGGATCAAAGGAGACCATGGTGACACTGCGGAACCTGATGGAACCAAGGAGCCATTGTGACACAGTGGGGCCTCATGGAATCAAGGAGACCATTGTGACCCAGGTGTTGCATGTGAAGGCAAGGAGCCATTGTGACACTTTGGGCTTCTTCCCTTGAGCTCTGCAGCTGGCTGTCCCAGCCCAGCGCACCATGTGCCACCTGCTCTCCTCAGGGCTCTGCCTGCACACAGCCCCAGGAGAAGTTTTCCTGTTTGGAAGGAAAGAATGGAAAAGCCTGAGCAGGTTTCCTAAACAACAAACCCCACTCAGGAGCCACATGCTCAGTACAGGCTGCCTGGAACGATGTCCCCTTTCTACAAGGGTCAGTGTGAGCAGGAATGAATGATCTCTGGGAGCAGAATTCTCGGAGTCTTTCCACTGAATTCTCTGTCCCTGTGTCTTGGGGTGACTTTATTGTGTGTATCCCCTATTGCTGCTCTATGCCCAGAAGTGAACTTTGTGCATTTCTGTGCCTTTCAACTGAGCCTGAGAGGGGGGAGAGGAAAAAAAAGCCAGACAAACTTCTCAGAGCGTTTGTTCAAGGACACACATACACACTCCTCTGCATCCTGCTTGCAGCAAGAGCAGAGGAAGCAACTTTGTTTCTTTTTAGCCAGTTTTCAGCTCCTTTTCTCTGGGGGGAGATGGAGAGTTGAACTTTGTTTTCCTGGGACTTTGGGGGTTTTTTCCCCTTCTCTTCTTGACTCTTTCAACATCAGAGCACATTGGGAGAATTTTCTCCCGAGGTGGGGGCCCTGAATGTGGGCCCATGAGCCAGCTGCAAGGAGGAGGAGAGAGACTACACCTACGGAAGTGTTGGGGTTCCTCCCCCCTGCCATGAGGTCATGGGAGAGGGGACCCTGGGGTAGAGGCATGGCCTGGGCACGGGGTCTCCCTGCTCCCTGCTCACATGTGCCCTAATCCTGTTCAGCACTGCTTATTTTGTGTTGCCTTGTGCGAGGAGGGCCCTGGTTGTGCTGTGATTGCTCAATTCTTTGGCAGTGCCCCGCCCATGTGGCTGGAGAAGAAAGAGCTCTGCAACTTCTCTCAAGAATGGCTCCCTGTTTCTTTGCACGGGCCTCGCTGTCTATGGATGTTTCAGGAGACCCCACCGAAACACAGTAGGACTCTCAAATTATCCCAGCTTTCTCTGCACAGCGAGAGCTTTTAATATTTAGCATTGCTATCCTTTTCCTGTGTGTTTGTTAAAAAAATAGTTTTTATCTCTTTCACTTTCTTCCCAGGAAAGTTCTTTCTTCCAAAAACCTGGTGGGGGAGGGCTGGGTGTAACCTGCCTTCTATCAGAGGATATTTTCCTCCACATTTGTCCAAACCGGCACAGCCTGTCCTTTCCTGGGTCTCTGTTGCAGATGGAAGCTGCTGGTGCCATTGTCAGCTTGAAGCACTCTTTTGATGCAAGCAGATGTTGCCAGGTGTGTTCAGCAGCTGTTGCTCAATGCTTATGCCAAGCTATTGTGTTCCTCATGGAACCAAGGAGCCATTGTGACACTGCAGGGGCTGATGGCATCAAGGAGGCAATTGTGACAGTACAGAACCTCCTAGAAACAAGGCTCCATTGTGACACCGTGGGGAATCATGGAATCAAGGAGCCCATTGTGACACAGCCAGGCTGCATGGAACCAATGGTCCATGGTTACACGGCGGATTCAAGAAGAGCACGGTGACACCACGCAACATCATGGAACCATAGGTCCATTGTGACACAGCGGGGCCTCATGGAAACAAGGGGACCATTGTGGGAAAGCAGGGCCTAATGGAAGCATGGAGAGCATTGTGACACTAAGGAAACTCCTGGAACCAAGATGACCACTGGCACATAATGGAACCTCATGGAAGCAAGCCTCCACAATGACTTTGGAGGGCCTCAGGGACCACAGGACCCATTGTGACACAGCAGGACCTGGTGGAACCAAGGAGCCTTTGTGATACTCCACATCCACATGGAAGCCAGGGTGCACTGAGACACAGCGGGGCCTTGTGGGAACCAAAGACACCTCTGCAAAAAGCAGGCTAGCTCATAGAAGCAAGGAGTCCATTGTTACAACGTAAAAGCTATGGAAGCAAGGGACCATTGTGACACTGCGGGGCCTCATGGAACCAATTGTCCATGATGACAATGCGGATCAAAGGAGACCATGGTGACACTGCGGAACCTGATGGAACCAAGGAGCCATTGTGACACAGTGGGGCCTCATGGAATCAAGGAGACCATTGTGACCCAGGTGTTGCATGGGAAGGCAAGGAGCCATTGTGACACTTTGGGCTTCTTCCCTTGAGCTCTGCAGCTGGCTGTCCCAGCCCAGCGCACCATGTGCCACCTGCTCTCCTCAGGGCTCTGCCTGCACACAGCCCCAGGAGAAGTTTTCCTGTTTGGAAGGAAAGAATGGAAAAGCCTGAGCAGGTTTCCTAAACAACAAACCCCACTCAGGAGCCACATACTCAGTACAGGCTGCCTGGAACGATGTCCCCTTTCTACAAGGGTCAGTGTGAGCAGGAATGAATGATCTCTGGGAGCAGAATTCTCGGAGTCTTTCCACTGAATTCTCTGTCCCTGTGTCTTGGGGTGACTTTATTGTGTGTATCCCCTATTGCTGCTCTATGCCCAGAAGTGAACTTTGTGCATTTCTGTGCCTTTCAACTGAGCCTGAGAGGGGGGAGAGGAAAAAAAAGCCAGACAAACTTCTCAGAGCGTTTGTTCAAGGACACACATACACACTCCTCTGCATCCTGCTTGCAGCAAGAGCAGAGGAAGCAACTTTGTTTCTTTTTAGCCAGTTTTCAGCTCCTTTTCTCTGGGGGGAGATGGAGAGTTGAACTTTGTTTTCCTGGGACTTTGGGGGTTTTTTCCCCTTCTCTTCTTGACTCTTTCAACATCAGAGCACATTGGGAGAATTTTCTCCCGAGGTGGGGGCCCTGAATGTGGGCCCATGAGCCAGCTGCAAGGAGGAGGAGAGAGACTACACCTACGGAAGTGTTGGGGTTCCTCCCCCCTGCCATGAGGTCATGGGAGAGGGGACCCTGGGGTAGAGGCATGGCCTGGGCACGGGGTCTCCCTGCTCCCTGCTCACATGTGCCCTAACCCTGTTCAGCACTGCTTATTTTGTGTTGCCCTGTGCCAGGAGGGCCCTGGTTGTGCCGTGATTGCTCAGTTCTTTGGCAGTGCCCCGCCCATGTGGCTGGAGAAGAAAGAGCTCTGCAACTTCTCTCAAGAATGGCTCCCTGTTTCTTTGCACGGGCCTCGCTGTCTATGGATGTTTCAGGAGACCCCACCGAAACACAGAAGGACTCTCAAATTATCCCAGCTTTCTCTGCACAGCGAGAGCTTTTAATATTTAGCATTGCTATCCTTTTCCTGTGTGTTTGTTAAAAAAATAGTTTTTATCTCTTTCACTTTCTTCCCAGGAAAGTTCTTTCTTCCAAAAACCTGGTGGGGGAGGGCTGGGTGTAACCTGCCTTCTATCAGAGGATATTTTCCTCCACATTTGTCCAAACCGGCACAGCCTGTCCTTTCCTGGGTCTCTGTTGCAGATGGAAGCTGCTGGTGCCATTGTCAGCTTGAAGCACTCTTTTGATGCAAGCAGATGTTGCCAGGTGTGTTCAGCAGCTGTTGCTCAATGCTTATGCCAAGCTATTGTGTTCCTCATGGAACCAAGGAGCCATTGTGACACTGCAGGGGCTGATGGCATCAAGGAGGCAATTGTGACAGTACAGAACCTCCTAGAAACAAGGCTCCATTGTGACACCGTGGGGAATCATGGAATCAAGGAGCCCATTGTGACACAGCCAGGCTGCATGGAACCAATGGTCCATGGTTACACGGCGGATTCAAGAAGAGCACGGTGACACCACGCAACATCATGGAACCATAGGTCCATTGTGACACAGCGGGGCCTCATGGAAACAAGGGGACCATTGTGGGAAAGCAGGGCCTAATGGAAGCATGGAGAGCATTGTGACACTAAGGAAACTCCTGGAACCAAGATGACCACTGGCACATAATGGAACCTCATGGAAGCAAGCCTCCACAATGACTTTGGAGGGCCTCAGGGACCACAGGACCCATTGTGACACAGCAGGACCTGGTGGAACCAAGGAGCCTTTGTGATACTCCACATCCACATGGAAGCCAGGGTGCACTGAGACACAGCGGGGCCTTGTGGGAACCAAAGACACCTCTGCAAAAAGCAGGCTAGCTCATAGAAGCAAGGAGTCCATTGTTACAACGTAAAAGCTATGGAACCAAGGGACCATTGTGACACTGCGGGGCCTCATGGAACCAATTGTCCATGATGACAATGCGGATCAAAGGAGACCATGGTGACACTGCGGAACCTGATGGAACCAAGGAGCCATTGTGACACAGTGGGGCCTCATGGAATCAAGGAGACCATTGTGACCCAGGTGTTGCATGGGAAGGCAAGGAGCCATTGTGACACTTTGGGCTTCTTCCCTTGAGCTCTGCAGCTGGCTGTCCCAGCCCAGCGCACCATGTGCCACCTGCTCTCCTCAGGGCTCTGCCTGCACACAGCCCCAGGAGAAGTTTTCCTGTTTGGAAGGAAAGAATGGAAAAGCCTGAGCAGGTTTCCTAAACAACAAACGCCACTCAGGAGCCACATACTCAGTACAGGCTGCCTGGAACGATGTCCCCTTTCTACAAGGGTCAGTGTGAGCAGGAATGAATGATCTCTGGGAGCAGAATTCTCGGAGTCTTTCCACTGAATTCTCTGTCCCTGTGTCTTGGGGTGACTTTATTGTGTGTATCCCCTATTGCTGCTCTATGCCCAGAAGTGAACTTTGTGCATTTCTGTGCCTTTCAACTGAGCCTGAGAGGGGGGAGAGGAAAAAAAAGCCAGACAAACTTCTCAGAGCGTTTGTTCAAGGACACACATACACACTCCTCTGCATCCTGCTTGCAGCAAGAGCAGAGGAAGCAACTTTGTTTCTTTTTAGCCAGTTTTCAGCTCCTTTTCTCTGGGGGGAGATGGAGAGTTGAACTTTGTTTTCCTGGGACTTTGGGGGTTTTTTCCCCTTCTCTTCTTGACTCTTTCAACATCAGAGCACATTGGGAGAATTTTCTCCCGAGGTGGGGGCCCTGAATGTGGGCCCATGAGCCAGCTGCAAGGAGGAGGAGAGAGACTACACCTACGGAAGTGTTGGGGTTCCTCCCCCCTGCCATGAGGTCATGGGAGAGGGGACCCTGGGGTAGAGGCATGGCCTGGGCACGGGGTCTCCCTGCTCCCTGCTCACATGTGCCCTAATCCTGTTCAGCACTGCTTATTTTGTGTTGCCCTGTGCGAGGAGGGCCCTGGTTGTGCTGTGATTGCTCAGTTCTTTGGCAGTGCCCCGCCCATGTGGCTGGAGAAGAAAGAGCTCTGCAACTTCTCTCAAGAATGGCTCCCTGTTTCTTTGCACGGGCCTCGCTGTCTATGGATGTTTCAGGAGACCCCACCGAAACACGGAAGGACTCTCAAATTATCCCAGCTTTCTCTGCACAGCGAGAGCTTTTAATATTTAGCATTGCTATCCTTTTCCTGTGTGTTTGTTAAAAAAATAGTTTTTATCTCTTTCACTTTCTTCCCAGGAAAGTTCTTTTTTCCAAAAACCTGGTGGGGGAGGGCTGGGTGTAACCTGCCTTCTATCAGAGGATATTTTCCTCCACATTTGTCCAAACCGGCACAGCCTGTCCTTTCCTGGGTCTCTGTTGCAGATGGAAGCTGCTGGTGCCATTGTCAGCTTGAAGCACTCTTTTGATGCAAGCAGATGTTGCCAGGTGTGTTCAGCAGCTGTTGCTCAATGCTTATGCCAAGCTATTGTGTTCCTCATGGAACCAAGGAGCCATTGTGACACTGCAGGGGCTGATGGCATCAAGGAGGCAATTGTGACAGTACAGAACCTCCTAGAAACAAGGCTCCATTGTGACACCGTGGGGAATCATGGAATCAAGGAGCCCATTGTGACACAGCCAGGCTGCATGGAACCAATGGTCCATGGTTACACGGCGGATTCAAGAAGAGCACGGTGACACCACGCAACATCATGGAACCATAGGTCCATTGTGACACAGCGGGGCCTCATGGAAACAAGGGGACCATTGTGGCAAAGCAGGGCCTAATGGAAGCATGGAGAGCATTGTGACACTAAGGAAACTCCTGGAACCAAGATGACCACTGGCACATAATGGAACCTCATGGAAGCAAGCCTCCACAATGACTTTGGAGGGCCTCAGGGACCACAGGACCCATTGTGACACAGCAGGACCTGGTGGAACCAAGGAGCCTTTGTGATACTCCAGATCCACATGGAAGCCAGGGTGCACTGAGACACAGCGGGGCCTTGTTGGAACCAAAGACACCTCTGCAAAAAGCAGGCTAGCTCATAGAAGCAAGGAGTCCATTGTTACAACGTAAAAGCTATGGAAGCAAGGGACCATTGTGACACTGCGGGGCCTCATAAAACCAATTGTCCATGATGACAGTGCGGATCAAAGGAGACCATGGTGACACTGCGGAACCTGATGGAACCAAGGAGCCATTGTGACACAGTGGGGCCTCATGGAATCAAGGAGACCATTGTGACCCAGGTGTTGCATGTGAAGGCAAGGAGCCATTGTGACACTTTGGGCTTCTTCCCTTGAGCTCTGCAGCTGGCTGTCCCAGCCCAGCGCACCATGTGCCACCTGCTCTCCTCAGGGCTCTGCCTGCACACAGCCCCAGGAGAAGTTTTCCTGTTTGGAAGGAAAGAATGGAAAAGCCTGAGCAGGTTTCCTAAACAACAAACCCCACTCAGGAGCCACATGCTCAGTACAGGCTGCCTGGAACGATGTCCCCTTTCTACAAGGGTCAGTGTGAGCAGGAATGAATGATCTCTGGGAGCAGAATTCTCGGAGTCTTTCCACTGAATTCTCTGTCCCTGTGTCTTGGGGTGACTTTATTGTGTGTATCCCCTATTGCTGCTCTATGCCCAGAAGTGAACTTTGTGCATTTCTGTGCCTTTCAACTGAGCCTGAGAGGGGGGAGAGGAAAAAAAAGCCAGACAAACTTCTCAGAGCGTTTGTTCAAGGACACACATACACACTCCTCTGCATCCTGCTTGCAGCAAGAGCAGAGGAAGCAACTTTGTTTCTTTTTAGCCAGTTTTCAGCTCCTTTTCTCTGGGGGGAGATGGAGAGTTGAACTTTGTTTTCCTGGGACTTTGGGGGTTTTTTCCCCTTCTCTTCTTGACTCTTTCAACATCAGAGCACATTGGGAGAATTTTCTCCCGAGGTGGGGGCCCTGAATGTGGGCCCATGAGCCAGCTGCAAGGAGGAGGAGAGAGACTACACCTACGGAAGTGTTGGGGTTCCTCCCCCCTGCCATGAGGTCATGGGAGAGGGGACCCTGGGGTAGAGGCATGGCCTGGGCACGGGGTCTCCCTGCTCCCTGCTCACATGTGCCCTAATCCTGTTCAGCACTGCTTATTTTGTGTTGCCTTGTGCGAGGAGGGCCCTGGTTGTGCTGTGATTGCTCAATTCTTTGGCAGTGCCCCGCCCATGTGGCTGGAGAAGAAAGAGCTCTGCAACTTCTCTCAAGAATGGCTCCCTGTTTCTTTGCACGGGCCTCGCTGTCTATGGATGTTTCAGGAGACCCCACCGAAACACAGTAGGACTCTCAAATTATCCCAGCTTTCTCTGCACAGCGAGAGCTTTTAATATTTAGCATTGCTATCCTTTTCCTGTGTGTTTGTTAAAAAAATAGTTTTTATCTCTTTCACTTTCTTCCCAGGAAAGTTCTTTCTTCCAAAAACCTGGTGGGGGAGGGCTGGGTGTAACCTGCCTTCTATCAGAGGATATTTTCCTCCACATTTGTCCAAACCGGCACAGCCTGTCCTTTCCTGGGTCTCTGTTGCAGATGGAAGCTGCTGGTGCCATTGTCAGCTTGAAGCACTCTTTTGATGCAAGCAGATGTTGCCAGGTGTGTTCAGCAGCTGTTGCTCAATGCTTATGCCAAGCTATTGTGTTCCTCATGGAACCAAGGAGCCATTGTGACACTGCAGGGGCTGATGGCATCAAGGAGGCAATTGTGACAGTACAGAACCTCCTAGAAACAAGGCTCCATTGTGACACCGTGGGGAATCATGGAATCAAGGAGCCCATTGTGACACAGCCAGGCTGCATGGAACCAATGGTCCATGGTTACACGGCGGATTCAAGAAGAGCACGGTGACACCACGCAACATCATGGAACCATAGGTCCATTGTGACACAGCGGGGCCTCATGGAAACAAGGGGACCATTGTGGGAAAGCAGGGCCTAATGGAAGCATGGAGAGCATTGTGACACTAAGGAAACTCCTGGAACCAAGATGACCACTGGCACATAATGGAACCTCATGGAAGCAAGCCTCCACAATGACTTTGGAGGGCCTCAGGGACCACAGGACCCATTGTGACACAGCAGGACCTGGTGGAACCAAGGAGCCTTTGTGATACTCCACATCCACATGGAAGCCAGGGTGCACTGAGACACAGCGGGGCCTTGTGGGAACCAAAGACACCTCTGCAAAAAGCAGGCTAGCTCATAGAAGCAAGGAGTCCATTGTTACAACGTAAAAGCTATGGAAGCAAGGGACCATTGTGACACTGCGGGGCCTCATGGAACCAATTGTCCATGATGACAATGCGGATCAAAGGAGACCATGGTGACACTGCGGAACCTGATGGAACCAAGGAGCCATTGTGACACAGTGGGGCCTCATGGAATCAAGGAGACCATTGTGACCCAGGTGTTGCATGGGAAGGCAAGGAGCCATTGTGACACTTTGGGCTTCTTCCCTTGAGCTCTGCAGCTGGCTGTCCCAGCCCAGCGCACCATGTGCCACCTGCTCTCCTCAGGGCTCTGCCTGCACACAGCCCCAGGAGAAGTTTTCCTGTTTGGAAGGAAAGAATGGAAAAGCCTGAGCAGGTTTCCTAAACAACAAACCCCACTCAGGAGCCACATACTCAGTACAGGCTGCCTGGAACGATGTCCCCTTTCTACAAGGGTCAGTGTGAGCAGGAATGAATGATCTCTGGGAGCAGAATTCTCGGAGTCTTTCCACTGAATTCTCTGTCCCTGTGTCTTGGGGTGACTTTATTGTGTGTATCCCCTATTGCTGCTCTATGCCCAGAAGTGAACTTTGTGCATTTCTGTGCCTTTCAACTGAGCCTGAGAGGGGGGAGAGGAAAAAAAAGCCAGACAAACTTCTCAGAGCGTTTGTTCAAGGACACACATACACACTCCTCTGCATCCTGCTTGCAGCAAGAGCAGAGGAAGCAACTTTGTTTCTTTTTAGCCAGTTTTCAGCTCCTTTTCTCTGGGGGGAGATGGAGAGTTGAACTTTGTTTTCCTGGGACTTTGGGGGTTTTTTCCCCTTCTCTTCTTGACTCTTTCAACATCAGAGCACATTGGGAGAATTTTCTCCCGAGGTGGGGGCCCTGAATGTGGGCCCATGAGCCAGCTGCAAGGAGGAGGAGAGAGACTACACCTACGGAAGTGTTGGGGTTCCTCCCCCCTGCCATGAGGTCATGGGAGAGGGGACCCTGGGGTAGAGGCATGGCCTGGGCACGGGGTCTCCCTGCTCCCTGCTCACATGTGCCCTAACCCTGTTCAGCACTGCTTATTTTGTGTTGCCCTGTGCCAGGAGGGCCCTGGTTGTGCCGTGATTGCTCAGTTCTTTGGCAGTGCCCCGCCCATGTGGCTGGAGAAGAAAGAGCTCTGCAACTTCTCTCAAGAATGGCTCCCTGTTTCTTTGCACGGGCCTCGCTGTCTATGGATGTTTCAGGAGACCCCACCGAAACACAGAAGGACTCTCAAATTATCCCAGCTTTCTCTGCACAGCGAGAGCTTTTAATATTTAGCATTGCTATCCTTTTCCTGTGTGTTTGTTAAAAAAATAGTTTTTATCTCTTTCACTTTCTTCCCAGGAAAGTTCTTTCTTCCAAAAACCTGGTGGGGGAGGGCTGGGTGTAACCTGCCTTCTATCAGAGGATATTTTCCTCCACATTTGTCCAAACCGGCACAGCCTGTCCTTTCCTGGGTCTCTGTTGCAGATGGAAGCTGCTGGTGCCATTGTCAGCTTGAAGCACTCTTTTGATGCAAGCAGATGTTGCCAGGTGTGTTCAGCAGCTGTTGCTCAATGCTTATGCCAAGCTATTGTGTTCCTCATGGAACCAAGGAGCCATTGTGACACTGCAGGGGCTGATGGCATCAAGGAGGCAATTGTGACAGTACAGAACCTCCTAGAAACAAGGCTCCATTGTGACACCGTGGGGAATCATGGAATCAAGGAGCCCATTGTGACACAGCCAGGCTGCATGGAACCAATGGTCCATGGTTACACGGCGGATTCAAGAAGAGCACGGTGACACCACGCAACATCATGGAACCATAGGTCCATTGTGACACAGCGGGGCCTCATGGAAACAAGGGGACCATTGTGGGAAAGCAGGGCCTAATGGAAGCATGGAGAGCATTGTGACACTAAGGAAACTCCTGGAACCAAGATGACCACTGGCACATAATGGAACCTCATGGAAGCAAGCCTCCACAATGACTTTGGAGGGCCTCAGGGACCACAGGACCCATTGTGACACAGCAGGACCTGGTGGAACCAAGGAGCCTTTGTGATACTCCACATCCACATGGAAGCCAGGGTGCACTGAGACACAGCGGGGCCTTGTGGGAACCAAAGACACCTCTGCAAAAAGCAGGCTAGCTCATAGAAGCAAGGAGTCCATTGTTACAACGTAAAAGCTATGGAACCAAGGGACCATTGTGACACTGCGGGGCCTCATGGAACCAATTGTCCATGATGACAATGCGGATCAAAGGAGACCATGGTGACACTGCGGAACCTGATGGAACCAAGGAGCCATTGTGACACAGTGGGGCCTCATGGAATCAAGGAGACCATTGTGACCCAGGTGTTGCATGTGAAGGCAAGGAGCCATTGTGACACTTTGGGCTTCTTCCCTTGAGCTCTGCAGCTGGCTGTCCCAGCCCAGCGCACCATGTGCCACCTGCTCTCCTCAGGGCTCTGCCTGCACACAGCCCCAGGAGAAGTTTTCCTGTTTGGAAGGAAAGAATGGAAAAGCCTGAGCAGGTTTCCTAAACAACAAACCCCACTCAGGAGCCACATACTCAGTACAGGCTGCCTGGAACGATGTCCCCTTTCTACAAGGGTCAGTGTGAGCAGGAATGAATGATCTCTGGGAGCAGAATTCTCGGAGTCTTTCCACTGAATTCTCTGTCCCTGTGTCTTGGGGTGACTTTATTGTGTGTATCCCCTATTGCTGCTCTATGCCCAGAAGTGAACTTTGTGCATTTCTGTGCCTTTCAACTGAGCCTGAGAGGGGGGAGAGGAAAAAAAAGCCAGACAAACTTCTCAGAGCGTTTGTTCAAGGACACACATACACACTCCTCTGCATCCTGCTTGCAGCAAGAGCAGAGGAAGCAACTTTGTTTCTTTTTAGCCAGTTTTCAGCTCCTTTTCTCTGGGGGGAGATGGAGAGTTGAACTTTGTTTTCCTGGGACTTTGGGGGTTTTTTCCCCTTCTCTTCTTGACTCTTTCAACATCAGAGCACATTGGGAGAATTTTCTCCCGAGGTGGGGGCCCTGAATGTGGGCCCATGAGCCAGCTGCAAGGAGGAGGAGAGAGACTACACCTACGGAAGTGTTGGGGTTCCTCCCCCCTGCCATGAGGTCATGGGAGAGGGGACCCTGGGGTAGAGGCATGGCCTGGGCACGGGGTCTCCCTGCTCCCTGCTCACATGTGCCCTAATCCTGTTCAGCACTGCTTATTTTGTGTTGCCCTGTGCGAGGAGGGCCCTGGTTGTGCTGTGATTGCTCAGTTCTTTGGCAGTGCCCCGCCCATGTGGCTGGAGAAGAAAGAGCTCTGCAACTTCTCTCAAGAATCGCTCCCTGTTTCTTTGCACGGGCCTCGCTGTCTATGGATGTTTCAGGAGACCCCACCGAAACACGGAAGGACTCTCAAATTATCCCAGCTTTCTCTGCACAGCGAGAGCTTTTAATATTTAGCATTGCTATCCTTTTCCTGTGTGTTTGTTAAAAAAATAGTTTTTATCTCTTTCACTTTCTTCCCAGGAAAGTTCTTTTTTCCAAAAACCTGGTGGGGGAGGGCTGGGTGTAACCTGCCTTCTATCAGAGGATATTTTCCTCCACATTTGTCCAAACCGGCACAGCCTGTCCTTTCCTGGGTCTCTGTTGCAGATGGAAGCTGCTGGTGCCATTGTCAGCTTGAAGCACTCTTTTGATGCAAGCAGATGTTGCCAGGTGTGTTCAGCAGCTGTTGCTCAATGCTTATGCCAAGCTATTGTGTTCCTCATGGAACCAAGGAGCCATTGTGACACTGCAGGGGCTGATGGCATCAAGGAGGCAATTGTGACAGTACAGAACCTCCTAGAAACAAGGCTCCATTGTGACACCGTGGGGAATCATGGAATCAAGGAGCCCATTGTGACACAGCCAGGCTGCATGGAACCAATGGTCCATGGTTACACGGCGGATTCAAGAAGAGCACGGTGACACCACGCAACATCATGGAACCATAGGTCCATTGTGACACAGCGGGGCCTCATGGAAACAAGGGGACCATTGTGGCAAAGCAGGGCCTAATGGAAGCATGGAGAGCATTGTGACACTAAGGAAACTCCTGGAACCAAGATGACCACTGGCACATAATGGAACCTCATGGAAGCAAGCCTCCACAATGACTTTGGAGGGCCTCAGGGACCACAGGACCCATTGTGACACAGCAGGACCTGGTGGAACCAAGGAGCCTTTGTGATACTCCAGATCCACATGGAAGCCAGGGTGCACTGAGACACAGCGGGGCCTTGTTGGAACCAAAGACACCTCTGCAAAAAGCAGGCTAGCTCATAGAAGCAAGGAGTCCATTGTTACAACGTAAAAGCTATGGAAGCAAGGGACCATTGTGACACTGCGGGGCCTCATAAAACCAATTGTCCATGATGACAGTGCGGATCAAAGGAGACCATGGTGACACTGCGGAACCTGATGGAACCAAGGAGCCATTGTGACACAGTGGGGCCTCATGGAATCAAGGAGACCATTGTGACCCAGGTGTTGCATGTGAAGGCAAGGAGCCATTGTGACACTTTGGGCTTCTTCCCTTGAGCTCTGCAGCTGGCTGTCCCAGCCCAGCGCACCATGTGCCACCTGCTCTCCTCAGGGCTCTGCCTGCACACAGCCCCAGGAGAAGTTTTCCTGTTTGGAAGGAAAGAATGGAAAAGCCTGAGCAGGTTTCCTAAACAACAAACCCCACTCAGGAGCCACATGCTCAGTACAGGCTGCCTGGAACGATGTCCCCTTTCTACAAGGGTCAGTGTGAGCAGGAATGAATGATCTCTGGGAGCAGAATTCTCGGAGTCTTTCCACTGAATTCTCTGTCCCTGTGTCTTGGGGTGACTTTATTGTGTGTATCCCCTATTGCTGCTCTATGCCCAGAAGTGAACTTTGTGCATTTCTGTGCCTTTCAACTGAGCCTGAGAGGGGGGAGAGGAAAAAAAAGCCAGACAAACTTCTCAGAGCGTTTGTTCAAGGACACACATACACACTCCTCTGCATCCTGCTTGCAGCAAGAGCAGAGGAAGCAACTTTGTTTCTTTTTAGCCAGTTTTCAGCTCCTTTTCTCTGGGGGGAGATGGAGAGTTGAACTTTGTTTTCCTGGGACTTTGGGGGTTTTTTCCCCTTCTCTTCTTGACTCTTTCAACATCAGAGCACATTGGGAGAATTTTCTCCCGAGGTGGGGGCCCTGAATGTGGGCCCATGAGCCAGCTGCAAGGAGGAGGAGAGAGACTACACCTACGGAAGTGTTGGGGTTCCTCCCCCCTGCCATGAGGTCATGGGAGAGGGGACCCTGGGGTAGAGGCATGGCCTGGGCACGGGGTCTCCCTGCTCCCTGCTCACATGTGCCCTAATCCTGTTCAGCACTGCTTATTTTGTGTTGCCTTGTGCGAGGAGGGCCCTGGTTGTGCTGTGATTGCTCAATTCTTTGGCAGTGCCCCGCCCATGTGGCTGGAGAAGAAAGAGCTCTGCAACTTCTCTCAAGAATGGCTCCCTGTTTCTTTGCACGGGCCTCGCTGTCTATGGATGTTTCAGGAGACCCCACCGAAACACAGTAGGACTCTCAAATTATCCCAGCTTTCTCTGCACAGCGAGAGCTTTTAATATTTAGCATTGCTATCCTTTTCCTGTGTGTTTGTTAAAAAAATAGTTTTTATCTCTTTCACTTTCTTCCCAGGAAAGTTCTTTCTTCCAAAAACCTGGTGGGGGAGGGCTGGGTGTAACCTGCCTTCTATCAGAGGATATTTTCCTCCACATTTGTCCAAACCGGCACAGCCTGTCCTTTCCTGGGTCTCTGTTGCAGATGGAAGCTGCTGGTGCCATTGTCAGCTTGAAGCACTCTTTTGATGCAAGCAGATGTTGCCAGGTGTGTTCAGCAGCTGTTGCTCAATGCTTATGCCAAGCTATTGTGTTCCTCATGGAACCAAGGAGCCATTGTGACACTGCAGGGGCTGATGGCATCAAGGAGGCAATTGTGACAGTACAGAACCTCCTAGAAACAAGGCTCCATTGTGACACCGTGGGGAATCATGGAATCAAGGAGCCCATTGTGACACAGCCAGGCTGCATGGAACCAATGGTCCATGGTTACACGGCGGATTCAAGAAGAGCACGGTGACACCACGCAACATCATGGAACCATAGGTCCATTGTGACACAGCGGGGCCTCATGGAAACAAGGGGACCATTGTGGGAAAGCAGGGCCTAATGGAAGCATGGAGAGCATTGTGACACTAAGGAAACTCCTGGAACCAAGATGACCACTGGCACATAATGGAACCTCATGGAAGCAAGCCTCCACAATGACTTTGGAGGGCCTCAGGGACCACAGGACCCATTGTGACACAGCAGGACCTGGTGGAACCAAGGAGCCTTTGTGATACTCCACATCCACATGGAAGCCAGGGTGCACTGAGACACAGCGGGGCCTTGTGGGAACCAAAGACACCTCTGCAAAAAGCAGGCTAGCTCATAGAAGCAAGGAGTCCATTGTTACAACGTAAAAGCTATGGAAGCAAGGGACCATTGTGACACTGCGGGGCCTCATGGAACCAATTGTCCATGATGACAATGCGGATCAAAGGAGACCATGGTGACACTGCGGAACCTGATGGAACCAAGGAGCCATTGTGACACAGTGGGGCCTCATGGAATCAAGGAGACCATTGTGACCCAGGTGTTGCATGGGAAGGCAAGGAGCCATTGTGACACTTTGGGCTTCTTCCCTTGAGCTCTGCAGCTGGCTGTCCCAGCCCAGCGCACCATGTGCCACCTGCTCTCCTCAGGGCTCTGCCTGCACACAGCCCCAGGAGAAGTTTTCCTGTTTGGAAGGAAAGAATGGAAAAGCCTGAGCAGGTTTCCTAAACAACAAACCCCACTCAGGAGCCACATACTCAGTACAGGCTGCCTGGAACGATGTCCCCTTTCTACAAGGGTCAGTGTGAGCAGGAATGAATGATCTCTGGGAGCAGAATTCTCGGAGTCTTTCCACTGAATTCTCTGTCCCTGTGTCTTGGGGTGACTTTATTGTGTGTATCCCCTATTGCTGCTCTATGCCCAGAAGTGAACTTTGTGCATTTCTGTGCCTTTCAACTGAGCCTGAGAGGGGGGAGAGGAAAAAAAAGCCAGACAAACTTCTCAGAGCGTTTGTTCAAGGACACACATACACACTCCTCTGCATCCTGCTTGCAGCAAGAGCAGAGGAAGCAACTTTGTTTCTTTTTAGCCAGTTTTCAGCTCCTTTTCTCTGGGGGGAGATGGAGAGTTGAACTTTGTTTTCCTGGGACTTTGGGGGTTTTTTCCCCTTCTCTTCTTGACTCTTTCAACATCAGAGCACATTGGGAGAATTTTCTCCCGAGGTGGGGGCCCTGAATGTGGGCCCATGAGCCAGCTGCAAGGAGGAGGAGAGAGACTACACCTACGGAAGTGTTGGGGTTCCTCCCCCCTGCCATGAGGTCATGGGAGAGGGGACCCTGGGGTAGAGGCATGGCCTGGGCACGGGGTCTCCCTGCTCCCTGCTCACATGTGCCCTAATCCTGTTCAGCACTGCTTATTTTGTGTTGCCCTGTGCGAGGAGGGCCCTGGTTGTGCTGTGATTGCTCAGTTCTTTGGCAGTGCCCCGCCCATGTGGCTGGAGAAGAAAGAGCTCTGCAACTTCTCTCAAGAATCGCTCCCTGTTTCTTTGCACGGGCCTCGCTGTCTATGGATGTTTCAGGAGACCCCACCGAAACACGGAAGGACTCTCAAATTATCCCAGCTTTCTCTGCACAGCGAGAGCTTTTAATATTTAGCATTGCTATCCTTTTCCTGTGTGTTTGTTAAAAAAATAGTTTTTATCTCTTTCACTTTCTTCCCAGGAAAGTTCTTTTTTCCAAAAACCTGGTGGGGGAGGGCTGGGTGTAACCTGCCTTCTATCAGAGGATATTTTCCTCCACATTTGTCCAAACCGGCACAGCCTGTCCTTTCCTGGGTCTCTGTTGCAGATGGAAGCTGCTGGTGCCATTGTCAGCTTGAAGCACTCTTTTGATGCAAGCAGATGTTGCCAGGTGTGTTCAGCAGCTGTTGCTCAATGCTTATGCCAAGC